>NW_027287427.1:19410759-20010759 GCF_022747635.1 Hetaerina americana
CCCTAATATCGACTCCGTCCGACTCCTACGCCCTTGAGGAGTGAACCGTGTGAATATATGAAGGTTACATACGTATTTGAGAAGTTCTGGGCTTATGGTAAAAATTACAATTTATTTTTCAAAAAGGTTTTATTTTCAACATGATCGCCTTTAATATTAATACATTTTATTCTGCGGTTTCCCTGTTCCGTTATCCCGTCTCTTAAGTGTTCTTCTGGAAGTACTGCTATATAATCGTCTACGGCCAATCGCTTTTTAATTGGACGTTGACGAGTGAGTAAACTTTTGAATTTGGAGTGTAAGTTGGAAGGAGCCAAATGAGAGGAATTAGATTGATGTTCCAGCACTTCTTAGCTCAATTTTCACTTCGCCAAGACACTTTTGTGGACAAGTGGGTTGCCCCGATGGAAAATGTTTTTTTTTCTCTGCAAACAGAGTCTGCTTTCACGAATGTTTGCCTCTAGTTTTGTTAGAAGGTTAGAATAATTCTCCGTAAAAAAACCGACGCCATAATCATTCCCGCCGATGGTACCACCTTCTTTGCAGTTGAAGGACTGGCTTCCATCCCCTGCATGATTTGTTGTTTCGATTTTGGTGTGTAACGGTGAATCCACGTTTCATCCGTTGTTTCATATAAATACAGAAAATTATTCTTGTTTTTCGTAGAGCGCTTCAAGCACTGTTTGCAAAGTGTCGTCCAAATGACTTTTTGATCGTCAGTGGCCACGTGGGGCACCCATGTGCTATTTTTCGTGCAAAATCCAACCGTTACTTTGTTGTAACCGTTATTTTGTTGTAAAATTTGTCAATTTTACTTTGGCAGCACTGATATATTCGTGTGTTTGGAGAAATAATGGCGTATTTGTTGCTTTTTAGGAATATATTTACTTTAAAAATTAGTGTATGACCGTTCTTAGAAGGACAACAGGGCCATTCGTATTTCTCGCAATTTTTCATTCGCCAGAATAGAGCAGCGAGGAATAGCCCACTTTTGGTGGGGTGAAAAGACATAGGTTTTTAGCTTCATGGTTATGAATGACATTTTGGTAAATATCGATGGAGCAACAATCCGTATGCAAGTACTGTCTGGGAAATCACGTAAAAGACTCACTTTTAAAAAATTGAATACGAAATTGGTCAAATCAACTTTCAAAATATCACCAGCGCATTTGGCTGTACATTTGCTAATAACTTCATAATTACGTTTGCAATAATATTGACAAATATACATGCCAACTGATGGTTGTAATAAATTCCAGTTCAGTGACTGTAAAATGGAGAAAAGAATTAGGGTTTAAGGTGGAATATTATGCTGCCGCCATATTTACAGCAGTAGAACCATTTCAACGGAATAAGATTTTGCCAAAACTACAGGTAGATACATGCTATTACTGCAGAAAGATCTGAGCCTTGTAAAAGTTGTAACTTTGCAAAGTAACTGTGAATTATTGAACTAAGAATTCAAAAAAAACGAAATGGTCTTTACCGAAAATTACGAGGTTGGTACCAGAAGTACCCGACTCAACAAAGAAAACGAAAACATTTTGGCAAAAAATGTATTTATTTTTCAACATAATCTCCTTTCAGCTGTATACACGTTTCCCAGCGATGTTCAATAAGTTCGACCCCCTTTTTATAATAACTGTCTTGCTCCTCAAAATAGCCATTAACTGCCGACTTCACTTCTTCACAGTTGAAAAATCTTTGACCACCGAGCCATTTTTTTAAGTTTACGAACAGGAAACAATCCGAGAGGGCTAACTCTGGCGAATAGAATGCATGAGGTAGCAATTCAAACTTTAATTTATGAACTTTGGCTATTGTAATAACGGATTTGTGAGCTGGTGTATTGTTTTAATGGAACAACAATTTCTTCTTAGCCAAATGCGACCGTTTTTGCTTGATTTCGTCGCTCAAACGTTGGAAAATGTTCGCATAATACTCGCCGTTGATAGTTTTTCCTTTTCCAAGAGAGTCCCAATAACCCGACGCCATGACGTTGCCTGCAGATGTAACGGTCTTCGCCTTCTTTGGAGGCGGTTCTCCCTTTTGAATCCAGTGTTTTGATTGTTCTATTTTCTCGGGTGTGAAGTAATGGATCCATGTTTCATCCATGGTAATGAAACGGCCTGAAAATTCTGCTTTGTTACTGTGAAACTTTGCTAAACACTCAATTGAAACGACACAAAACGGCACTGGTTTTGCTCGAGTGTGAGCAAACGCGGCACCCATCTTGCACACAGATTTCTCATGTCCAAATTTTCAGTCAATATGCGATGTACCGCACTTTTTGAAATACCTAATATGTCTGCTAGCTCGCGCATTTTCAGTCAAAAATCGTACAGTAAGCACTTAGTGGATTTTCTTAGCCATTTATGGAGTCGTCATCTCATTTGGTTGACCAATACAATGCTCGTCTTGACAGCTCGTACGGCCTCGTTTAAACTCTGTTACCCAATATGTTAGTGTTGTAAACGAAGGAGCAGACTCACTCAGAGTAGAATCCAGTTCAGCTTTTATATTGGTCGAGCTGATGCCTTTCAAATAAAAGTATTAGATCATATAACGGTGACCAATTTTCTCCATTTTCACAAATTCACAGAAAATATTCATTATTGATGGCTGCCAAACAAATTCTTAACAATCTGACGTCTTTAAATTTGAAACATATGCTTTATAGATTGCGTACTTTCTAGTACAGTGATAGTTTTTAAATAACTGCCATCTCTAGGTCAGGCCGGGTACTTCTGGGCCTTCCCATGTAATTTTGCTGCTTTATGGCACCAACGACCTCCATCTTACTTCACGAATATGGCAAGTCTACGGGTATTCAAGGTAGTGCATATATCTAAATTGAATATTGTGATGACGCTGCCGGACAGCGCTAAAATAGAAAAAGGTTTGAAGGAAAACAAACAATCAATTTAATTCAAGACCTTATAGATAGATGCGATTTTGTTCGTGAATAGGTTTTACGAATGAACATAAAGGAACACACCATTGTTACCAAATATTTCATGACAGCACATGGAAACTCGGAGGCACAACAGTAAATTTAACTTTATACCAACTGTGCTCGTACTTATTTTTAAGTTCAGGCTAGAGTGACTATGGAGTGACTGCAAGATGGATGAACTGAGGGGTTCGCATTTTCCACGCACGAAACAACCACGGCGCAAGGAGAAGAAATCGCTACCATAATAACACGCAACCTTCTCTGACTTTTTCCTATCCTTTTTATTATTCGTAACCCTTTGACAGCCTCTTTCACACATCCTACTGATGAACCATGGAATTTTGTTGAAATAAATATTTATTAGCAATGTGAAATCCAACAAAGAAATGTCATAAAAATCAATATTGATTATGTACTTCATTTTTATCATAAGACAAAGGAAAAGATTGAAACAATTCAGCGATCCACGTAATTGTTTCATCTTGTAATTCAGAATGTGTGGCAGATGGATGCCTTTCTTGCCTTTAGACTCACTCGTTGCTCTTTGTCATGCTATGGCGCAAGGTTTGTTTATATATTCCTATTCCATTTATGAAAGTTATCCTTAAATACAGACAATTCTTCTAACTCTTCTGTATGTCATGAAGTATCACAGAAATTTGGCTTCCACTTTAGGTTTGCCACACCGCATGCGCATTTCCGTGAACCGAAGTTCCGCCTGTATACTGCTGTCGGGCAAAGAGAAATAAATGAAAATAAATAATGAAAGTTAATGTTTTATTTAATTAACCCGAGAGAATTTTAAGCTTTGTTCTGACATTGCCGTTCTTAGTCCTTTCTATAAAGGATTGCCTGCGATAAAAGTGTATGATACAATAAGCATATTAGAAAAAACGCATAAAATATGTTTCTTTTCATTTAGATGGATGAATTGAAAGATGCCAAGAATATTGTTTCATATCGTTCCGAAAGGAATAGGAGAAATTGCCAAAAGGTCGCACATTGGAAAAACGGCTGCTATGCTGTTGAATATTTAAAATATAACCGTCTATGTAAAGTAAGAAATATATTGAATTGCGAGTAATGATTTTTCAACGCACAAAAGGTTTAGTTTGACTTGATAAATATTATTTCAAAAATTACTTTTAAGATCTATGAATTAGTTTTCTCTATTAGTCACGTGTACAGATGAACTAGTTATGTTCAGCACAATTTTTAGGAAAGGTAAAGTGATAGTTTCCCATGTCTTTCTCAATAGTTATTCCACCCCAATCTAGTCAGACGCCTGTGAAGCCGCCGCTCTAAGTTACAGACGCGGGATGGTTTTTATTTAATCCATCTGATATTGCTTGAGGTGTGCAGCATCATATGCGTATGGAGTGACCGAAGTGGTTTATTGGGTCATTAGAAGGTGCTAGAACTTCCACAACGTGAAGGAAACAGCCCATGGCGTCAGAAGTGTATTTTTGGAAAACCAACATTTTTATTTTACTTCTCAAAAGATTTTCCCTCAAACAATCAACCACGTATCTTATTTAAAATGTTCTAAAACAAATGTAGTGAAACTGTGGGAGACGCAGTGATAGTAACTTCTAACGAACCCATCCGATAATGCACATTCCAATGCAACAATTTGAAAGTGTGAAAAGCAACAATTTCAAAATGTATCCCAGTCAATGTGAATCAGTTTTCTTTTTTATTCAATAGGTATAGATTTGAAGGGAATATAATTGTAGGAGTGTGAATATATATATATATTTTTAAAGCTTTTTCAATGAGAAATAGATTTTGCTCAACTGTTTTGTATTTGTTTGTAATAATTTTGGGAGTAAAAATGTTCTCAATCACTTTAAATGTCTATAAGTATTTAAGTAAATATGCAATAATCATAAAACTGTAATTTTAATATATTTACAGGGTATCATATCTAGTTATAATTATTTTATTTTTGCTTTTATAGCACTCACATTAATGATAAATATAGGTCTTACCTTTGTAGGTTGAATTTTTCTTATGTGGATGATATGATTTTTTAATTTAATTTACATGCTGTACATCACTTGATTTGGAATATACATGCATTGAGCCAATTTATATCATTTAGTTAGGATGATAAACATGGTGGTATTATATTCACTATGTCATGTAAAGTTGGCTACATCTACTCATATTTCTTCACAGCCCAGCTGATTACTCCGTGGTTCATGTTCTCTCTGATTTGGAGTGTTGGTGCCACCTGCGACCAAGATGGGCGGCTTATTTTTTCGGATTGGCTTCGGAGACGTATGGAAGAATTCAATGACGGACCGTCATTTCCAATGGAGGGCATTGTTTATGATTATAGGTATGTGAATCGATTATTATGAGCACTCTTTTGGTTTGTAGGGTATCGTGGTCTTTTGGGCATATTTTGTCTGAATACTGCCAAATATAATTAGCTACAGTTGCTTAATTCTGTAAAATATAATCCATCATCTCCTGATCAGACCATTATTTTGGCATTTGCCATTTCTATTAGATATGTTCTTAGTACTGTCTGGCACCATTGAAAATTTTCCCTTGCATTTATGAAATATTTCTTCTATTTGTCACATTTGGATATTGGTGCTTTAAAACGTACATTAAGAAACTTCGTTTATGGAATTATTAGTGTAAACATCTACTATACTAATTAATTGCCTTTTGTACGACTACACGTGATTCTGACTCTCCAACGGCTAATCGGAAACTATATTGGTATATTGATTAATCGATTATTTAGTGTAATATTACATGGCAACTAATTTTTAATTGATGACCTCCACCTATGTCAGTTATACGTAGAGAGACCAATTTTGTGTAATATCTGTACTGTGACATGGTCACTCAAATATAAGAAATGTACATTTTATGGAATGATTTTTATTTTATGACATACTTGTTTATATAAACCTTTGGCTTTCATTCAGTTTTGTTTCATGGAATCGTCTATACAAGGTTTGTATAAAACGTTTCGGTTCCAATTTTTTCCTGTCGTGTGCGTGAAGTGGTGAATTCATACCGTCTATCAATTGTGCGCACGATCGCAAATCGTATTGACATTGATGAAATGACAGTGCGTATATTATCACTTAAAAATTGGCGATGCGAAATATCTTAGATGAACTCGTCCGGAAGGTCTTGACGGACGAAAAAGAGCAGAGTCGAGTGTCTGCTAACAAAGACCTGCAGCGCAACGCGACGATTCCACAACCTCTCTTTACTGTCTCGAGTTGGCACCAGCAGACTATTTCCTGTTCCCAAAGTGAAATCCTCCCTCAAAGGAGACCACCATGAAATCCTAAATGCTGTCAAGGAAGCTTGCACGTGTACCCTTAAGAACCTTCCGGAATTCGCCTACCGAGTCTTCGAATCGTGGAAAAGTCGCTGGTAAAAGCATGTCTACGCTCCAGTGATATACTTTGAAGAATTTTGAGGCATTGTAGTAACATATGAAATAAATCTATTTTACCGAAACATTTGCCGGTTTAACCTCTTGAATTTGAAGTTAACTTCATGAGCACTAAATTAACATCCTTATCCGCTCCCATGGAAATGTGCTAATTAATTAAGCTGTTCTTAAATCTATGCTCGACATTTACTCTACCACAGCAAGATGCGCCCTGAGTGTAGGGACGTGTAAACACAAAGATGGTGGTTCTAGCCCGTTTCACCGCGACACCAGGTCGAAACGCATTAATTTCTATGCAGCCCTCTCACAATTCAACTGATATCTTCCTGAAACTCACGACATTTTCCAAGGGCACCTACGAGTTCTGGAAAAAAGGTTTGCGAATTTTGAATTTTCGTGGGTTGCATATATTTTATTTTCGATTTTTTTGTGGCGTTATGTTGATACTTATGTCTCTCACTTATGCCGACAAGTTTGGTCATTTTGAATATTCAGTTAATTGTTGACAGCTCTTTTGGCTTGTCTTCGATTTTTGCCTATTCCAAAAAATGGATCAAATAATTTGTACTAAGTTTTGTGTGAAAAACGAAGTTAAGTGCACGGGCACAGTCCGAAATTAAATCAGGTGCTAAAAAGATAAGCCATTACATCTGCAACGCCGTCGTTCTCATCACGCGATCATAACCTGTTCAGAAATCGTACTAAATCTCAATCCCGTATATTTCTTTTCCACCAAATTACATTCCCTGTCATTTTCAACTGTTTTCTTTTGAAGCAGTCCCAACCGTTTGATTACGCATCTGCTATATGCTCACAATTTTATTTGAACTTGTTTCTTTAATAACATTTATAATTCATGCTAACTACCCCTCCACTGTGTATTATTCTGTAACGATTGCTCCAAAGAACCCCGCTACCTTTCCATTTCAACTCCTATTTCCATAAAATATCTGTCATTCCCTCTGTTTCTCATAAATGGCGGTCACAGTCTCATTTCACTTCTTAACATTCAAGTTGTAATGCTAATGGTGGCTGTTTTTGTCTATCTTCTTTTCTGTTTCTGTGCTCAATGAAGCTGTGATAGGAGTACATATGATGTCGACCGCAAAGGTCTGGCTTTCCTCTAGGAATCATTTTAATGTTTGTGACCTTCATGATTGCGTGGAATAAATAATGGAAGTGGCTACCTATGGGTTTTTTTATTAATGTTTTTAGCATGACACCAACACTTTTTATTGCTACCTAATCGGGGCCAGGTGCGTCAGCCATCTCTTTATCCTGGGTGTAATTCCAAAATTTATTAGAAAGATTCAACCACACTGAGTAGGTTGAATCTTTATTTTCACTCCTATGCTTACGTATAATCCATTCTTGCAAGGTGAAACCAGCCGCAAAAGATCACTATTAGTAAAAAAAATACACCTCGCCAATGCGTTGGTAGATGAAGAATATGTTGAAGTCACTCTGCGTGGTATGGACCGTAATACCGAGAGCATCGATGCAAGAGAGGAAAGTAACATCGAGGAGGGAATGCGGAAGATCGCGGCGAACTAAAACAGCAACCCCTCCGCCATGTGTATTACGGTTGAGTCGGTGCGTAAAGCAATGAGGCGAATGGAATGCGAGGTGGGGTTGGAGCAATTTTTCCTGTAAAAGTTATACGTCAGTGTGGTGCTGGGTGGCGTAGTGAAAAAGTTTATGTTTTTTGTTAACAATGTCATGGCAGTTTCATGCAAGAACTTTAAGAGTGTCACGCTTGTATGTGCTGTACTAGTCATAGATGCGAAGGAGCTGTTCAAGGATAAACATTACTTTGTCTTCGATGGTAGTAGCCTTCTGTATCTCCACCATTATACCACGAAACTATTGAAAAATTCAAAATGACACGATACTACGATATAAAAGCCTGAAAGAACTTCTCATCGCTGAACTCACCGAATTAAGATATAAATCTAATTCACAACATGTAAAGTTAATTAAGTAATGGAAAAAGGATGTGGACCAAAAGGGTCAAAAGGTTAAATGAATAATTAAAAAGATTCGAGAACCCTAAAAAGAGTTCAGTTTATTCTGACGTAAAATCCCTGACTTGAAAGGTAGTGAGTAGTTTTCCAGAGTAGCCTCTGTGAGAGTATTTGATGTGGAAATAGCCTCTGTGGAAGTACGAGTATAAATATATCCTTATGGTTCATATAGCACCTCATGCATGAAATTTCAAAACGTGAGCATTGAATGCCAGTGAAATTTTCTTGATCGTAAATTACCTTCCCGTTTATTTTATTCAAAAAAGCCCTTAATGGGTAATAAAGACACAAACTTAGCAAAATATGTACGTCTGATAGAAACTTAAAGTTAATTGTCGAGGACAAAGAGGTATGCTAGTTTCTCATGGGTAGCCAAGCCACTGGGTACATGATTCGTCTCGCATTGACTGATTGAGATTTTTGCTTGCACTGAAAGGGACCATCGTACTTGCGCCCACAATACCTAGTATATTTTTTTGACAATCCACGCGATATTCATCATTATGAAGACTTTGACGGACAGTTTTAAAGAACGTAGCACATATGTAGGGCATATATATGAGCGCAATACCGCACACCTTGACAAACTGCACCAGTGGCCATGGACCTGGAAAATACGATTCAATCATGACAAAAGCATACATATTCATTTTTCCCGCAGACGAAAACGCAAACCCCACGTTCCTCTTTTCTTTCATCAACAAATGATACCGGGGGCTTCTTCGCACCGATTTCTTGTTGTCATTCTAGACAACTAACCCACTTTCAAGCCGCACTTCGACTTCAGAAGGCACTGGTTGCAAGGAGCCGCCTCGGCTGCCTTTCCCCCGTGATTTCTCGCCGTGTCACGCCGACAGGATGCGACTTTACAGGTCGATCATTCTCCCGCAGTTTCTGCACGCTTGGCCCGTGTTTGCCGTACGAAAAACGCCCTGGCGTCACCTTGAGACCATCCAAATTAAGGCTGTTCGGACGCTACTCCAAGTGAGTCGATTCACTCGAAAGGCTGACGTACGAGCGGCACATAAACTCCCGTCACTCACACTCACATTCACTCGCAAGTTGCGTCATTTCAATCCCGCCTCGAACCGTCTGGAAATTCAATGTTACAAACCGACTGGGACTACGATCCTAGAGACAAACACACATGTACACTGCTTAAAGCTATTACTCGCCTATGAGTCTTTCCTTTGATTTTTAATTTTAATATTCTTCATGGCAATTAACCGCTTCACGGGCCAACGGGCCTCTTCCTCCGACCTCCATGTTGTTTTAGAATCGTTTTATCCACTTCACGGTATTGCTACCACCCTCCTCCCCTTGCCTAAGTGTAATTTCCCGCTGTTGGGAAATAGGCATTCCTTGGCTCCGTTTTCTTTGTGTACCGCTATGTGCTCAGGCGGGCAGTTAGTGCTGTTACTGACCTTCTTATTTGTACTTGTTTGTAAAAAGCCGTTCCCTGTCGGCTTTCCTTTCTTGTTGGGTTAAGGAGTTATATTTTATTCCTAGTTTATTTCTACCATGCGTTTCTTATACACAATGACCGGTTAAGATGAGACTTCACTCGCCGGGACGGTTTATACTTGCCCGTTCGGGCAGTCAATGAACTTTTCGGTCATTTCGGGGTGACGAAATAATCTGAACGTTGTTGCATTTGTAATTTCTTCTGTTTACCCATATTAAAAGGTATCTCGAAATGAAAAATTCAATGAAACTCTTGAGTTATTAAATAAGTTTGAAAATACCTCATTAAGAAATAACTTATCATATAGATCGCTCCTCTTTAGATTGCACGACGGAGGATTCACTGAAGCCACCGAAAGTGGGGAACCGTGCGAACCGAAGTGGCTGTCATGGATGCAAGGAGTGGGACCATATAAGATACTACCAAATATGAGATATTCAGGTAACAGCTTATTTAATTCAAAAGTTGTAACTCGTTTATTATGTGTTTATAATATAACTAGATGAATTGGAGAATATTTGTCTACTCCTATGCTATTATACAGAGTTTAATATTTTGCTCTTATTTTTCTATATTTCATCTCCGTTATTACTATTTATAAGGCCCAGGAACTACAATCATTTTTGCCCTCATATTGCAAATAAATATGTGCAACTGTTTCATTTTTGTGCTGCGGATAGCAAAATATTAAATTTTTAAAATAAAGCTTTTATAGCTTTTCTTTACTCTCCCCAAACAAGGTAAGTAATTTTACTTGATACTTAATGATTTTTCAATTTAAGTAAGAGTGTACTTTCGATTGCGGGAATCCATTTGCAAAATATTAAGAACATGAAGTAATTAACATTAAAAGGGATCATTTCTAAAGCATTAAACCGACACCAATTTTTAAACTAGGAATCTTAATATCCTTGTTAAAATGCCGTCGAGTAGTAGTATTTAGGGGCGGCGACCGACAGCTGAGGTCATTTGCGCCATCGCGTCATAGGGGGTGGACAGGAAAGGATGAAGGGTGG
The DNA here is from genome assembly GCF_022747635.1 of Hetaerina americana. Lineage (NCBI taxonomy): Eukaryota > Metazoa > Arthropoda > Insecta > Odonata > Calopterygidae > Hetaerina > Hetaerina americana. The sequence goes on from NW_027287427.1 coordinate 19,421,651, forward strand.
AGAGAAACCCGGCGTCGGCATTAGCTTAATCTTTACGAAAGGCGCCAAGGGGTCCGCAGCTTAACGCCCCATCCGACGGTCGGCGTACTCACTCAAAGTGCCCGCCACAAAGCATCTCAAGTAGGGATCGAGATACCTCTGAACAATATTCAACACCGCCGGCATATGAACCCGGGGCCTCTGGGTGGGAAGCCAGTACGTCAGCTCCCGCACCATCTCAATCCCCCAAATGCCATCGATTCGTATAAAACGTACTTTATTCAATTTATAAAGTTACTACGTAATAAGAGACAAGTGTAAGAAGAACCATTCAAAATAAGTATTAAAAGTTTAGCCTGACGTTAGTTAATCATGTTTTCTTAAATTTTAGGTTAGAATGAGCATTAAATGGGAAGTGAGCATGTTAGTCTTTGGAACGTAACCCGATGCGTCGTGTATGGCACATCGGGTTACGTTCTCAGAAACTCGGGTACTGAGTAATATATTGTTTTCGCTCACATTAGATGAATTTAAAGTTACTTCGCGCGAAATAATATATACGAAAAGGATAAATCAGTACTATCATGGAGTCACATTTCAGCTGCATATAAAAGCACTAGTAAGGAAATGTGTGATGGGAACTCGGACCAGGGGCAATATAGATTAATTTAGGTGTAGAAATGGAAAATTTTATCATCGAATTCTGAACAGGTGAAAATGAAGTATATTTTTCTACATGGTACTCGGGGTAGTAGTAGTATTTATCAGAGGCAACCGACAGCTGAGGTCTCATTTGCGCCATAGGAGATGGATGAGAAAGGATAAAGGGTGGAGAGAAACTCGGCGTCGGCATTAGCCTGCTCTCTACGAAAGGCAACAAGGGGTCCGCAGCTTAATGTCCCATCCGATGGACAGCGTACTAACTCAAAGTGCCCTCCACAAAGCACCTCAAGTATGGGTCGAGATACATCTGAAAAATATTCAACACCTCCGGGATTTGAACCCGGGCCATCTGGGTAGTAAGGCAGTACGATGACCGCCGCACCATCTTGATTGACCACCTATTAACCAATTCTCAGGCGGTGAACTTCATTACGGAGTGATTAAAGAAGGTGGTTTAGCGTTACGAAAAGTGCTTTCGATCGGCCATTTGAACGGCGATTTTTAGAAAAGTAAAGTCGGTTTGTAGAATACTAAAACCGCCGATATAAACCTTTTCTATCAAATATATGTTAGGAGAAGACGGTAGAGTATACATAATTTATTTGAATATAATATATTTGATATATATTATGTAAATTATATAACACATTTGATTATTTTATTTTCCTGAGTATTAACATATTTCTTAACAATAATATTGTATAATTATTACTTAATATAATTCTCTACATAATGTATATTTTCATGTAATATTTTAATACAAGATTTATACATTTTTATAATACTTTATAACTAAAATGCTAGCTCCACTCCTGGTGTACGACATTGCTCTTGTGGAAGGGCTTGTGTGTTGCATTGGTCCATAGAGGTGTACTGGTGGGAGCAATGAGAATTTAATCTGGCAAGGTTACCCATGCTAGACAGGTCTGAGGAGAGGAGCTAAATGAAAATTTGCCCGGGCAGCTTCAATTTTTCGGTGTCCTTACCCAGTGTGACGGTTAATGCAGTGATGTTGTCTCGTTAAATACAATTTTGAGGAAGGTAACGGGAAATTCCCTTAGTCAAATTTCTCATGATTAACATGGACGAGCACAATGAGAAAATGGATTCTGACAACAATGGGACTCGGCCCACAGGGCTCGGTGTCGTGCTAGGCCACGGGTGAGGCAAGGCCTTGCAGTCGTCATAACATCAAATATTTGCACAAAAGAGATGAGAGTGAGAGAACGGAGAAATATATGTGACTGGTATGTGTGAGATGAGATGTGCAAACAGTGAGTTTTGCACATTCTGAAGCGTTTTGCATATCTGAAGAGATAGTTAGAGAGTAATTTTTAGTGGAGATTCATTCAATAGCGGGATAGAAATAGCAGAAAACTAATGGAATATAGATGCCGCAGGCCACGTGTATAAGATAATGGATGAAGTAAGGGTATGAAAAAACGTTAACACAATAATAGGGAGAAGAATGTGTAGAGAGATAAGTAATTTAATGAGTCGAGAAACAAACAGGGCCAAGGAAATATGGCGGGAAGATCAGTGCGAGTATGCACACAATATAATGTGATTTCAGATAATAGGAATTAGAAGCACCATGTCAAAAAGTAATAAAACTGTCAGGATTAGGCAGGGAAAACTATACCTGCCGCAAGGTATATGACAGATAGTTTGTTTAAGTTGGCAGAGACGCTTTAGTGAAATTGTAAAAAATATACAGAAGAGATTTTTCAGAATAACCAGTTGAAATAACGGAAATTGTTTTTCATATTTAAATGAACATCTGATTTTTTAATTGTTATTTACTGCCTATACCTTCTTTATGCAGAATCTTGAGAAATAAATTTTGACGCAGGGTGTTAACGAATGCGAAAATTTGGATGTTAGAAATCGTTTTTTATAGCACATAATGTTAACATATTGTCATACATTTTTCATCTAGACTCGTCTGAATTTCCATTAATTCAGGTGAAATAACATCCAGCGTGAATAATGCCTTTTTAGTGACCAATTTGGCGTTGGAGTTACCGCTTTTTAGTTTGTATATAATTAGTTTTTTAAGCTAAATTTGTGATGATATTCAATTTACCGCGAGACGTTTCTGATCTCTTTTTCTTAATAGCCTTAGATGAACGTATAACTGAATACTGTCTTTATTCTCTTTGAGACACGGGCCTCAATAAAATACCAAAATGAAATGAAGAACAGACAATGGAGCGTAATTGCAAGTTTGTATACCTTTGTTAGAAGACGCTGAATTTAAGAACGCTAGTTCTAATATCGTTTCTAAAATCCTATGGCGAAAAATTAATTTTAAAAGTATGATAAGAAATCAGTAATTAATTTAAAATATAAAATTTTTGGCGAGAATTAATTTCCAATTTAAAGACCCTTTAAACATTTTCTCTTGCTATAATTTATTGAAACGCATGGCAGTGTATTGAAGGTATCTCGCGAAAAATCGAAGTGACTTTATCCAGCTTGAAATCTTAAAGCGGACAGGAGGTAAACTCAGTGGAGACCGTTTCTCCCGTAATAAGCCAAGAGACGCATAGGGTCCAATCGTATGCGCCTGGTAGAGTTAGGAAAATGTTGCATTTACATGAAATGGTTTATTCAAGTGAATTTCGAAGCGTAAAAAATATTGGGACTATTGTCACTCGTGAAAATTCAGGAAGGGAATTTCCTCATGAGTTACATCTTTAGGCCTTCCCGAGAAAGGTAATTTTTTTTGATTCGTGACTCAAAAAATGCGTGCTTGTTTGCAGTACACTTAATAGCATTAATTAATTTAATTTTCTTCATGAGCGCATTGCTAAAAGCAACAATTATAGCTAGTAATTGGAATCAAAAGTTACCCAGCTATTTCTAATCAGAACTCCTACACAAAGCCTTCATGTGTAGGTAGTAATAACTGAATACTTTTGAGAGCCTTTCATAATGTTCAAATAAATACCTAGGCTAGTAAAAACATCCATTCACCCAGAAAATCTCTAATCTGCGGTCTTCTTGTTGGCGTTTTGGTCTCTAGACCGACGATTACACAAATGTAAAGAGTTTTTGTGGAAAGGAATTAGTGTGTATCTATGCTATCTTTTCACATGATGAACATATTTAACAAAATAACTGTATTACTTCGAAAGTTTACTGATGATTAAATTCTCTTAAGTCTTATTTTTAAATACCAAATGAACGCACAAGCTAAAGTTTCTTTCAAGTTAAAATTTCAATTTTAATTGAATTGACATTGAATTTAGAAATGGAATAATCTGTTCAGCCTGACTTTTGACTTTTTAAGCGTCCAAACACTTCACAGTCGTTAATTAAGAGAACATTCGATTTTTTATGACTGCAGATAAACAAAATTCATATATTTATTTTAATATCGGTACTTTAGTCGGAGATTGCGAAAATGGCCGATTAATTTATCTCGGATATGCAATGAAACTAACTTCAGTGGGTAGTTATTTCAGTCAAATGATAGTTTTTTAATTTATGGGTCGTAAATCGTAATATCAATTTTTAAGCCGCAATTAACTGCAAATTAGAAAATTTTATATATTTCAAAGTGTAGGCGTGCTTGGAGTATATTATAAGTTTATCAGACTTGTCATCATTCGATGGATATTTTAATTATTGGGTAAACATACCTTCACTCCATTTCCACTAATAAATTTTTATTATATAATCTGATTTTAAAAAGCAGCTGGCAATGATGATGCTCTGCATAACCCGAGTTTTGCAATAAAAATATGTCAATGAAAATTGAGATAAAGTCATTCAGACTCAATATTAAAATGTAACGATACGGGTTGGTATGTAATACGTATTAGGTGGCTTCGGGTAAAAGTGTTCACTGAATCTTATACATGGGCAATGTTTGATCATTGGTGTCAAAAACCTCGGCAATGCCAATAATTAAGCTGGTGGTAAATTTATTTAAGTGAATGGAGAGGTAAACCTGAGCCATGTATTTCTCCAGCGCAGCTTCAGTATTTTCACTGAAAGGTTATTTTTGTTGTACAGTTGATGTTGTTATAATTACGACAGGTTTACATTCATTTAGGGCCAGTTTTATTTTGAACAAATTACAAACTAAAATGTACAATATGCGAACTTCATATGCACCGCCAATATTAAAGAGTATATATAACACCTGTTACTTGTTCTACCTGTATTACGCTATCGAATGGTATTTTGAAATTGAGCTCAACCAATTGTGTTGAATAGAAAGATTTGCCGATAGCAAGAATATTTGGACTTGAGTACAAAAATGGTTGTTTTCGAGTGATAATGTGATTAAGTGGGACCATATCCTAGGAGTAGTCAAATTAAAACCGAACACCCGCTATAGCGTGACCGTTGAATGGTTTTGGACTGTTGATCCGAACAGACCGTTATGGACCATGAGCTGCCATTATGCAGTTCTCCTACCACAGTATCGGTACGATAACAACAGCGTTGCCATCTTTCGCGTAGACTGTGTGTTATGGCGGGTTTGGCTTTTCCAACTACCCTTAATACGAGGGACATCCGGAAAGTAGTACCCGTTCGTGCCGCATGAAGTGCTGACGACGCGAGTAGCCCCTGGACGAGGTCAGATAGCTTCAGTGGCTTGTCTGCCTTCTCTGAGCCAAGTTGCGTGACGCTAGCATTGCCTGTGTTGTTTCTGTGATTGTTTACAATGTTTAAAAAAATTGAGAACGCCGCCAGTTGTGAAGTGAGGGCAGTGATTAAATTCCTCAATGCAAGAAACGTTCGCCCATGTGATATTCATCGCCAATTAAAGGAGGTGTATGGAGACAATGTAATGGACGAGTCGTCTGTTCGGCGGTGGTGTCGCAACTTCAACATGGGGAGGGGGAACACACACGACGATGAGCGTTCGGAGAGACCGTCTGTCATTACAGACCAACTGGTGAGCTCAGTTGACGAATTCGTGAGGAACGATCGGCGCGTCACAATTGATGACATCTGTGAGCATTTTCCCAATGTTTCTCGAACAATTGTTCATAAAATTGTTAAACACCATCTGCATTATGCAAAAATTTGTGCAAGATGGGTCCCTCGCGTATCTCAATGAGCTGGCGGCGAAGGACTATGCAGCAGGAATACAGAAACTTGTCACACGTTATGACAAATGCCTTAATTTGCTTGGAGATTATGTTGAGAAGTAGTTTAAAGAATCCTCTTTCAAATAAAATTTTTTATGTTTGTTAATATTTACTTTTGTGTCTTTATTTCACGAACGGGTAATACTTTCCGGATGACCCTCGTATAATGAACTCAACGTAGTTCAATACCGAAAGAGGATTTCTGTTTCTGGTGAAGCGGATGTAAAGGAGTCAGGCCGTTATGTGATTGCGTCACATTAAAACACTTTTGAAGAGGGTAGTACGAAGCCGCCTCAAATATTTATCCCATGACTAGCTATGGACACAGAAATGAGAAAAATGAGTCCTGGCAACTTTCGGTCTCAGCCTTCAGGACCGTGCGTCGCGCCAGGCAGCAGGAGAGACAAGGATCATCATGCGAAATGTCTGCGAAGGATTACAGAAGCAGAAAACAAGACAGAAGAGATCCAAGCCTGTCATAATATGGACTTGAAATGCTAGGCCGATGTTGAGGACAGGAAGATCAGAACTAAAGAGAGTTTACTGACATATCTCCCATCAAGACTGTCACGAAGAAAATAAATGCACATTTCCAGGACTTTGATTTGAATCTTTAAATTTTATTCAAGAATACTCTTTCCCAACCAGTATTTAATATTTTTCAGTACAATATGCCTTCACTGTAATTATATAGGATGAGAATAAATTAAATATATTTCTATCGTTTGAAATAATAAAGAGCAGTTTACGGTAGCTCAGGGTGTCAGGTTGTATCTTATTGGACGAAGGTTTAGTTGAGAATTTAGCGATGTTTAGTTTGTAAATATGCTTAGTAACAGGTGCACCTCTGCAGTGAAAAGAAGGATAGCATTGGCGAAGAAGGCATATGAAAATAAAAAGAATCTATTATAAACCAAGCATATGAATTAGCAAATTAGAAAATCCTTTGCAAAAGCGTTTATTTGGAGTACATTATTGTAAAGATGTGAAACTTGGACATTGGGAAAAAAGACTTGGTTGAAAGCAATGAAAATGTGGATTTGGAGAAGGATAACAAAAACAAGATGAACGGACAAGCGAAGCAACATAGAAGTATTGAGATAAATTAAAGAGGAAAGAAATCTAATAAAAAAATGGAGATAATGAAATACAGGTTTACAATATATTGAAAAGAATAGAAGCGCAGAGAGCCTAATGCCTCGAACGAAAAGGCTCCGCCTTAAGAAGATGATGATAATGATTATTTCATCCAAAATTTACAAGAAATGGTAGACTAACCATGTAATACCAAAAATGCCTTTATCCCAAAGTTTCTTTTAAAATTGGATTTATAGAAGTTGAACCATTTCATAGTACAGCATTTCATTAATTAAAGTCCAAATGGTAAATTTTTCTACAAGTTTTAATATCGGAATTGATTGAAATTTTAGTCAACAAAATAGGTTAGCTTAGCATTTGGAATTATAATCGGTGTTATTACCCTAAGGTAATTGCTCTCTAAAATGCATAATCCACTCTGCTAGCCTTTGCAACCCATTTTAATTCCTTACAGGAATATTGGCTAATTAGTAGTGTTTCCCTGGCACAGTTATTTACCGTAAAATATTTTTCATGAATATCCACTCTCCTATGCGAACAGGCCAAAATCCTCTTCCTTTCCGTAAGCAAAAATAAATAAAGGACTGTTTTTCAGTTGTTCTCAATAAACAGTTTGGTTTCTCTTTTTAGATGTTCTCTTCAGTCATAATCTAGATGTGTAGCTCTATCTGTAATATACATGCGACCCAGGTTATCTCAGCCTAGTTTATTAATTTTTACTATTTGCCTTCCACATATATTAGTAAGATTCTTGAGCAACAAGCTGATGTTCCTTATTGCATGAAGTTCATTTTTGGTAGCACGTGAGTAATTTTTGTGCTGTGACTCTTTCGGCTCGGCGACGGAAGATCTTATTTTCAGGAACGTATTCTTTCATGTTTGATTTTATAAATTGGCATCCTCTTATACGAATGAATGGTACAATCCTCTGTGTCACGGGAAACATGTAAAATTTAAAGAAACCTTTTGGATGTAAAATACGCTGGCAAAGGAGCACAGAGCATTAATTTTGTTGAAGAAAAACGTTTTTATAAAAATATCGATGGTTAAAAATAGTAAGTTTTCAGCAACGTCAAAACACGATGCTCTACGGAATGCTGCAGATGCCGTCACGCCAAGGTATGGCGTTATTATACAGGGATAACATTTCTGCCCAAAGGTGAGATTGTTTAGGCATATTTGGTAAATATCATTGTATCCATCTCATTTGAGGGAGGTCATAAAGTAATGTTAATTAAGTTTGGATGAAATCAGTATAGATCCTAACGAGAAATGGTTCTCAAAGTATTTAAATCATGTATGTGTTTTTTTGGCATCTTGTTTCACTAGCACATTTGTTTGAACTCCAGTAATGAGTCTGTCAACATTCCGAAGGATGAAAAAACTTTGCACAATATAAATTACGAGTATCGCATAGGAACCTATATTTTGAATGACATGATCTAGTCACTGAAATAGACTTTAAAATATACCATTAATTTCGACGTAATTAAGTGCCATTTAATTACCTATATTATTATAAAGTGGCGTCATACCAGCGAAAAGGCGTTCATAGTCGTGTTTTTCATCAATTTTAAGGCTAATTTTATTGAGTAACAAACATTAATCTATGTCGGCATTTGTACATCTGAATTTTATTTAAACATTGTTTTCTTGCAAATTTTTAATTATGCTTTATAACTAGGAAAAAATATGATGCATTTTCCCTATTCGGAAAATTTCAATTTGTTTAAACAGTTGAGTGAAAGCTATTTCCTTAGAGCGAGTCATTATATTCTGTTCGGACGGCATTAATTTGCGAGAAAATGATCCAGGCTTTGAGAATGAAGTGGGAAATTCTTGTTTTTAGAAATATTGGCAAAGACACTAGGTGTCTCCCATCCGGGTAAGGTCTCCCCCATTCCCATTGCACTCTAATGGAAAGCCCTCTCGTCTTATTCCTCCCGGCCACTCTACCCCCCTCACCTAACTCTTGCCTACCATCTCAGGGTTTCGTTAATCCTTCTGAACTATTTCTCACGCAACCTTTCTACACACAAACATACTGACAAAATCGCTTCTATCACTCCTTTGCGCCTCAACCCCATCCCACACGGACACTTCCCCTAAGTCTCGCCGCGCATTCCTATCCTCCCTCAATTTTTCCTCCGTCTTTATGCGTTCGGGCTTGCTTTGCTCCTTTCACGGGAAGGACATTTTCTAAGTGCACACTTTCACATGAGGAATTTTCTCCCAATTGTGGGATTCTCCCTACGTTTTCAGAATTCTTCGCTATCGTGTAATCATACTCAAGACTATGTGGGGCATTTTCCGTGCCCGCCAAAGGAGCACGATGACGATGAGAAACTTGACAATGACAGAATTCATTTGGCCCGTTCCCTCCAGCCTCGCTGGCAGCATTTTTCACACCGCGTAGCTTCCTAAGTTTGGCTGGCCTTGTCAGTAGAAATGAGTCCTGGGTCAATAAAAAACGAAATCGGCGAAGAAAACTAAGTTGATGTGTATGAAGATAACGTAGGAATAGTGTTGCGTCAAAATTCATCTTACGTTAATGAGAGAAGAATTTCCGCAGTTACCTCGTCACTCCATTAAGTATCTTCTATGGAAGCAAGCAATCTTCCTGTCTAGGTAAGAGTATTAGTAATTGAAATAAATACGGTCTGCATTTCTTTCGCTCTTATTTGGGAGACTATTGACTAGGCATACAATGAGGGAGACTTGGAAAATCCGTTAGAGTTCTCCTCCGAAATTCGATGTCCTGCTCTAATGCAAAAGGACGGTTGAATTTGTTCCAATTCCAATTTGACCCATGAATTTTTGTCGCTGATACCTCATTAACTTTTCATGCAAACGACAATTAGACCAACCTAGCCAATATTTACACTATCTGTTTGCAAGTTAAGATCACAGATGTCACTATTGAGCATTATAAAATAGTATTTGGAAATCTCTTTGTAAGTTTTTCTTAATGTCCTGTACTTTTTAATATAGTTTTCTCATCCATGCCTCTTCACTGGTGGAAAAAGTCCGCGTGGCACAGCATTAGAAAAAAATTGGTTATGGAAGGGTTATGGAGCATTCTCCGAGTATCATCTACGCTAATATCTTCTCGCCTTATCGATACACAATTTTTTAAAATTTGTTTCTACTACTGCTGAAAAATTTATGTATTTTGGAGCAATTCCTGCATATTATTCTTTCTAAGACCTTTGTATTTTGAGTGTGCCTTATATCTTTCTTGAGGTATAGTTTTTGTCGAAAATGGCCTCTGATGTTGACTTAACTAAAATAGGGTAAGTGGGCTTTTAGGTTCTGGTAAAAATCTGCGAGTTGAGGAAGGAGTGCTGCGCCTGTAGGTGTTCAAGTATTTTAGGCATCTAGTTGCCTTCTTTTCCTCTGAAACTGAGGAAAATCAGGTTTAAAGGGGTAGAGAAACGATTTGGTTTTATTCTAATAGACTTTCATTTTAATATTATCACGTAAATGGAACTCTGAATGAGAACTATTCCCCAAATTTTATTTTATGATTGCAATAATTGCATTATTTAATTGAAGGAATAAAAATTTATTCTTAAAAATGCATCGTGCTTAATAAAATTGTAATTTTACTTTCCGCACCTCAATACTTGACTTGGTTTTCTGAGGCTGAAGCAAATGTTTATAATCTTCATTTTTTGTGGAAAATATTATTAAAAAATACATGTTTTTGGAGGCTTAAGAATAATGAAAATATGAATTAAGATTTCTCTTTTAAAGTTTTTTATGGAGTGAAAGCTCCTTGAATGAGTTGTATTGCATCAGGTAAATACTGCTGTGAGTGTATATCCCGCCCAGAACGATAATGTAGATGCTATCTAGACGGTAGACGGCAAATGGCTTGCACATAAGAAAAATGTGTGCCTTAAATCATGAAATGGGATGTGAATTAGGCATATTTGTCTTTCAAATTTGGTCAATCATAATAAAGCGGTAAAATGAGTTTATTAAAACAATACAATAGATCAAAATGCTCAGTACTTTATTCATCCCTAGTTTTTTGCCTATTATTTCTCTCTAGTGTCCATGCAATATATTTTTATTGCCGAGATTTCATTCCATTCTTGAAATCGAACATCCCGTGCTCTCGTCAGTCTCCTTGGAAATTTCAGATCCATGTTTTTATTTTTTCCTCCCATCTCCAACCATGATATCCCCTTCATCTCCTCGGCGAGACCCGCCTCGAAAGCCCACTCTAGCTGTGCGTAACTCTCGAGGTATCTTTTTATCTTTACGCCTCCATAGCCTCGCCTCGATCGATGGTTCATGTCGCCTTTCTTGATGAAACTCATCCTCCTTCCTCGACGATTCTCCTTCTCTTTCATTTCCCCCAACCCCACTCATATTTCCACATTTTTATTTATTTTTCGTCACTCCCTCGTCTTCTCCTTATTGTCTCCCCCTTCCTTGTCATGATTCACATCGTAGCTCGGCCGATTCCATCCTTCCTCTCTCTCTTCTCCTTTAATTTCCCCAGCACTCCGCACATCGTTTTTTCCTAGAATTTGTCCCTCTCCCATATCAAGCCATGCTACGTATACATTAGCGCTAAGGTTGTCCAAACTTCCGCCGTTTTCGGACGAGGTGTTGGTGTTGTCTACTGGGCCCCATAGCGATATGCCAGAACTCTTTCCGTTTTCAACACCTAAGTTCCGTTCAGGTCCGATCAATGTTTGTTTTCTTTTCTCTTCCGTTTGCTCAAACGCCAGACTCGATATCGGGTAGAAAAAAACAACTTTCCGTTCGGGTAAAAAATGAAGAATTGTACTGCCTTTTTTGAATTAATATATGTGTAAATGAACATTTTATAAGTGAAAGTTTGGTAGAATTTTTTAAAATGAAAATTGAAAAATACATAATGATTAGACTGTTGTCTAGTTTATGAACAGGCAGTAATTTCCATTAACGTGTCCGAAACTTGTTTACGTTTCGTAAAAGTTCGGCTTATTTTTAATGTTATCGGGCTCAAATTTGTGAAATGTCACCTTGGGGAATCATATAGTCTTTGTTAAATTCACAAAAACAATTTCCATGTCAAGAAATGACTTTATTATCTGACATTAGTACACATATTCCTGCTTGTGATACAGTTACAGTTTTTGCAATAAAAGGGTACCATAAAATTTAACATTTTCTTTTTTATAAAATTTATCTAACTTCACATTAAAAATTTGATAACAATAGTTCTTGTCATGATTGTTAATTGACATACTTTAGTCGCTGGTTACTGATTTAAGAGCCCAGTACCTGGAAAAATCAGTCTAGATAACAGCGGTGGGGAAACGAACTAGACTTCTTCATAATTAAGTAAGAAGTTAGAAAATAGTTGAATAGGTTGGCGAAGCTAATGCTTGTGTCACACAAATGTAAAATAATATAATTATCACCTGAAGATTTAAGTATTGTAGAAAGATTTTCACCAACATTGAAGTTGTGTGTGTAATATTGTATAAAAAGTTGACCCTAATAATCAAGCTATAATATAGGAAAGCCGTCGGACATATTTTTGATGCCGACCTATATGCCAACTCCTTAGCAATAAGAAGAAGAAAAACGCTAAAGCAGAAAGAATAAAACATAAATGGAACGAGAGAAATAAGGTGCACATACCGCTACAGTTTATTGGCGGTATTTTATCTCTCACATATTTTGACTCCTCCTTGTCATTGACTTTCTACTGCTTTTTCATTTTTCAGGAAAAGTAATCCCAAAATATTAATTGTCGACCCCTCTTTGTCTGTTTATTTTTATCCTAGCCTTAAGTTGAATTTCGAGTTAATATTGTGACTCTTGAACTTAACTTTTATACAAGGCCGGTCCAAGTATTATGACTTATTTTTCCCGGATTGACGAACGGACGGGCGGCGGTTTATCCGGCTTGGTTCGAGGATCGGGGGTCTCAGGAAAGGCTGAAGGTCGGTGGTACTTGGCTCCCAGCCTTTGCGGAGGGCTCATCGTTCGTTTGCGAAACTTCTATAACGTGAGCTCGTTACGCTCCATCATGAACTGGTTATTGGAACAGCGCTACGCCATCAAGTGTTGCGTGAAACTGGGAAAACCGGAAAAGAGACTCATGGCATGTTCACGGCAGCTTTTGCTGATAACGCCATGGGTAGATCGGTTGTTTTTGAGTCGCACAAATTGTTTCCGAAGGGTAGAGAAGATGTTAAAGACTCCGAACGTTCAGGACGCCTTTCGACCTCAAAAAGAGACGAAATTCTTGCAAGAGTAAAGGATTTGTTGGAGAGAGATTAAGTTTTTGCATGATTTATGGTGAACTTGGCATCACTAAAAGTGATATGCATCGACTTGTGGCCGAAAACATGGGCATGCGAAAGGTGTGTACGAAGTAGTTGGTGCCGTGAGTACTCTCGGTCGAACAAAAGGAAACTCCCACGCCGATATGCCATAAGCTGCTCGATCATGTGAGTGATCATCCAAATGTTTCCTGTCTCAAAACACTTCTTCCTCTTCTTCCGCCTCAAATCCGTTTTGGAAGAACGTCACCACGGCTCGGTGGAGGCGTTGCAACAAGACGACGAGAGGTCTTGGCAGTACTCCGAGTGCCGTCTTCCAGAAAGCGTACGAGGCATGGAAAACCCGCTGGTAGCGGTGTGTGCGCGCACATAGGTGCTACTTCGAAGGCATTTGAGCAAATGTATCAATTCTGGCAAAACATTTTTTAATTGATACTGTCCTACTACTTTAGGGACCGACCTTGTATGGGTTAAAACTTGCGCTGGCCCGAAACTTGTTCATATTTTATTCCTTCAAATCAAGCGTACGTTAGATTATGGTGGTTGCAGCGCCTTGGTTACTTATTCGAATTAATTGGAGGAAGGAAATAACTCCCGCGGCTTAACTGTCCGACATTACTGAAAAATAAATGTCCTGTTTTATCGGAAGGTAATGGAGAGTTTTGACTCTCATTTTCTGCTTTCATTTGACTCATCACCTTCCTTCCTTTTGATGCAATGCAGATTTTTGAAAGCTTTCTTAACAATGTATTCCATGTTCAGCCCCCACTCCAAATCCTTGGTTAAATATACAGGTAGAGTACCTGTACACCTAATTATTTACAGCTATCACCTCTAGGAATGACATTTTCTGAGAATTTGTTGTCCCTATTTGTTCCATTTACCTTGTTACTATAATTGATGGGTTTGCGTTTACTAACATTAATATCCATCCAGTTAGTAGCTACTCGATCCGCCATTTTATTACCGTCCCTTCATAGAACTACGCGGTCGCTTTAATTCTCATTTCCTGTAGATACTGCAGTCTTCCGCAAAAAGTATTATCTGAGACTTAATTTTTTCCGGGAGATCATTTATATAGATTTAAAACAAGAGCGAGCCAAGTACTCTACCTTTTGGGACTCCCGATGTTACCCTCGTTTTTTTAGAATACACTTATCACCAATTTGACCCTTTGTGTTCGACCTAACATGAAATTTTTGACCCACGAGATTACTCTTTCATCTGTGTGTAGGGGTAATTGGCCCATTTTAAGGAATAAGCGATCGTGGTTAACTTTGTCAAAGGCTTTTGACTGGTCGATTATTATAGCATCCACTTATATTCCCACTTTCATAGAGTCGGACATTTCTGGGCAGAACTCTAAAAGTTGAGTTTCGCAAGAGTTCTCTTTTCTTAAACCATATTGGTGACTGTACAGCCAATTTTCACTCTCCCACAAATCCCAGAGATAATCAGCAATTATCTTTTCTAATAGCATGAAACTGACGTCAAGCTTACCGGTCTATAATTATCAGCTGTTAAGAGCTGTGGGGTATTTTTAGTTTCGTATCCAGTGAATATTTCTTCGTATTTAATTGCGTTGTTATAATTAAATAATGTCATTATTAGTAGTTTTTTTATATTTTGAGAATTGACATTTTTTATGCATTTCCTATGGCAAAGCAAGGCTCTAGGAATCAAATTATCTTATTTAGCTGATTTATGTATTTTATGCTGAGACTAATTGATCCATCCTCGTGCACGAACATACGGTCGTTTATTCGAAAATTAATAAAATGTGGTCAACTAAGGGCTGCAATTTGTTGCTTATATTTTTTCGTTCATCCGTAAACATTTGCATGTGGAGATTTTCTTAAAGAACTACATGTAAAACGTGTAGACACATTTCCTCATGCCCGTGGCTTAAGTGATAATACAATGTAATACGCGTTCAAGAAAATATGTAGAGCCACGTGATTTCCTGCAATGGCGGGAGTATTTTTTTATTTAGTCGTTTTTCTCTTTTTCCCTTGTTTTTCAAAAGAGTTGATTTTATTAAAAACTGTACTAACCTATAAAATGTACACTAGTTTCACTCTATAGACAATTGGCCAACAGTTATAGGCGATGAGAAGAAAAAGTATTTTATTAAAATGCATTCAATCTGCCCATTAAAGGTAGGTTTTGCATGTTCTTTAATGACTATTTACCTTCACTTATCACAAAAAATGTTTCATGTTAATTGTACAGTATTTCTTTCTTCATTTCCTCGTAATAACAGCCTTCTTTTTTGCTGGTTAAAGACGTAGTCTCTCTCTGCCTCTATACCACTAAGTTCTCGTTATCCCTTATTTCACGGACTTCGACGTCGCAATGCCGTTTACGTATATCCCGCAGCAGCTTCCTTTCGTGAACCACTGTATTTATAACTTCAAAATTTGTTTCCTTCTTCGTTCATTTTATTTTTCCATTCTCCGCTACGTACAAATCTCAAAAGGTATGTATACGCTCAACCTCTTGCCTCAAAGGCCAGGTTACACGTTAATAAAGCGTACAAATCCGTAATAAACAATTTATTAGTCTTTTATTCACATATTTACTCAATGTAACCTGTCATCAAATCATAGTGACATATCATCTTCTTGTAAATGTTTCCTTCGCTAAGGCAATTCTCCTTATTACTACTATGTCCCTTTTCCCTTTAAACAAGGGCCAAATGCATTAACCGCAAATAAATAAACTGACCAATATGGGTGATATCCACGAATATCGAACGACTACATTTTAAAATGTGACCTGAAATCGCCCTAGAGTACCTATGTCCTCGTCGTCAACAATAAATTATTTACGCGCCATTATTAGTATCCATAATATTTTGACGTAATTTGATGATGAGAAATAACATTGATTTACATCTAAAATAAACATTAATTAATGTGTACAGTGCTTTTATGCAAATAAATAAAATGTTAGTAACTATCCTTGCTCTCTTTAACCCGTTAGATATCGAAGTACCCACAATGGACACAGTAAGGAGTTCAACACTATTGGGAATGCTGATTGGAGGGGAATATCCTACTCTTTGTGTTGGCCCCACGGGGACAGGAAAGACGGTAGTGGCAAAGGCTAAAATAATTTCAGACTTGCCAAAAAACTTTCTCTCTGACATCATCATTTTTTCCGCTCGTACATCCGCTAATCAGACACAGGTAATGAATTATTAAATTCTTCTCATATAAGTAAGAGACATAAATTAATGCCGACCGAGGTTGTAAATCAACGAAAATATTAAATATTTATAAAGTTGTCAGCATCGGATCAAAACCATGGGCCATACCAAAAGTAAAAAATGGGCCTGCCTTTTTAATGTAAAGATTTATTTCTCGCAAAGATTAATTTTCCAGCAAGCTATTCAGCCTGAAATAACTTTCTTTGATTTTCATGAATTATAATAAAAAAGACAAGAAGTGAAAGTGAATTATTTTTAGCAATAATTGGCCGGAAATCTAGAGTTCCGGAAATTGAGTTTCCGGGTATAGATCTCAGCTCTCTTATATTTTTTTTGAAAATTTATTTATCCGCTGTCTTCTCCTATATACATTTGTTTCCTAGAATGTATTTCCACTTGAGATTTGCTGCCCAATTAGTAATATTCGCTTTTAATTTTGGAGGGTTAACTAAGACTACACTAAGTATAGAGATTAATTTTCCCAATATTAATTCCTTTTGATTAATTGCTTTTCAGGATCTTATTGACTCCAAACTTGATAGAAGGAGAAAGGGAGTGTTTGGTCCATTGCTCGGCAAGAAACAAGTATTCTTCATTGACGATTTTAACATGCCTGCTCTTGAAGTCTTCGGTGCTCAACCGCCGATTGAGCTGATTAGACAATGGATGGATTTTAAAGGTAGGAAAAAAGCGTTTTGAATGTCGTGTAAGCTGAAATCGCTCCATTTTTTGACGCATTATACGTAATCGTTTTAGTAATTTAAAGTAAAGATAATCACTTATTATTCTCTACGTTTCAAGAGATCAGTTCTTTTCACGAAATTATCACCCATTGTTGATTGATTGCATGGATAAATAATAAGTTGACAGGAAGGAATGATTAACTGATGGGCATTTATTTGCATAAGGCAACTGATCCAATCGCTGTCCAACGCATATTCTGGTTGTTTTGCAAATATATTCTTAATCAATACTCTTTTGTACCAAATTAAAATATTTTAATTGGATTAAGGAAATGGAAAGATTAATATTATTACCGGGTAGTGAAAATCTTCTATATTCATCTAAGATCTAAAAAATAACATATGGCATTTCATCTAAGTCCACTTTATGCACAAATGGTGCTGCACCTGATATTAGGAGTGGAATTTTAAATGAGGATAATAGAGCATGAAGTGTAGTTCATATGTTCAGAGGTATTCAGAGATAGGGCGGTATGATTTTACGGTTTTTTAATGCAATGTGACAGAACTTGTTTCTTCTATTCTTATGAAACTGTTTTAAATTTTACTCGGTGGATATTTTCATAGTACATATAAAGCGAACCGGAATTTCCAAAATTATACCGCTCTTAATAAATAGTGAATAATTGCTGTTTCATTTTATTTGTCTGCTATTCTTGATCATAATAGAAGGTTTGACCTTGGTTTTGTTGGGAAAACATCGGACATCCGACAGCGAAATTCTAACGGTGTGAGTCATACTAATAATAAATATTTATTTATATGATGAAAGCTTTTAAAGTAACACGCATATTAACGTTTTAGCTAGGAAGCATAATTTCAAGATTGATTTAGCTCTGATTCGTCCCAATTTCCTTTTTTTAAAGTAGAAAATTTATTTTCACACAGTATTTTTCGTGCTCAAATTATATAATTAATTTAGTAAGAATACACAGTATTACTATGTTATTGCCGATTATTTCAACCTGTGTCCATGGCACGACATTCTCATGCTCATGGCTATTTATCCGTTGTACTTCTCTCCTTCGAATGCTTTACTATCGTCTCGAAAATGAGAGTGTTTTGATTACATGAAACAATGAAAGTTTTCTTGGAAAGAGTATATTAAAGTGGTGTTTGAGCACACGAAAGGTAAAAATACTCCCTTTCTATCTGGCTATATTAAAACGGGCACCCTTGAAATACCCGAGCAATACGAAACCAAAACGTTCACAAATCGGGCTTAATAATCAACAAATAAATTCCACCTCTTGTCTCCGGTTTATACGAACGACCCTCAGCCCTAAACACTCACTTCTGTTCTCATACGAAATTTATAGACTTCGCCCTGGTCCTAACCCCAATGAACAGCGTCCTCTCCCACGCGCTAATCGAAATCCCATTTCTTCCACGAATGTCTCTGAACAAGGTGTCTTGGCAAAACTCCAAGGAACGTTAATCGTATATATTTTGATTATAAATTAATTATATATCATTAATAAAATTCCTCTTGTATAACGTATCTTATTGAACATCTATAGTTAGATAGCCAGGCAGCTCTTTCGAATAATTTTGATCCTGAACTCTAAAACAAGCTATTCAACAGATTCAGGTGAGATGTGGCGGTAGTTTGTTAATACGATGTGAAAATGTTATTGTCAATTGAATTTGATCTTACGCTCGGTATAATGCCAGTGATTCAAGTACCGGTCATATGTTAAAATTCTTTGAAGTTACACTAAAAATATTTTGTACACTCTGAGATTTAATTTTGAATATTGGTAATTAAGATAATTCCCCGCACGTATTATTATACCTTCTTTTTATGGTAATTTCAGCTTGCGCAGTTTTATCATACACTTATCCGTAATGTTTTCAAGAAAGCTAGAATAATCTTTAAACTTACTAATAAAGAAAAAAAATTGGAATCGTTCACGTATAACTGTAGTATCATGTTCACATGCGACGATTCATGCATACGAATCCCGAAAATTTAGAATTGCATGCTATTGTATTTTCCACGGCTTACGGTGGGATACATACAGGTGAAGTCTAATGTTTTTCTGGTGGTTGCTTTTAAGACTCCAGGCCCTGAGGATTCAAGCCTAATATCCTAATTTTATTACAAGTGCTCATTTCGATATTCATTATTTTACATTTACAAATAGTTGAATGAAATTCTAATGGAAAATATTTGTACGGAGGAACCAAAATTTTCTTTATATACATGTATTAACTGTGTATGAAGAATATTCCTCATTCCGAATGTCGGACTTCCTAACAAACATTTATATTTATAGCAAGTGTGTAAATAGGAGAGAAAGAATGAAATGTACTTTAAAAAGCAGATTGAGCTCGTTATATTCTGCTCAATTTGCCCACGTGGTATGAAACCAAGTTAACGCGTAGGTAGCTTGGTGTAATTTAGTCGCATTGATCCAATGATACATTGATTTAATGGCGTAATATTTTTTAATATTTTAGCAAAATGCTTGCTTCAACCTAGGACGTAATTGTTTATATATTATCAAAACATGCAGTATTGTAGCAATTGATTAAATTTCGGGTGGCTTGTTTTGGCTATAAAGCTAGTTAAATGTGAAAAATTGACTATTAGTGCCGCCAAAAATCAGCGTATATGAAATCTGTACACTTAGAATCAGAGAATATATGATTTATTATATGATTAATTATATGGTTTATTATATGATTTAATAAAATCGCGATACAATTCGACCGATTTTAATTCTGTCTTCCGCCCTAAAAGTTACTCTTAATTTTCCAAGAGTTTTCATGTAAATTTTTTATTCCATAGTGTCTTATTCATTCTGTAGAATACATCATTTTCTTTAAATTGTTGCTTATGTCTTGACCTCTTCATTCCATGAAAAGAAGTGCTGTACTGAAGTGTAGTCTCACATCTTCTCTGATGCCTGTGGGACTTTTAGAAAGAACCTGGTTAATGAAATTTAAACGATCCCCTCTAAAGAAAATTAATGCATGCCTCATCTTCCCAAGCATGCCGCACAGTCTCCTATAAATTTGAAGGGTCTTCTTTAATACCTTCGCATTACCGGTGTATTCATTTTTCGCAGTGAATCATTAGTTTTGGGAGCATGTGATGCCAGTCGACCATCATTTGTTAAAATTCATGATAAGTCCTAGGATGATGCGTCTCAAGGTAAATGTGTCCCTGATAATTAAGAAAGAAAGCACCATCCATGCTGTCTCAGTTTATATTTCAGTGGTCTAGATAATACTATATATCTGTATTAGAGTAAGGTAATTTTTGTAACGATAGATAATTATTTTCTTTTCCCAAATATAGCCTGTAACATTTGGTTTTCAATACTTTCTGTAATGCGCCATATCAGTGTTCATTTACCAATTTAAATTATCTTGTAAATTGTTAACTGCAACATTCAATCAGTTATCATAAATTTTGCAAAGTTCAATCAAGATCAATTTCATATTGGATTAAGTTAAAGACGAAGTATCATCTCCTTGCCACAAAGCTTATATAGTTGTCATATGAGTAATAAGGATTACAGGAATTAATAATTCGTTGTGCATAAGTATAAATATCCGAGGAGTGGGTTCATACATATTAAAATTTTCCTAAAAAATAATTTACTAGTAAATTAAATGGATTTGTTTTAGATGAAAAAGAGTAAATGATGATTGCACATGCATATATCAAAAGTAAAGGATATTCCCATATTATTTCTGGTAGAATTCTGGCAAAAGATAACTTTGCGAAGATGGTTAGCTTTGTGAAAAGTTAATATTGGCAAATTGGACATTCCTGACGTTATTGATACTTTATTTACACAAAAAGAACATTAAGAAATTACTTTGTTTGGTCATGAAGTGTGTGCTTAGCGAGTTAAAAATATGGTTATAACTATTTCTATGTTGATATGGTTAATTTTCGACTAGGGATATAAAATATATGGAGAAATACATTCTTTGGATATGTCTGATGAGGATCAAAAATGCCTAGTTGTCTGCAAGCTATTCTGTGAAAACATTAAACTTAAACCTGAGCAACCAAAATGAAACTCCTTCAAAATAATATCGTATCTGACTCGACTGACTAGATTTTGATTTCTAATGCATATGAGAGATGGAAAAGTAAAACAAAAATGTGCATAACAGACACCGCGTTGGCAAAAGCGTTTATCAAATAAACCTATAAAATGAGTTTTACCATCAAAGCATACGGGACCTAAAATTACCCGTAATAAAGAAGGGCCACATGAAACCGGACATTGGATTGAAAAGCTGAGTATTATATTTTCAAAAACGTATTTTTTCAAACTTAACGCTTAGCTCTGAATGCCAGGTGATAAAAAAAGCGTCCGTAAATAAATTTGTTTATCCTTTAATTGAGAAAACAGTACATTATAAGGCAAACTGATTAAAGACAAGCACTAAAAAAATACATTCTTTCAGCAGAGCGTTTTTGGATTTAGTGGTAAGATTGTCTCTTGGAATTCTAAGACCTGGAGAAGAATTTGAAGCGTATTGTTTTATTAAATTATATTCACTAATACTTATGATTCTTCCAATTAAGGGTGGCAGTTATATGTTCAAAGAAAAAATCTAATATAACTTAGGAGCAATGCAAATAGCAAAGAAAAATTGCCTTTGAGTTGTACGCTCTTGAGTGTTAGTCACTTGGAGGTTCTTCTCAGCCATAGCGTACTATCCTAACTCCTATTTAAAAAATAACGTGAAAGAAGCAAGTCGTAAAAAATGCTTTCTTCTAAAAATCCAGGCACCACAGCACACATTCTTCTTTTAAGTCTCGTTTACCACCCCACATAGTGCCATTAAATCATCTCTGCCATTTGGACCACAGCTACGTGTATTTTACTTCAGGGTCTCGTTTGACGCGGACTTACTTTCTCACGCAGCTACGCTCTTGGTTTTTCGAATAAATTTTCTTCGGCGAACTTTTCCGTCAATTTGTTACGGAGTTCGAATTTGAGCACCTTTTTCAATCGTGATAAATGGTTTTCGTGGTGCAGCGGTTGTGGTTGCTGGTAACAGACACATCCTGGAAGACAAAAATCCATTCACTAAAGGGAGAACCTCGGAAATGGATTGGAGCTTGGCAGTTTTATTTCTTCAATAGAATTTGTTGCTTGGCAAGATATTATACTAAGAGGGAAATTATTTATCATGAAATTCGTGACACCTTTACGATTTTGATGCATAGAATACGAATGTAGAAATTTTACAGTTTTCCACTCCAAGCATTTTCATGCCCAGATTTATAGAAATATGAGACTCCTGTCGAATTACTATTAAACTATATGACGGGTACAGTAATTATTTGTAATCCTTACATCATTTACCTTACATTAATTCTAGTAATTTTAATTCAGTGTAATTTATTATTTTAGGTGAATAATACGTGCATATCTACTTGATAATGAATCTAATCTGCAACTTTTTATGTAGCCATTTACGGATCTGAGACTATATGTTTCTATCTCTAAATTTACATCCAAAATTTTGTTCATTACTCGCTGCATATGGTCTTTTGCTCACAAATTACGTTTCAAAAACGTTTAAGAAGCTTTCTCGTCCCAGTTCCCTTGGAATCTCACCTTCTCTTCCCATTCATCCACTTCTCCCCTCTCGTTGCCTCGATCCTTTGCGAACACTGGAGAGAATGCTGAAATTTATAGCTGTTCCCTTCAACTTCCTTCCTTCACCATTTTCTCGTACTATTTGAAAGGGGGATGGAGAATTCCCCAAGGTAAGGTTTCGGACGGGATTGCTTAAACTTCATTGAATCGCACCGTTTTTTTTTCAATTCTCTCCTGAGGGAATCATGGAAATATATTATCCTTGCCCCTATCGTACGACAAACATTACCCAGTTGGTTTCTCGGTTTGAGTAAATCTACATTATCAACTCTCTTTGGTTATTATTCTTTTAAAGTGTCCGAACGGAATCGTAATATATTGAATTCTCTACGCGGTGGGTTGCTATATCGTCTCTGGACGGTGATATTTATGGTTTTCGGTTGAAAAATTGCCTCTACGGGGTGCATTAATGCTACTTAAAAGAAATTCTGGTTTTCAGTAGTTTAACGCTAATACGGTGTTAATGTGAAACGGTCTTTGTTACATTTTGCGAACTTATTTTTCTTTATTTTTTACCATTTTAGTAGTACCCTTTGGAGTTTACTTAAATTATTTTTCATGAATTTTAGACGAAATTAGTGGCCCACACGACAATATGTACAAATTTTGTGGGAAAAACTTGAACAATATCAGACGCAATCACGTAACTTTTGTTTAAAATATTTTAGCGTTGAGAAGATTTGACCTACGAATTTAGATTCCCGCATTGGATACTAAGTTACAGAAATATTCGTTAGTTCTTTTCCTTTCTTTCCTCTCTTGTTATTTATTTATATAGTTCGTTAAAAAGAACGAACACGATGTACTCTTGAAAGTTTCGGCACAATTTTTATGCCCAATTTGGAATTTTGAGTGTAAAAGTTTATTAGTAATCTTGTTAATTGACTTATTCTTGTCAAATCTAATTGAGATCCTTATGGTAGCCATTCCTTTCACAAGTATTCTTCGAGTGACAAATCAATGGTTTGACATCTCTCTAAGGACTTTAGTATTCATCTTCAGCTCAATATTTTGAGAGGTCCATTGTTCAGCTAAAATCCAAGGATTTCGATATGATACGCAGCACCGTAAAGGCCATTTCCACTTCACTCTATACGTCTTATTTCCCTTTTTGAGTCCAATAACTTGATTCGGCAGAGATAGATTTCCGTGGAACAGTTGCAAGTGCGGTAGTATATGGCCTCTTGATTGATTCAAGTGCCCCATTCTCAGCCGTTCGCATAATCAGCATGGGCATCGGAAAGTCGGAATAGATTCGCGGATAGTGGTTGGTGAAAGGATGTAATGAAATTATGAAAGCTTTCTCAATACTTAAAAAAATATTCCAGCATAATATCTGGTAGAAGCTAATAGTGTAATCTGCTAGGAAAAGTTAAAAATTGGATTATCTCTTGCAGTGATATGTATTTTCGTGATAAACATTTGTTTGCTATATCGAAATTTATGAAAGTGTTTTTCCAAAATCATCACTTTTTGAAATAATAAAATCATGGTCACATAAAAACCTGGTTTTCATCCAGCTCTAATATTTCGTCTTCCCCAAGAAATTGTCGGATTGTAAAATAATCCCATTGTAGTTTGACAGCGACACCCAAAACTCTCTGGTTTTTTCGCTTAAAACTTTAAAATAGTGTTAGGATTTGGTTTTTTTTCAGTTCATATCTGATAGTTTTTGTTTGTACCGCATTTGATGAAATAAATTAGGATTATCATGGGAAAAGTTGCGATTAAATATCGACGACATATATTCGCCAAACGATTTCATGTCATTTCAATATAATACAGTTTAAATAACGTTTAATAATTTTGAGAATAAAACAAATTTTCTCAAAAAAATTCTAAGTGTTAACAGCATATGTAATCGTTGATTGGACTTATTATGACTACCTTTCTCATGCTGACATAGGCATCATGGTCCTCAGGCAAAAAGTAATTTTTGGGATACAATAAATGTAGAGTAATTTTGCGAAATTATATTTTTATCTCCCAGTTAGTGTAAAAATAATTCATGAATATTACACACTATATAGATTAGAGACTTTTCACCAGTCAGAATAGGTACCAATAGACCGTATTGGAAGTTGCAATAATGGCCAATTGGTACACGATGATACACTGCTTACAATTTTCCTGAAATAATCACTGAAGAAAGGTCCACCAAGTGTAAGTGCAATTCGTGAATTTTAGCCATGCCGACCGCCAAAATGTGAGCAGATGTTTTTTCCTCATGAAAAAGCACTTTCCTCTTCTTCATACGCAGTTATTTTTTGCAATTTTCGGAATAATGCCATCATCTCGTCAAGTAATGGTGCGTAATTCTGTTCTGTATTGCTTTAAAATTTTGAAGAAAAACGATCAATACAATTCCATGAATATCCCAAAAACACTCATGAATTCCATTCCATCACCTTCCCGGCCTTTGAGACCATCTTCGCCTTTTTTGGAGGAGGTTTACCCTTTACAGGTTACTGTTTTGACTGTTCTTTTAATGCAGGATTTTAGTAGCGGATCCAAGTTTTATCTCAAGTTATGAATCGACGCAAAAAAAATGACTCGCTTCGATTAAACCCATCCATCAGGGCCTTGGGAATGTTCACCCGAATGCATTTTTGGTCCAAAATGAGCAAACACAATGGGCGGATAACTTACATACAGGTATATCCAACTCCTTATTCAATATATGACAAAACGTTATTCAGATGTACCCATAACCTCTACAATCTCATCAATCAAATCAATCAAACTTAAGGCGACGGTTCTCCAGTTCCACTTGGTGAACTTTATCGATGCTATCAGTTGTTATCTAAGTTTTTAGCGTCATGAACGCTCATTATCAGCTTAGGTGCCACTATTACGTTCAAATTCAGCTGCCCAAAATTTCACGGTCGTACATGATGTACCAAAGTTACCGCACACGGCTTTCAACTCGTTATTAATTTGCGTAGACGTTTTACCTTTCAAAGACAAATATTAAATGACAACTCGATAGTCATTGTTTTCTTTTTTCACAAAAGCCCTCGCAACGACCCTCTAAAACGATTTTTAGGTCACAGCTGAGTGTCCAAAATGATTGACATTTTGGTGAGTACCATTAAACTCTTGCGCAAACGTATTCCCCGACTTTTACTGAAGAGTGCTGCAACCTTTATGTTGAGACTGGAAACTTTTCAGACAACCCTCGTACGCCTATAGTGGTGTTTAAACTCAGTCTTCCCTATGATTAAAATCTGCCACCTGTAGAATTCTATTGCTTTCTCCCCAGTCATCCCTTGTTCCATATCCGTTGCCCCTTGCCTCACTGCCATCCCTCCCTTTGCCTACAGTCACGCTCCTCCGTCCCCCATCACTATCAAATATTTTCTTCCTTCTAATTGATCGTACACCCAATCAATTATTTATCCCAATTGCATCTTGTTGGCATCTACACCTGACTAATTACCAAGATCTTGTTTTCGGCTTAAACTTGTACTAATAATATTCTATCACTCACTTGTTCTATCTTTAACAGGCCTATCCTTCCGTTTTGTTCAATACTACGATATTTCCACTCCTCACTGTCTCTCTTCCCCTTCCCTATATAACTTTTAACTTTCTCTTCGGTAACCCCAGCAATAATTCCATCTCACGCACTGTCCAATAATATTTTTATTTCCTGTCTCCATCTCTCACTTTATATAGCCTATAATTTACCTATCCTCAACATCGTCATCGTAAGTGATTCGGTCCATTGTTGTGTCCCTTCTGCTGCCGCTTTCGATTTATGTGGTAATTGCGTGTGATAAAGGCCGCAGAAGCCTGACTCTCCCGCTGTAGACACACGAATCCAGCGCGCTTAGTCCAGTAGCCGAATACAGTTACCTGGACTCATTTCTACACTTTTGCGAACCACAATTCATGGAATAAATATTTGAGGTGGTTTCCTGTTACCTTCCTCTATAGTGTTTCATCGTGACACCAATACTCAGTGGCCGCCTCGATGTGGTCAGACACCCTTACAGCCGCCTCATTGAATAGTGGACGCTACGTGAACTACGTCTCGTCTGGCTAGTTGGTAGGCGCAATGATAGTTGTCCCAACTATCATTGCGCCTACCCCAGCACAGCTCTACGAGTCATTACTATGCACAAGCCCTTCCGCCATGTCAAGGTTGTAGTCAATAGTTTGGGTACTAAGGGATATTTAGCTTTATCAGTTATATGTTCCACTTATCATGCATTGCAAATGTACTAAGTTAGTGCTGTGTAAATGCATTCTTTCTTCGGGAATCGATTTTAGGAGAAAAAATAATGTGATCGTTTTGGTGAAAAAGGAAAATTAATTTTCAAGATGAATTTTTATATATCAGATTCACAAAAATTATAGCTAAGAGGTAAATATGATGTTTCATTGATTGGTATTGGAAGTTATGAAAATCTTCTGGGAATTAATTAAGCAGGGTCTCTCTTTAGAAAGCCTCAAAAATGTTTCAATCAACGAGAATGGAGAAAAGAATATTCTCTCGATATTTATGCCACGATTTTGTATATTTGTTTAGGTAATATTATATTAATTTTAAATGCTTATTTATTTATTTTTAATATTTTCGCCCTTATCTTTCCATTATTTCAATGCAAACTTGTTCGAGTTGGGGACCTATAAGACTAATAAAATACCGGCAAAAAACGGGATGATATTACTGTGCTTATTTGAGTAAAAGATTGCTTAAAGAGATACGCGGAACCAGTGTCCCAATAGGAAACTGGTTTACCATGATTTGGAAGTAACCACATAAATAAAAACCATGTACAGCAATCACTTATGGGATTGAACTGCCTGGAAAAATTCTTATTTGCTTGAAACGATTTTATTATACTATGAAGGGTGGAAACTTTCTTAAAGATGTATTTAAAATTATTAAAAGGGTCATAAAATATACCTTAAGTTAACTACAATGCTGTTGGAATTGATTGCAGTCATAAGTTAGCGAAAAAACTGCATATATATGCTTGCGAATTTAGGCCAAGGGGACCTGGTATTTGAAATAATATCAATTTTTCAATTTTCTTACTTCAAAAGGAAATAGCGCGTGGGATGATGGCTATGAAACTAATTATTTCTCAATTCCTGAGCCCAAAAAAAGTGAAAAATAGCTAGCTTAGGTTTTAGGATGAAAAAACTTTTTAAAAACCAATACAGGCGTACAAAATCTATGTAAAAGGCATTACAAAATCTAGCACATTACATAATTCATTGTCATTGGAGCGATAAAAAACTATTTCTAGATTAGACAATGAAAATAATAAGATTTACATGAAAAACTGAATGGCTTTGAAATGTTTTTACCCCTAAATCTCAGTATCGCCAACTTATATCAGCCAATATTGTCTGTTATTTTTAGTACCTCCACTATCCTTCACGACATCATATATTGAGGAAAATATTTCTTTCCTTTGGACCTTTTGGAGTTTTGTCACGTTCAGTCCTGAATTAAGTGCATTCTCAAAACGTTGGCGTCAGAATTCGGAGTTTACGGAGGGTATTCGTAGACATATTTTCTAAGGATATAAAACTCAATAACATATTGACTCGAAGGTTTTCGAATTGCCTCGCGTAAATTCTAGTCGTTTGACAACAACATTACAGCCATCCAATCGACCGGTTTAGGTTAGAAGTTACGAGGTGCATATGAAAATAGTAAAAAGAAATCTGGCAAACTGGCACCCAATGATGTGGAACAAGGGTAGTGAATTCTAAAATTTAATGGGCCATATTCATATTAACGTAAAAGTCTTCTTAGCTCAAAAAGTTATTTTAATAGCATTTTGGTGGAAACCGAGGTAATGTCTCAGTCAAGCAGATCATTCAAGTATTTTCCTTAGCATTACTGAAATTTAACTCTCCAACATACCTACATGTATTACTTGAAATATGGAAATTATGAATATGTTCTACTGAAGTCCGTGTAGTACCATTTTTAGCAAACTCACATTTCGTTGTTTCTTAGCAAAATGACCACCTTATGGTTCCTCGAGTAGCTTTTAAAAATCAATAAACTATTAAAATTTTTCAAACTTAATGAAATTGCTCCTGTTTGTCTATTATTGATCGCCCGTGATTTCTCATGAAGAATGAACTTCCATTTTATGAAGAAATTGTGCAATTAAAAGTAGTTCGTGGTGTAAAATCCTTTCGATCACACACAGGATAACAGTCGGGAATACAAGACTCTCAGTAAACGTGACACTTAATGCAAATTAAATGCAAAAGGGAGTGGCACATATACTTAGAATATGTCAGTTGGTATTTTCCAAAATAATAAGCGTCAAAGCTATTTTTCATCTAATGGTTCTGAGCCATTGTGACAAGCTCTCATCACCCAGATTTTTCGGCTCTTAAATTGTTTAAGGGACATACTCGTATAATATCATTTAAGTCTATTTTATGATCTTAATTTACAGAATTGAAAATTCTCATAAGTATACAACCTTGTATCGTACATTCCATTATTAAACCTTAATGAAACATACCCACCAGTGGATGAAATTCCTTGAGCTCCACCTATAATGAAGCGGCGTCCCAAGTCTCGAACGTTTGTCAATAGTAGACCAGCAATAGAAGAGATTCCCAAAGCATACAGATAGTATCCGGTCCGGAGAGCCAAGTTTGTGTTCTCCATTATATATATTTCATTCATTTAAATATATGAATCTATTTCTTCTTAGTACTTCTGCCCCCGCCAAATGAGGGAGAAATAAAAGCTTAGTAGTCGAGAGCCATTTAAGCTTAACTTCCTTAACTTTTTGGTAAAAAAGGATCGGTAAATATACCAAAGTCAACCGCGTTATTTTTTGCAGAATCTATGCAAATTCCTTTGTCTTTCTGTTTTTTCGCAGAGAAAGCAAAATCATCTTTTCGGCTCGTAATAGTGTTAGGCCAGGTTTTGTCTTCGTTGACTGAGGTAACTCCAAGGTTGCGAGCCTTACAAAAACTTTAATTTAATTTCAAATTGTAATGCAATAGTAAATAACTTTGAGAGATATTGTACCGAGAGTGGGTAGGTTGACGGAACATATTCCCCTCTGCTCTTAACAGGAGTTGGGGCCGTGGATAAGTTTTTATACTCCCTCATACATTTTCACCAAACAATCCAACCTTCAGGTTGATTAATGTTTTTGGAGGCATATTCGCAAATGTGATTAAGAGACGGAGCGGTATGTACTACTCATTCATATTGCTATTAGTTATATGAAGATATAAAAGACCGGGTCTATATTCATATCGGAGCTGTACACACATTCCGTAGTTCTATTAAAATATCCCCGAGCTTTGATGGAGTAGCAAATGTAGTAGTGGAATGCTCATTAATAAAAAAAGAAAAAATATGCAGTGAAAGGCTACGGTAAAGCTGCCCTATGTCCTGTGAATAAGGTTCATGATTATTATCCGTTGCGAATAGATGCCGTTGAATTTGTTCCACTCCACTGGGCCAAAATATGAGAACCACCTGGTGTGCGATATTATCGTGAGTCCGAAATAAATTCTTTTGCAATACTCATTTTCATCCATCTCTATTACTGATAAAAATAAAAGAATTGATATATTTTCGTGCAATTGGATAGTACGTAGCAGTTGCACAATTACCTCGAAAATATGTCCTTATCTTCGCAGTTACTTTGTAACGCCTTGATTAGGGTTACGGTGGCTAATCATAGAAAAGTTGCTGTTTTCTAAGAAATTATAAAGTTAAAATATGATATTTAAACGGTGTTTCTACGTTTCTGTTCTGTTTTCATTCAGAATGGTTTTCATCAACTCGTCTTTCCCTCTCCCATCTTATAAGAAACCTAATTAAGAAACCCGTTCATAAGAAACGTGGAAAAATTCATGGAATAATAATAATAAAGCTTTGAGTATCAGTATAATATTTCCTAGTGAAGACTTTTTGTACAAAACATTTCAGCAAATAATTGTAATAATATTTTTACGCATTTATGAAATTAAATGAAAGTTTCATTTTTTTTACTATCAGCTTTTATTAAATGGCGCTCGTGCTCTGTGTTATGTCAGGCAGGAAATTTGCATTATTTATTCGCATCGGTAGCATTATATAATTTCGGTTGGCGTTTGTATTGGGCTTGGGTCATCCAACTCAAGACTGACATGAATGTGGTTTTATGACTTAAAAGTCCTTGCGCATATATTGGCAATGTTTAAACTACAATCCACCGACTCTTTCGCCGTTCAATTTGCTCAAGATACGGAGAATAGTGGAATATTTAAGTTTTTCTGAGCTTTGTGCATGTGTTAGTAATATATCTGGTCGTTTAATATATTCCTATCATCTTAATAGTTATCAATACTTATGAAAACTACGGAGTCATTCACTTTATTTGAGGGGATATTTTTTATAGGATGGTATGATCGCAAGACAATCGGCGAGTTCCGCAGCATTGTGGATGTGAATTTTGTGTGCGCTATGGGCCCGCCTGGAGGAGGAAGGAATCCCGTGACATCAAGACTGCTGAGGCACTTCCATTTCCTAGCATTCACGGAGTTGTCCGAGGAGAGTAAAGTATGTATTTGCTTCAAAAGGTTTTCTCACATTTACCCATATCTCTTTGGTATCTCTAGGAGGAATTTCATTTGGCTTCACTTTGTGAGATCGCATCTCTGGCCAACGATTTTATCTGTCGATCGCCATCATTATTAGTATGATGGAGGGTAGGTTGGAGCTTATTAAGCATAGTTTGTGGTTGATTTCATTTACAAATAATTAATTAAATTTCAAAGTCATCTGCCAGCACCTATCATATCGACCAGTATTTTCTTCTGTATATTTTTTTGTAAGCGTAGAAATTCGTCAAATTTGTATTTCTCACTTGTTAGGATTGAACTTCAAAATAAGATGAATAAAATGTAAATGTTTTCATGAATCTGATGTTTCTTGTTCTTGGACAGATATTTCATTTCGGGCCACCCTTGTAGGTTATAGTAATTCATTCAAAGCTTTTGAAATATAGTGTATGTGATTCCTCATTCCTTTTGGGAGTAATTCTTCTGGCCACATTCGTTCTTATTATAAATGGTTGCTATTCCGTTTCTTCGCACGGGAATCAAATGAATGGTAAGTCACTTAAACTCCTGGAACCTCGTATTCACGTGAAAAAGTAGTAGGAAAATAAAAAATAAATTCTTCCATCTCGCGGTTTCCAATCAAATTTCAGGAAAAAACAAGTATCAGTAGGGTTGCAGTGACTCTCTGTTCAACATAGTGGTGTCATTACTTTCGCAAAAATATATAATTTAGCAGTAATTGCGATCAGTTCAACATGGATTTAGTTTAAATTATGATAATTTCGCCAAGATAAAATTCTCCAGTTTGTAGTGAAAGTTGTGAGGCCTGAGATACTGCGAAATCAACAACAAATTCCTCTTACGTGTCTTTCTATAAGGCATTGGAAAAATGAAGTGATCGTACAGAGTCGTGTAAATAGGTAGAAATGTATATATATTTATTGAATTAAATTGGAACTCCTCCCTTTTCCTGTACAGAGCTCAAAAATCTACATTTAATAAAACGGTGAAGTTCAGATTTTCCACATTAAACTGTTGCTAATTATAATTTTGACGCAGCATAATTTTGAACTTTAATGCAGAAGGTTTCCATTCAAGGCGAAAATTGGTTTGGATGAATATATTAAAGAGCAAGTATCAATCGGAAATCCGTTGACAGAAGATGAATTTTCCTTTTCAGGGAAATCTTTGCATAAAGCATTTTAAAATGCCTGTAGAATGGAGCGTGAATTCATTTTTGCCCTTTCGGAGACTTATTTCCCTCCGGATACTACATACAGGGATATTATTAAGTAGTGAAAGGGAAGGCTGTTTGCCCCATCGCCGGAAGAGATAAACGGATGGCCCTTGAAAGGACAGAACGTGAAAGATTGCCGCCCTGAGCGGCGGAGGGAGGGAGGGAGGGTGGCCCCCTTCTCCTCGCCCTCCTCCCCTCCCCCGCAACCACCAATGGCGGGTGGAGCGAGGATTTGGCCAAGCGCTGACAAGGTCCGTCGAGGTCGAAATAAAGGCTCGAAGAGGGACGTGGGATACGACCCAAGGGGATTGGGACCTGTTTACTCTCCGGCGTCATACCGGGGAGTTATTTCACTGAGCATGAATATCTGAGGTGTGTTTTCTCACAGAATTAGACGGGCGTGTTAAGGTCTACGTGGTAATAGGCTTTGGCGAGTATTTATGACGAGGTACGAAAATATCGCGATAAAATAAGCCTTCTTATGGCCCATTTGTTTATCATTTTCAAGCCTCAGACATAGTAAATACTGCTTCCACGGATTACATTTTCCATAAATAGGCATACCATCAACATAATATGTTTAAGTGGATAGTATAATTTACCACTATTGTTATTATAAATGCATTCTAAATTCTTAAAATATTTTCTACGTGACACATGCGGCGCGTTTCTTTCTAATTACTTAATGTGGTTCCGTCAAGCCCAACAGATACATTCTGAAAGTTTGCCCGCAAATATAGCCAAAAGTTTCACAGAAGCTAGAATAATTTATCTGTTGGACATTTTAATTATTGGGCTGTTGGCGCTATACTTCAGTTCCCTCATCGTTATTGGATAATGGCTCCTCGACGCACATGTCTGGGAAAAGTTTACGCTTTTCTCAGTATAATACTTAACAAATCTGTTAAAGATTAGGTTCCAAAGAACCATTGCATTTTTCTAAATAAAAGAGGCAAATGGTAAACGCTTTAAGATTAGGTTTTAGCATAGTATATCACGATGCAAAGGATAAATTGAGCTCCTTATGACTTTTTTTTAGACGGGTTATATTAAATAATGTAATAAGTCTATACATCATGATAACAAATAGTGTGTCATGGATTTGTGCAGCTGAATCACATTTCACTCTATGCCATTCGTTTTATCGTTTTTTATCAATGATATTTCATGTCTGTAAGCAATATCGTTTATCAGTGAGATTGTAATAATAACATTGTTACTTTAAGTGAAGATAAGTAAATTTCAATTAAATATTCAGAAAGACTATGGTAAGGTTATCTATATTCCTAAGGGTTCACTCATTCAGGTTCAATCCATCAAAAATATCAAAACATCAAAAGTAAAAATAATCCAGTCAGCTCTCCACCTTGAAAAATAGAGAGCTATTTATTTATACCGTGCAGTATCGACCTTTGGTTAAATGCCTCCTCAAGAAGTTCAAAAGTTACCTAAAAATACTATCGTGCCTAACGGTATTTGTCTTACTTCAACATTCCATGAAGATCTACCAATGCTAATAACCTAAGGAATTTTTTCACATTTTTCTGATATTCATGTAGTGCATTTCATTTCCTGTCCCTGATACAATTTTTTCAAAGAGTATGGAAATCGATTAATGCTAAACTTAATATTCGCACTTCCTAGAAGAATTTATTTATCCTTCATTTCCATTTTAATATCTTATCCTACTAAAATCATATCAGAACACAGTGAGAAGCATTATTTAACCAAAATTTGAATATTGTCTTTCAAGCGTATTATACGCTTCGTAAAACTTAAATCGTCCCTTCAGATGTCGTTCAAATCACACTGTGATAAGATGAATCCCTCAAAATATCCTTGAACTTCTACTTTGATTACGTTTTCCATTCTCTTTAACGAAAGTCTCACTCATTTTTCCACTTCACGAGACATGTGAGAGGTCAGGTCCTTGCCTTTGAGACGTGGTGATAAAAGCGCGAGGCATCGTTAAGCGCAAAAAGAAATCCTTTTTCTCGGAAACAAAAGAATATTCGTTTTGGGAGAGCTATAAAGTTCTCTATCTCCGGCTTCAATGGAAATGCAGAACACAAGCTTGAGTTGCCGAATTATTCCAATGTCTCTCATAACGTTCGTTATAGCCCCACTCAAGGATTTATTCGCAGCATTAGTCTCCTTAGTATTTTGACCTTCATTTTTCCTCTTTTCCCAGGCTCTATTTTTAGTTTGAAATCTGAAGTCACAGGCGGTGTATATGTTTCCGTTTATCGAAGATTGTTTTTTTAGAGCATCGTGAGAATTTCCTAGTCCAGTCCATATGAACCTTTCAGAATTTCGTTGTAATACTTTTGAGGTTTAATGATTTTTTATTTCATTCTGTCCCCAATAACAAGAAAATCGGTTGTTATCTTAAATGATGTACATTGAAACGTTTAGAATTTAATTAAGAATACTGGTTAATCCGTTGTTCGATAGCGACCAAGTATTTGAGAATTTTTCATTTTTTTTAAGGCTGACCTTGTTTTTTGTTGATGGTCATTAACTTGGGTACTGATATTGAGCATGGGGGACATGGATGATAATCTTATTCCAATGTCTTTTTAACATACTATTGCGAACGCTGAAATGTATTGTAATTTTACTAACTTATTAGCTTAAAGAATCATGTTAAAGCAATTCTGCATCAATTTTAATTAATTAAATGAATTAATTAAACATTCTTAACACTTATATTACGCGTAATTTATGCTGATTGGTAGCATTCTCTCCTACGAGTATATTATATAACTTATTTTGCACAATGTCCAATATTATTTACAAATAATAAGCAGTAAACATATCTGGGAATGGGTAATGGGAATACAGTGTTGCCTAACTTCTCCTTTAGAATATTTATTCTAATAAAAACTTGTATTAATCTTGTATTTATAATATTGCAAAATTGTGGTTTCCCTATCATTGGCGACAAATGTTATGGGAGTACATACACTCATGAGCTTGTTATAACAGAATCAAATAAGTTATAAATTTAGTCAACTATCTCACATCACATGCTTTTTCCTCCTGCAGCAAATTTCCTTCTCAAAAGTAAATTACGAGTCGTATTAAGTCTTACACTCCATTTCTGGTCGTCTACTTACGTAGGTGAATACGAAACTTTATTTTTGTGTAAACTATTACTGTTTTTCGAAAAAAGTCCGTTTCTTTATGCACTCTTCCCCAGACACTTCTTCTCACATTCCACATGGAGCAACCTCTTCTTTACCAGTTTTAACATGCTCATAGAAACGTAAGGGATCGGTGAAGCTGGTATAAGGGCGTTGAAACCTCTGGGTCTCTACGTTGCCCACCAATTTATCACGCTGCTAATAACCCCACAACCTTGCTGGAAAGTAATCTGAATCTAGAAAACACCGAGTTATATCTAGTTATTTTCTACTTTCTTGAAAAATTCATTGGATATCTTAGTTTAGCAGAGGATTTATTAAAAATCTGAGTCTTTACCTAACGTCTCCCTATGGCACAGGAAAATGTTAAAAACCTTTTTTCAGAAACATTAAATTCCTATATCTGCCGTGAATTGAATAAAAAAATAACTGTATGATAAACAGATTGTACACGTAATACTATTGTTTACCATAACATCTTTCATGAACTGAGGTAATTGTATTGTGAGTTGCAGGGAATAGAAAATAGGCGATAGGATAAAATTTTAATTCAATCAAAATGATATGAAAAGTGCCACAGTATATACAGGTACCTGTGTATATATATATATATATATATATATATATATATATATATATATATATATATATAGATCCTCCGTTTATATATATATAGAGCATCCGCCCGGCAAGTGGAAAGATCCGGTGTTCGAGACCCGGTCAAGGAAATATTTTTGCTCTTGTGATCCGTTCGATTCCGCCTTCCCCACCTTTATTGTGTTCGTCCTTTATGTGTGTTCCTATCCCTTTTCCTTATATCTGTTTCTATATAAATGAGTATTTATTCGCCGTTTGGTGGGATTTCGTGTTTGAATGTGAATATATATATATATATATATATATATATATATATATAGTATATATATAGATATATATATATATATATAGTATATATATATAGATATATATATATATATATATATATATATATATATATATATATATATATATATATGTATATGTGTGTGTGTGTGTGTGTGTGTGTGTGTGGGTCGCGGTAGTCCAGGGGGTAGAGCGTTGGACTACTGACCCGGGTTACTGAGGGTCCCGGGTTCGATTCCCGGGCAAGGCACCGTGGGCACCTGCAGCTCCACCCAAGCTATGTGATTTTTCTGGTAACAGGTCTTCCTGGGAAACCGTAACCGGCACAGGGAAAGGAAATGGCCCCCCTACCCTGATGTGTGAATTTAACACGCCGTCGGGCTTAGTACTGGGTGATCTCTACCATCACCTACCAAACCGACCTTCGGGTTGAGTATTGTGTTTACGGTTTTTTTATGGTTATAAATATATATATATATATACACAGTAATCAACCCGAAGGTCGGTTTGATAGGTAATGATTGATGGTTTGGGGCGAGTTTTCCCAGTACTAAGCCTGACAGCTTGTTAAATTCACACATCAGGGTAGGGGGACCAAAACACCTCGGTAAAATCTCCGAGAGGAGATGCATTATACTTGTACAAGTAACATGGCCGCAGATTTTTAGTTCTCAAAGCTTTATTTTATATTACTTAAATAACCCACTGCTGTACCTTTAGTAGGCTTTTTAAAACGATAAATATGGAGAGTCTATAATTTAGTTTTGATGACATTCGTCTGTCAACTAACTGGCATTGATGTCAACTAAACAATAATCCAATGAAAGACCTGTACGTGCGCAAAATTCAAGACAGTAAATTTAATTCTGTCTTCAAAGAGCAAAAGTGTTTTACTAAAGTTATTCACAGAAAAGTTTTATCTGTAGTTAAGGCATGCAAAGATAAGATATGGGACAATGGACAACGCAGCATCGGTGAAGAGGAACAATACATTATTTTCCTTTAGACTGTGGAGAAACAAGAGCAAGTATTTCAGAACGCCTTTTACGAACCTTGGCTGTTGCATTATTGATGTGCGCTGGAGAGGTGAGCTCTCAATGGTGCGTCTGGTTTCAGTTCCCCAACAACCAGGTTCGCCACGTACCCTCTTAGAGAGTTCGTGGTTTCATCGACCGATTTCTAAAAGTGCAAATCTCATATGTCATCTCGCATCAACATACGAAGAAAGTATGACGTTCTTCAATCAGATGTAACGACTGATAGCAAAACTGTTGTTGCCCTACTCTGGATGTTGGATGTTCCAGCGTTTTGAATTGAGCATTGGCTGCCACTATTTCGTGGCACATACATCTACAAATCTCCATCTTCTAGCGGAAACACTATGAAGTGCTTCTTTTAAAAAGTTGTTTCATCTTCTATTTGCGTTCACCATTTGGTTTTTGAAGCACTCCGACATGCTGAATTAAGTGTGTTTTTTATCAATCGAAATATATAAGGAAATGCTTAACGATAAATATACGGGAAATCTTTTGTGCAATAGGGTAACATATCAAATAAGAATAAGAAATAATGTAATTTCAAAATACGATAGTAACATCTTGAGTATGAAAGTGACTAAAAATTAAAAATATGTCTGTTTAAAATTAAAAAGTTAAAAATTTTAAAGTTTCAAGAGCTGTTTAGGTACTCTCTTTCATTTTGTTTATGATCCTGAAAACAACTTTAGCTGTGTGGGATATCAAACTTATTTTCCTGTTATCCTCACATGATGTAGCCTTAACCTTTTCCGGAATAGGAACTAAAACTGATCTCACAGTCTTCCGGCCAGATTCCTTCCTCATAGATACTACGAATCAGCCCGTATAGTCTCTTCCTCCCACATTTGCCTAAATATTTCAGTAGTTCACTCGGTAGATATTATGAGTATTTACAAGATAAAAATAACGCAATATACATTTACATTACAATTATTTTTGGCTCGTCCTACTTCAGTCAATGAAGTTTCACGATGCTCAGGTCCACATTTCTAACCATCTTCAAGTGATTTTATTTTTATTTTTTATTATTACTAAGAAATCCTTTTTGGAAAAATTGCAAAAGAGTCATAAACATCGAAACAATACCAGACGTTTGAAGATGATGTATAAAGGAATAGCTATAAGTTACTGCGTTGATAAGTGATGATAGAAAGTTACCCCAGCGGTGCAACAATGAATGGTACATAAAATTACCCTAGGCTGTAATCTTTGTCCGCTTCCCTCAAAAATCCTCCAATCATCAACCATTAGACGACAAAGCTTTGTATCAAATGACTTGGAATATCGAGGCTCTGAAGAAAAATTTATATTAAATTAATATTTATAATTAATAAATATTTGAACTTGGTAGTCCATTTGGTAGAGAGCCGAGCTCCTGACCGCAGGGTCCTTGTTTGATTCTGGGCACCCTCAGCTTCACCCAAACTGTGCGATTTTTTGGGAACCAGATCTTCCTGGGAAACTACAAGGGACACAAGGAAAGGACCCCCCCCCCCCTACCATGATGTCTGAATATGTGTGCGGGCTTAGTATTGGGTGAGCAGTGCCTTCACCTATCAAATCAACCTTCGGGTTTATAACTGTGGCTGTTTGTAAATATTCAAACAATAATAGCTTCCCCTTACAAAAGTTTGGATTATACGGATATATTCCCTTCTACTTCATTAGTTTACGATTTCATAATAATAACAATTTAATTTTCATCTAAGACCGATGATGCCGCTCTGCTTAGTTTGAACGATGATTTAATATGGACAGGTTGCTGCGGTTTCCCGTGTATACTGCCCTTTCAATACCAAGCGATAAACGGCTTATCATATTAGGCAGAGGTTCTCCAGAGGTTTTAACAGAAGCAAGGGTCGAAATTCAAATGACAACGCATAGATAGGTAGGCCGTCATCTGGACTCTTCACGGTGATTTAGCCATGTTCCCCTCGGACAGAAATCACCGCACAGAGTTCTTCCCACCGCGCACCTCCCAAAGCAACCTTATGTGAGTATCCTATCCCCTTTAAAATCGGGTCTCTGCCGCCTTCTGACCCTATAACCGTTTCCCCAACTCTCAGAGTTACTTAACCTGCCGTGGCTTATAAGCCTCCGTAAGAAGTAGCCTGAGGAAGCAACTGAATTTGATAGCCTTCCTCATATGCTCGAAGTTGACGCAAGCGTCTTTTGATGCTCCCGGCGTACTTTCTCACCTCACAATCTCAATTCCTCCGTGGAATGTACTTTAAATATCTCTCTTTGGTGCATAGGCTCTCTACTTACTTAATATCATTAATTTATCATGCTGATATTCGTCGTCAGGTAGGAATTCAAAACTACCAAATAATGCTATAATTTTGTCTACTTTTATTTTAAATTTCATGCGACGTGAATAAAATCGAAATATTTGGTTTGAAAAGGTATTTAGAAATAAATAGCAATATGTTTATTTGGCTATTTTCGTCCGTGTTCTGAACACATACAAGTTGATTTAAAATTTTTATCATAATTCTAGGAGGCATACAATATTTATCCTTTTGTACTATTCTTTGATTCAAAAGTGTTCTTAGTTTTGATGTGGAAAGCTATGATCTATCTTCCTGATGATAAATAATGTTAGCATTTTTTTAAGGTCTTAATTCACTTAATTTAGAAAATACCGTATTTTCATTCATCAAATTACTTTCCGTCTATTAAGGGAACGAAATTTCGTATTTCAATTAAGCACATTAGCATTTTTGTTTTCCCATTCTTGGGCTAACTATGTTACTAAAGTCTTAACTTAGTTGGATCTAAATTTTATCTATGTCTACTCTTGAATGCTTACAAGGGTCCATTGGATGAATCACTCAATTTTTCTTTTTCAATCTATGAAAATTGTAACGCTTCAAATGATGCAATTTTATCTCTAAGACTACCAACTTTTGCAAGATTATTTTCTTTGTGATATTAATATATATTACATGAAGAAACTTTTTTACGAAAATTATCACAAAAAAAACTTTTAAAATATTACAATCTGCTCCAAATTAACCAGTAATTATGAAGTATATAATTCTTGGTACTCTTTGTGATTTCTGGAGATGTTTTTTCCAGCCCTCTCTTCATGAATGATCCAATAAAATATAATTTATCTCCTCTCTCCAAATAATCTGTTATATTTGCTCAAATATTTACTCTTATATTTTTCTCGTCTTTTATTTCAGTAATGTTATAGCGATACATATTTGTTCTCTCAAATCCATCACTTCCTTTCTAAAGCTTCTTTCTTTTTTTCTCTGCCATTTATTATTTCTTTCTTTCGATTTCACCATGGATCTTCAACTTCCGCTCGTTGTTTGCCTTTTCAATTCGTTTCCCTGTTATCCTCTCCATCATGTTTACTAACAGTATAAAAATTCAAATTATTCTCTCTTTAAGTAAAATTTAACAAAATATTAAGAGGAAATATACTTCAATGATTCCAGGAGTTGGAACAATTAAGTCTTCGTAAAAGCCTTTAGTGAAAAATAACGGAATTATATGGATTGGAAAAACGCAATAAAAGAGGTGAAAACTTTAGCATGGAAAACAAACTAATATTTGCAGTAAAAATATCGAGATGTTGTAATTTTTAACACTCAGGTTAATAATGCACTCCACCCATTTGTTACTTTGAATCCCGAATAAATAACGGTATGTTAACTTGATATATAGATTCTTGTGACAAAAAGTCTTGTATATTGTGTAGTGAATCCAGGAATGCTACTCAAAAGCTCTTCTACTGTAAATGGATGTTATATTCTAAATTCAGCTCAGTATATACTTCTTTTATGTTATTTCTGTCCAAAGTAATATTTCCAATAAAATCTTAAGAATAAAATAAGAATTCGGTAACTTCTTTAATTTAACCGCTGCCAAACCAAGGCGACAACTTTTCCCATGAAGATACCGCTTTCTCTAGAAACTTCTTTGAAACGTTATTTTCTCTACCTTAATGAGTTCAAATCTTGTTTAGCAATAAATAAATAAACAAATAAATATGTACACACACATATATATTCCCTATCGTTTTAACCGAAGCGTTGATAGTGTAGGAGAAGCTAAGATAAGATAAGTATTAATTCATTCATATTGTTGAACTTTGATAAATGGTTAACGGTAGGATGAAGGATTATTCAGATGTGCAATGGTTTTTTTGTTCATCATACTATTTACATCTCCGTAAACCAAGCATGCGAGCTGGGTATTTCGGTATAGGAAGGTGCGGAGAGGAGTGATAAAGCTTTTAAAGAAGCTTCTATTTGTTTTCTCCACTCAAATTTTAAACTGCTGGAGTTAATTTTAAGAGGTTCATGGAGAAGTAAAAGAAAGGGAACGACAAAGCGGTGCAAGGATTAATAGTGAATGGACAAGCAATCTACCTATTTTGAACAGAAGAGTTAATTTTTCGGAGAAGAAAAAATACTTCGAGAGAAATGCATTGAGTAAAAAAATCCAAATAAAAGAAAATTGTAACGATCGTAGTGGTATACTGCCGAAAAAAAGGAAGATAATTTTTTGTACTCTGAA
The DNA here is from genome assembly GCF_022747635.1 of Hetaerina americana. Classification (NCBI taxonomy): domain Eukaryota; kingdom Metazoa; phylum Arthropoda; class Insecta; order Odonata; family Calopterygidae; genus Hetaerina; species Hetaerina americana. Next base: position 19,463,779 of record NW_027287427.1, read on the forward strand.
TGAAATGGGTTCGAATAGCCTCCCGACGGAATATTTTATCGAGAGGTTTCCATGAAGTGGGTTATTAATTTAATTAAAGTGAAAATTAGAGGTAGCGATATCACCACATTGTTATCACCACCTGCTTCTCGGGATGAGGATGTGGTGGTTTCCCGTTACCTTCCACATCACAGTACTATAGGCATTAAAGTAATTTTTATCACTCCTGAAATATATCGCTACTTCGACCACTGGCCTCTACCTTCATTCGTATGTACGAGGATTTCTATCTTTCATCCGGGTTATTGGTCGGTCGCTCCATCCTCATAGGGTATCTTGGTATTCACGCATGAAAAGCCACTACGCTTATCGCCATTACCTTCCATAATTACTTATTTTTTACTTCACTATCTTATTTCGTATTTTATTTTATACATAGAATGTGAGCCTTTGAACTAACTTGGTATCTTCAAGTTTAAACCGCGAGATCGCAAAAGTGAGAACACAACCGCTTAACACAGTTTTACTTAATTGAAATCTGATCTGTAGTTACAGGTGCGTCTAATTTAACTTTAAAAAATACCGTTTTTAATCTGTACTAAATCTGTGCTAATAATTCTTCCGCAATTACACAAGATATACAGGAGTCATAGTAATGAACTAGGAAGGAAATACTTCGTATTTATAACTTAAGTCTTATCTGTGGGGAGGAAATATATATCGGAAAGAGATCATTTGAATGTGATTCTTGCCTTATATTAAAAGTATAGAAAGCGAGTTCATCCGAATAATTGCATTTCAAGCCCTTAAACTAAGTTTTAGACGACTTCTTATTTACCACATTAATTATTGAAGAAATAAACAATTAAATAATCACTTAAGTTTTGTTGGACAACATTTCTTAATGGGATACACAAATATCTGTTTATGGTACCAACCTGAAACCACTATGGGCATGTGGTTTTCAGCTGACCGATATTGCAAATGGGACATTCCATGATTTCAAAATAGTGACAAAAAAATTCAATAGAGGAGCGAGGAACATTAATTTAAACGCTGGAAATACATTTTCTTTCCTTCCAAAAATGCATGAAATAGTCGTGAGGTAAAATTTTGGCTGGAAAAGTTTTAATTCGAACATAAATCAAGCGTCCCCTTACATAAAATATACAATATTGGTTTGAGGAAACAGGGATATGAATTGGGTTCGTGTATCACAGAGCAATGAATCTGCAAGGAGTCTCTACGAAGCTCGAGTTTCACTCTGGAATTCCTCATGAGAAGCCTTTTATTCACTAAAATTTTAGGAATCAGATGGACCAACTGAGTCTATGAATCCATAAAACTGTTGAATCAACTTCGTATTTGGTAGAGATAATCAACTTAGATCTCCTAATAGAGCCAAACGTCCCCTTTAAATTTCTCTGAAATTGATTAGCTTAATAATAATATATCAATGAGGCGTTGACTGGTCGACTCATTAGATTCTGTTTGCAAAACCTGAAGATTTTTAAAAATTCATCGGTGGGGCGCTTATAGTTGGAGTAAGAGTTGCTAATTGGAGTTCCAATTACTAATTGGAAAATTAATGAAAGTATTCATTTCGAATTCATTTAGTGACAGGGGATGGAGTATGGGATATTTGCTTTTTGTTTACTTTTTAATTTCATTCTATGCGTTCCCAGAATTATGAAATTCTTGGTGTTTATTGGAAGAACAAACCGGGCGTAAATTTTTGTAACTATTAATAATTGGCAGTGACAGTATTTCATTATTCAGTTATGCTAATTAAATTAATGGTCCAGCATTGTTATAGTATAACAATACCATTACCATTGTTACTCACGGGTCCTTTTTGTATCACATGAGGCAGTTTTGCCTCCAAACATGTTTTTCGATCCATATTCTTCATAATTTTGCGTAACTTTCCCCATTTTTGAAATTAAATCGCATATGTACTAACGGATATACCACTGTTAAAAGTAGCAGCACCCTACGCATAGACAGCTATCTTTAGAAATCATTCAAACGCGTATGCATACAACTTACGCTACGAAATTTGCAATTGCAATGTAAATAGATAAAATTTAGAGACTGGAAGAACTTTTTGCCTCTCTTTTATAGGCTGTTCCGTAGACAAAAGTTTGTATTAATATTCCCTTGATAACATATATCATTGAACAATCGCTCTGAGTGTTGATACCTACTAACAATTAATGGCCTAGAAAGGCGATCATCAAGCTCTATCTTTCTGAAGGAATAAATGACGACAGAATATCACGTAAATTGGGTAGAGAATTATGTAATTTGTGGAATGCCATTACTTTTATGTACAATATATTATCTTTTTAGCTGTAATGTAATATATAAATGGTTAACAAAAATGGACTTTTTGCTAAGCGCATTTCTATTTATGTACACGGCTGCAGATGCATCTGAAAGCAGATTTTTATGCGTGTCAAACCTTGGGAGTACAAGCTTATATTTATTGTTTTAAATTATCTTCATTCAGTATACATATGTATTCGTTAATAGTTATTTAATTAATTTGTACGAGGAGTTCAGGTTAAATGACGTCAGATAGGTTTAAATATTATCCTCGCCCTAAATACTGAGATATACCGTGAGGAAGCAAAGTAATATAGACAGAGCTGGTAAAATTAATGGAATTTTTACTTGATAAAAATATTTTACCAAGAAAAATGAAATTTTTTCCACCAGCGTTATGTAAATATTTCAAACTTTTATTTTCTCATACTTCCCATGTCCAGTGTTCTCCCATCCCCACAGGATGTATACGCAAATGTACTTTGACATCACTCCAGTAACATGAAAAGATATTTCTTCAGCAAACGGCTGTTCATGCATGTTTATGCCTGGGAGAGGAAGAGTTATCTGAAACTTCAAACGTGCCAACATAATTTACCTATTCAATTATGTATGTGTGGGTATATATGTATATATATAATTATATATATATATATTTATATTATATATATATATATATATATATATATATATATATATATATATATATATATATATATATATATATATATTCAATTATGTATGTGTGGGTATATATGTATATATAATTATATATATATATATATATATATATATAAACAAACAGTTGGAACACTTTATCTATCTCGGAAGTGTTTTGGACCAACATGGTTAAAGTAGTAGGGATTGATATGTATCGTGCTTATATACGGCATGTGAACATGTTCATTGAAGCAGCATTGCAGGTGTAGTTTATAGGCTTTTAACATGTGGACGTAGAGAAGGATGGATAAGGTGGAGTGGACAGAAATGATTATAAATGAGGAAGTACTAGTTATGGTAAGGTAGCAGATATCATAAAAAGGGAGGAAAAATGGATGAAAAGTATACTGAGTGGCAGTGGGATGCTGAATAAGGTAATAGAGGGGAGTATGTTAGGCAAACGAGGAAAGGATAGGAATAAATAGGGAGGATGGAATGAATGGAGGGAGGAAGTACACAGAGATATACTCGTAGATATAAGGAAAATGATTGGAACACAAACAAAGGACCAGCCCAGGAATGGTAGGCCCTCGTTCATTTTTCCCTTGGTGGGTGAAACAGCTTCTGAAGGCCATCTTCCGGCTACACAATCTGGGCACTTGGTTGCATAAATTCCCCGAAGAATTCGGTATTTATAACTTTTCCACGATAGCCCAAGAGGTTAAGAGCATCGGCAGGCCCATTCGAAAGATCCGTGGTTCAGGTCCAGGTCAGAGGAACATTTTGCGCTTGTTATATGCTGGATTCCACCTTCCCCAACTTTGTTTGTATTTTATATGTGTTCCTGCCCCTTTCACTTTTATCTACATGTAAATCCATGTGATTGAATATGATTTCGCCATTTTGTGTGCTTTCGTGTTTGTATGTTTATGTATACCCACTGGACTACCTCGCCCATATAGTGAAAAATACTAGTTACCGACTTATTGCAATGACTGTAAATTGTATTATGTAGAATGAAGCGAAGGTGTAACATGAGCATAGCTACAGATCTACATTTAAGCATACTATCAGTATAAATCATGTACTTTACTTTGTGCTTATATTAAAGCAGGAAATCGTTTCCCGTTAGAAAATTGTGCAGTATTGAAATGAATTTCAGAAATTTGTGTTGGAAATCAAAAAGGGTTAGATAATGACTATTGATATGATTGATTGCCTATTGACTCGTGGGTGATATTGTAAGCTAAATGTTTTCATATATTTTTATAAGTATGAAATTTCTAATGGAAGCCTTAAGTCCATTCACCAGGCGTAATGATAAATGATATCATGAATGATGAGAAATCATGAATGATAAATGGTAACAAATTTATTTACCAATGATGTAGAAAATTTGACGAGAGGGTCAGAAAAAAGAGAAAATAGTGAAATATGTGTACAATGAAAACATGCAAATTGTATGAAATAATGAAAATTAGGCACCGCTTTTGACTGACCTGCCGATCCTTTATCTCCATCATTCGACTTTGAAGCCACACAGAATAATTTACCATATCCCGTAATTGTTTCGGTTAAAAAGCTTACCAGTGAAAATTTTATTTGCATATTTATTTTATGCAATGAATTCTCCATCCAATCGGTCTGGAAACCCTCAATTCCGAAAGGTTCTCTATCCTTCCTTTAACTTCATTTACTCCTTGTTAGGGGCACCCATACCCTCATTGACTTAATATGGTTCCTTCGCTTATTCCAAGTCCAAACTACATTGCCGACCTTTTAACCCTATTTCCCTTCCTTTTTGACGCTCTTCACATCTACAAGCCTACACACCCTGATCCGCCAGCCTTACGTTCCATGAAAATAAAAAATTCAAAGCATCGGATACCTAAGGGGCTCGAACGGACGTCCTGACACCACAGAGTTCCGAATTCGACCGTAAGCTACGGCAGGGAAAGAATCCAACTAATGGATTTAAGAACCAAGACCGTGGAAGGAATGTGTGTATTGGGTATATATGTTTATGTGTATATTTGTGTGTGTACATATATATTATTATAGGTGATAGGTAATATACCTAATAAGGTAGGTTTCGGATGGACACAATTTACTAAATATTTCAGTGACTATTCCATTGTCTCTCTTAACAAAACAAAACCTGATATTCGACATTACAATAAGCCACTCTTCAATTCCGAATACTTCGCTCCTCCCTTGATACCGTCCAACATCCATATCCTATTACCGCTTCTTCCTCGTTTGTTTAAAATACTCCCCTCCAACACAGCCTTCAGCATCCCACGGCCAATCAATATGCTTTGATTTCATTTTTACTATGTCCTTATTATTTATCCCTGTTATCCTGTCTCCTACTTTACCATAGCTAGTGATTCTTCATTTATTTTTTTGTCTGCCTACTTCACTTTCTCCATCCTTCTATGCGTCCTCATTTCAAAAGCCTCCACTCTACACCTATCATCCTGCTTCAATGAACATGTTCACGGTGCGTGCATAAAGACGATCCATATCAAAGATTTACCTGGGCCTTTTCTAAACATTATTACTTAACGTCGCAGCCATAGATTCTCCCCTCGTGACAGCCATTTTCCCGAACGTAATTCTTCTCCTTATGTCACCACTACTTTGGCCATTTTAATCCAGAACACTTCGGAGATACACAAAATGTCGTACTTGCTCTAGTTTTTGCTCACCCAAGTCCATCAGAAACCATGCAAACACCTAATCTGCAATCCCTGACCAACAAAACCATCTTTCTTGCAAGATATTCGTCACTTTTTGAGGTCGAAGGGCGTCTTGCCCGTTCTGCGTCTTCAACATCTTCTCTGCCCTTTCAAAACAACTTGTGCCACTCAAAATCACCCGATCTACCCATGGCGTTATCACTATAAGCTGCTTTGAGTATGCCATGAGTCTCTTTCCTGGTTTTACCCAGTTTTACGCAACATCTGAATGTGTGGCGCTGTTCCAATGGCCGGTTCATAACGGAGCATAAAGAGGTCACAAAGTTTCCAGAGTTTTCACAAACGAACGATCCGCACTCCACAAAGATTGGGGACCAACTGCTACCGGCCTTTCCTGGGACTCCCCTCCCTCGAACCTAGCCTGAGAAATCGCCACCCGTCCGTCCGTCTATCCTAAATGAAAAATGGGTCCCGTATTTTTCGGTCTTAATCCTCTAATTTGTGCTCCATGGAAAGTTTACCGGTACCTTTCTCATAGTGTTTCTAATGTGTCATTCTCGCTTCAAGGTAGGTTCACTGCGTGGGATCCTCTTGAAGTCGCTTTGCAGTAGTACTGACGGTGCGTGAATTGCATTCCGTCTGTTTCCTTACAAAGTCTACCCCGAATAGTAACTTTATAGCTCACTCCCACAGAACTATCTGAATTAGTTTCAACATGTCACTAAATTTACCCCGAAAAGTGCTGAAGCTTCGTATAGCTTAAAATAATATCGCTCAATCGGTAGTTGAATGTTAAGAACTAAAATAGTAGTTATTAGGGGAGGCGATCGACAGATAGGGTGATTTTCGCCATCTATAAATTGTTACTTAAAATAGTTTTTATTTTATCTATTTCAAACTCGTCACTTCATAGCAATTATTTCACAATGACAATGCATAATGAAGCATAGTTCATTGATTAAAAATTGAATTATTTTTTAAATATTGCTCATTAATGGAAAATTAATTCTATTTTTATTTATGTATCGTACGGCTCAAATACCTTAGGTTATGCCGAAGAAATTCTACAGTAAGTCTAATGAACCGAAGAGAATATGCTTTTTAGACATCGAGTACCTCTGTAGCCGAATGGAAGGGATTACATGTCTGAGGTCGCTAGGGTGCTAGCGGGCAAAATATACGAGCCCCGTAGGACTTTTTTAGGTTAGGGTTAACGCCAGCGTGTAGGTCAAATATAGTAGTTGGTCTCTAAAGTCATCTTCGCCAAATAATTTATCTGCAAATGAAGTTAAGGGTAAGTGATAAATATGTACTCAATAGGTAATTTACTGTGAATCATATCAATGCAACAATTTCAGAGTGTAAAAATCATTCACCTTGACTGGGATTCGAACCCAGATCCCTCAATATCCGGTCGAGTGCTTTAGCCACTTAAGCCACCGGGACGCCTCGGTAGCTTAAGTGGCTAAAGCACTCGACCGGATATTGAGGGATCTGGGTTCGAATCCCAGTCAAGGCGAATGATTTTTACACTCTGAAATTGTTGCATTGATATGCACAGTAGCGGATGACTCCGTTAAAAGTTACTGTTGCGGCATCTCCCGCAGTTTCTTTGGAATGTGAATCATATGTGCTTTAGCCACTTTGGAATGTGAATCAGTGCTTTAGCCACTTAAGCCACCGGGACGCCTCGGTAGCTTAAGTGGCTAAAGCACTCGACCGGATATTGAGGGATCTGGGTTCGAATCCCAGTCAAGGCGAATGATTTTTACACTCTGAAATTGTTGCATTGATATGCACAGTAGCGGATGACTCCGTTAAAAGTTACTGTTGCGGCATCTCCCGCAGTTTCTTTGGAATGTGAATCATATTGTATCGGGCAAGTTCAATTAATATTGGTTAATAATAAGAAAAAGATTCCCGGTTAATATTCACTTAAACTTTCCCCTCTTTAGTGAGGTACGTATGACGACCGTATAAGGTTTAATTATTTTTCTTCCTGACAGTCTGTCATTTTTGGCACGATTCTGAAGTCTTGGCTGGATCGCATTCCCTTCACATCGGCAGATGAGAGGTCATCTGGGGAATATGCTCTTTTGCGACCAACTGTTCGTGCGACGATTCAGGTATATTCCACAATTTTACAAGAACTCCTGCCGACTCCAGCAAAAACACATTATACGTTCAACCTACGAGATCTCTCTAAGGTCTTCCAAGGGATTCTTATGGCAGACCCCAAAGAAATGGCGGTGAGTAGACTTTTCATTTAATTCAGTATGGAATTGGAATTGATTGAATTGGTGTCTCTTTTTGCTAGTATTTGTAAACTTTCAAGCATAAATAAATCTAAATTAAACCCAATGAAAGCTCTATAAATGTATATATATGCAAATATATGCACATAAAAGCTATTTAAATGGAATATCTACATTTTTTCACATTAACACAGTTACAAATTTTTTAAATAATTTATGAGATTAGATTCTAGTAATATAGAGATTATCTCTATGTAAATAGAATATACTCCTGGATATTAGTTATGTATTTTTGTGTAATAAATGCAGTCTTAAGATGAGCTTCCATGATTTTCCCTGCAACTTGCAATTGGAGATGAAAAATACTACCTAAGTTGCTCCTTATTCAAGCGAGGATATTTAACGAAATTTTTAAATCAATTTTCATATAATCAGAAATAGTAATGTATTTTATGGGAAAATTTTAATATCTGGCGAACATTCAACCACATTATAAATGAAAGGCCAACATACTTTTCCACTGAATTTATTGAACACGACGCACTTCACCATGATACGGAGCCTTGTCCTGGTAAAACGCGTCATATCCCATTAATTCTGTGAACGAGTATATCCCTCTTTCATCTGAAATATGGATACACAAAACTTCTACGTAGTGAAGCCTAGCCCTGTAAAGTTTATTGGTGATTCAGCCCTTCAACCTGCGTTACACTCCTTTCCTTCATAAAAATTGCAGCCATCATCAGCATTTCAATCCTAGACACGGTTTACTGCAGCCCTTCATTCTACTCTATTCATTGTTAATTCCTTAAATCCCCGATACCTTCTCTGTTTTACGTCCTTCTTAATTTATCCTATATACATGTCTCTTGGTCTTCCTCGTGGAATCTTGCCTTCTCTTCTTCCTTCTATTGTATTCCTAATCAATCCATTGTGCCTCGATGTGTGTCCAATCCATCTATTTCTTCTTTGCCGTAGAGTTCTCCATATTGTCCCATCCTCTTCTGCTCTTCTATATACTTCATCGTTCCTTTTTTTATCTGTCCATTTAATCTTCAGCATTCTCCTCCAGCGCCAATTTTCAAAGGGTTCTATTCCTCGCTGGTCCACTTTTCCAGTGTTAAAAGTCTCGGAATAATTAATAAATTGTGATCCGAGTCCGCATCTGCTCCCGGGAAACTGTGTGAATTGATCACACTGCTCCTAAATCTGTGGCTAACTATATTAGAGTTTAACCGATCCCTTACTGATTCAACTGGCATTTTCCATGCATAACCTCGCCTTTTATGTTGTCTAATGCATGCTGCTTCCGGGAATTACAGTCGCGTATTGGACAACAGTTTCATCCCCAGTCCCGGAGGCGTCTACAGGTCGAAGTGTTCTTCGTTGAATTTTGGCTGCTATATATAGGAGACGCTTGCTGCCCCAGAGCCTTCTGATTGCTTGTTCCTTGGTGGTAAGGTGGGATTACCTCTTCCCACGTCAGGGTCAGTGTGTAGCCGCCCTCTAGGACTTCTACCGCTTCTCTTATGAGTCTCGGAAAATAGCGTTTTTCCTTAACCAACGCTTTAGTTTGACCGAACTCAATTGTGTCCTGGTTCCGTCCACGCATGGTCAGCGATCGCCTATAATGGGAACTCTTTCTTGTCAGTGGCCCTTTAGTACTCTTTAATTGTGCATCTAATGGACATTCCTGTTTGGCCAATATAGGATACTCCACATGTGCAGCAGATCTCATCAACCCCTTCGTACATGAGATCGAGGATCGGATCCTTAGACTTAGGGATTATGTCGCTGATTTTTTTGGTTGTGGAGAACCTAGTTACTATTTACATTATACTTCCGTAGGAACTTACTTATCTTTTAAGCTGTTCCATAGACGCACGGAATGGTTTCACATGCAGTCGTTTTTCCTTTTCAGGCTTCCACTTACTCTGTTTCCTTGCCAGAATCCCAACTTTCGTTACTTCCATTTTTTTCTCGGCGGTCCTTTTTTGGACCATGTTTTTCGGATATCCATTTTTCTTTAGAGCTGGGATAAGGTTTCGTTACTCCGAGGGATGCGATTCAGCGTCTGAGATGCTGTACGCACGATGAACTAATGTATTGAATAGTGAGCTCTTCTGGGCGGGATGGTGGTGTGGTCGCGCATCCAAATACCGGTCGGTATGGGTTTCCTTGCGATACACCGCATGGCAAAGGCTGCCATTAGGTATTCCGCTCGCAAATGCATCCAGAACGAGCAGGGAACCATTCTGTTCAATCACCATGGTGAATTTTATGGCAGGATGTTCCTGATTTAGGTGGTTCAGGAGCGACTATAGTTCTTCTCTCCCGTGTGGCCAGACGACGAAGGTGTCATTAACATATCGGATCCAAAGAGATGGTTTCTTTGGGTAAGACTCTGCTTCCCTTCACTTGAAATTCCCCATGAAATGTTGGCTACTGCAGGAGAGAGCGGTGATTCCACGACCGCACTTACCTTCTGTTGAAAGTACCTATTATTCCTAAAGAAGTATGCGTTCCTGGGGCAGAATACTGGGAAGTCCGGAAAATCCTTTGGTAATCCTTCCGAGGTGAATTTTTTATGAGTATAATGGTATCATCAATGGGTGTATTCGTGAACAGAGAGACTACGTCAAACCTCACCAGCATTTCTCCTTCTTTGGCTTTGGTGTTCCGAATGATGTGATTGAAATCGAAGTTTTTTCACGAATGAGTCGGTTTTCCAGTGAAAGGCTGAAGAGCACGTGCAAAATATTGCGCCAGCTTGTTGGTTGTTGCGTCAACGTTGCTCACGATGGGTGATAGGAAGACCCCCTTTTTGTGGACCTTAGGTAGCCATATAGACGCGATGATTTGTCTGCCGATGGAAAGAGTTTCCGTTTGGCTTCCACTGAAATGGTATATATATATATATATGTATATATATAATAAATTGGACAGCAACAAACAATATAGAAACACATAAAAAGATCACTCACACGTTATTTCTTGACAATTTCGACGGAATTATGCTCCGTCTTCATCGGAAGATAGAGCAGTAGTGATTACTTCTCTATCTTCAGATGAAGATGGAGCAGAATTCCGTCTAAATTATCAATAAATAACGTGTGAGTGATCTTTTTATGTGTTTCTATATTGTTTGTTGTTGTCCAATTTATTATTCGGCACTTACGTGTAACGTCGAGGAAATCATCTATATATATATATATATATATATATATATATATATATATATATATATATATATATATATATACATACATACACACACATATACGAGGGTAGGCTGAAAAGTAATGTACACATGGTTGTAGAGCGCGAGCAAAAACAAATAGCAAGATCGGACAGAAAGTACATTGAAATACAATTCTAAAGTTTCAAAATCATATTTATTTTTCAACATAATCATTGTTAAGGCTAACACATTTCTTTCAACATGTAATAAGTTTGTTCGTTCCGTCACTGGAAATCTCTTCCGACATTTCTCGAATCCAGGACTTGACAGCTGCCTTCACCACATCATCCGAGGTGTAATGATTACCTTTTCAATGATAAGGTGTCTCTTGAGTTGAGGTAAAAAATTGGGGGAATAAGGAGGGTGTAGAATCGGTTCAAATTTCAGGTTTGGCAGAGCCTCTCCAGTTGCGCGCCTGGTGTGTGAACGAGCGTTGTCATGTTGCAAGATTACTGGCGCCGGCTTGCCTTTGATGCGACAAACATTTTCCTTGGATATTCCAATATGGGTTGCGATAAGGTTTTGAGTGATTCGGCGGTCCTTTTGAATCAAATCTTCGACAAGTTTACAAATATTTATCATCTGATGCGATGATCGGACGTCAACTGCGTATTTGATCAGCAATTATGGCTTCTCTAGGCTCGAAACCATCAATTTACAGTAGGCCTATCAACAACATAGTCAGCATAAACAGCCTTTCAATGACGATGAATCTCAGTAGAATTAACTTATTCAGCAATTGAAAATTCGATGACAGCACGCTGTTTAACTCTCGTTGACATAGCACTAGAACACGTCTCCATACTTCCACTTATCGAAATAAACTGGGTGAATGAAAAGACCTCAAACCTGCGCATGCATGTTAAGGGGGAATTTTAATTCCGAATGGCACCAGGAATGCTTCTAAAGGTCATTTTGTTTGTGATTTACTAGCATGTGTGCATGAGTTTTCAGTCTACCCTCTTGTGTGTGTGTATGTATGTATGTGTGTGTGTATATATAAATATAAATAAATAAATATATATATATATATATATATATATATATATATGTATATATATAACACTTAGCACTACTCAGTTCTGTCCCTCTCTTCCTTGATAAAGGCGGTCACGACCACCGAAAATTCGAAAAATAGTAGGTCTCTTTTTTGTGTGTTTCTGTGTGTTTTTGTCAATTTCCCCTAGTGCTAAGTGTTATACATTATTATTCACGTCCGTGAGACTTTCAAAAAGTGTTATATACATATATATATATATTTATATATATATAACTATATATATACATATATATACATATATATATATATATATATATATATATATATATATATATATATATATATATATATAGGAACAGTGTGATAAATTCCCACAGCTTCCCGGGAGCGGATGCGGACTCAGATCACAATTTAGTTGTTATGAAATGTAGCATACGTTTCAAAAAGATAAGGTAGGGGCGGCGAGTTAGAAAATGGAATGTAGAAGCATTAAATGGTTTGAAAAGGAAGGAATACAAACAGGCGGTAGAGAAAATCATGGAGGATGGTAAAGGGCTGAGTACTATCGAAGAAAAATGGGAAATGATCAAGAAAGGGTTGTTTAAAGCCGCAAAAGACACTATTGGAACCGTTAACGCTAAAAGGACTAGGAAACCATGGATCACGGATGAGATGATTACAAAGATGGGTGAGCGGCGAAAATGGAAGAATATAAATACAGAATTAGGCAAAATGAAGTACAAAGAATTGAACAATAAATTGAGGCGGGCAACAAATAAAGCAAAAGAAGCATCATGAAAGACGCAGTGCGAGGATATGGAAAGTCTGCAGAGGAAGGGTGAAATCGGTGCGCTGTACAGCAAAGTTAAATCGCTATCGGGAAGTAAGAAAGGAAGAGCTATGCTAACAGTTAGAGATAAGGCGGGTAAGGTAATAGCTGACGGAGGAAAGATCAAAGAGAGATGGAAGGAGTATATAGAAGAACTGTATAGTAAAGAACTCAGACCAACAAAGTTAGACATTGAAAAGGAACATGACGTAGAGGAAGACAGCTTAGGTCCAGGCATACTAGACAATGAGATAGAAAGGGCATTAAGGGAGATGAAACTAAATAAGGCCGTGGGGGTAGATAACATTCCCGTGGAAATTTTAAAATGCTTAGGAAAATGTGGGAGGAAGAGGCTATATGGGCTGATCCGTAGTATTTATGAGGAGGGAATCCGGCCGGAAGACTTCGTGAGATCAGTTTTAGTTCCTAATCCGAAAAAGGTAAAGGCCACGTCATGTGAGGACTATAGGACGATTAGTTTGATATCCCACGCAGCTAAAGTTGTTCTCAGGATCATAAACAAAAGGATAGAGAGTAGGGCAAATGATTACTTAGGGGATGATCAGTTTGGGTTTAGGAAGGGGAGAGGTACGAGTGATGTCATTGCAGTAATGAGATTATTAATCGAGAGGAATATAGAACACAACCAGGAGGTATTTGCCTGTTTCGCAGATTTCGAAAAAGCGTTCGATAGAGTGAATTGGGAAAAACTAATGAGTATATTGCAGAAAATAGGAATAGATTGGAGGGAAAGGAGGCTAATCCGCAGCCTGTACATGTCTCAGACTGCTCAGGTGCGGGTGGGGAACGGGGAGTCCGGATGGGCAGTGTTAGGAAGAGGTGTAAGGCAGGGTTGCCCACTATCACCGTTTCTGTTCAACCTGTAAGCAGAGGAAATTATCAAAGAGGCATGGAAAGAACTGGAGGTAGGAATGAAAGTGGGCGGGGAATTCGGAAAATCAGTTAGGTTTGCTTATGACCAAGCTTTAGTTTGTCAGTCAGCCAAGGGGTTGCAAGCATTACTGAGTGAAATGGAAATTCAGTGCGACAGGTATGGGATGAGAATCAATATTAATAAAACAAAGGTTATGCGATTTTCTAGAAAGAAAAAGGCCAAGCTTAACATTAAAATAGGAGGGCAAAAACTAGAGCAGGTAGAACAGTTTACGTATCTCGGTAGTGTTTTGGACCAACACGGTCAAAGTAGTAGGGACGTAAGGAGAGGAATTGCGCTAAGCAAAGAGGCTTTCACAAGGAGGAGGGAGTTGATGACAGGGACTTTGAGTAAGGATGTTAAGAAAAGACTCGTAAAAACTTTGATATGGAGCGTACGGTGCGGAAACGTGGTCATTGAAGCAGGAGGATAGACGTAGATTGGAGGCTTTTGAAATGTGGGTGTGGAGAAGAATGAAGAAGGTGAAATGGACAGAGAAGAAAACAAATGAGGAAGTACTTGGAGGGGACAATGTTGGGCAAACGAGGAAAGGGGAGGAAAAGGATAGGGATGTTGGACGGGATGAAGGGAGGAAGAAAGTACTCAGAGATGAAGAGGGACCTGATATAGAGTAGGATGATGGATTTTGTGTTTTGTTAGAAGTAATAAAATATTTGTTTGGTAGTTGTGTCCATCCAAAAACCTACCTTAACCGGTAGATTACCTTAAAAAAATATATATATTTATATATATATATATATATATATATATATATATATATATATATATATATATGCATATGTGTATATATATATATATGCATATGTATATATGTTTATGTATATATACACACTTGGACAGCAACAAGCAATGTAAGAACACAGAAAACGGAATTCAGCTCCGTCTTCATCGTAAGAGACAGAATTAATGTAGAAATAGAAAGATGCATTCACTGCAGTCATTACTTCTATCTCTTACGATGAAGACGGAGCTGAATTCCGTTGAAATGATCAAGAAATGACGTGTGAGTGATCTTTTTATGTGTTCTTATATTGTTTGTTGCTGTCCAAGTTTGTTATTCAACACTTCCGTTCTACTTCCACGAAATCATCTGTGTATATATATATATATATACATACATATATATATATATTATATATATATATATATATATATATATATATATATATATATATATATATATATATAATATATATATATATATATAATATATATATATATATATATATATATATATCACTTTTGTGAAAGTCTCACGGATGTGAATAATAATACTTCTGTATGTTTATTTCCGATTGCGTAAGTGTCAAAGTCAGGCAGCTTGCATCAATCATTACGATCCGGTCCCAGTGATTTAGGGATTGACACTCATTTTGCTTAATTAACCGCTTTCGAAAAGTTTTCACTGAAGTGATCGAAAATGTTGAGCACACTAATTTTAAAGGAGATAAGTCAATGATGGCCATAACATTATCTGCAGGGTTTCCGAGACGCTTGAAAATGATGGATGGCCGTTTAGTTAGCTGGTTTTCGGTGATCTCATTTGGAAATAATGGGTAATAGAATTTTTGTGTAGATGCTTGGGGGAAGTGTATGCCAAGAAGCGGATTGTTCTAATGGAGAAATCGTTTTTTGCTGATGGGGAAAAGAAATTCACCAGAAACTTATTTTTTGTATCGGCGTACGCCCAGCGGAGTAAATAACCGTGGAGAGCAGAAATAATTCCATACATATATTGAGATAGTAAACCATAAACAGTTATCAACCCGAAGGTCTGTTTGGCAGGTAATGGTAGAGTTCACCCAATATTAAACCCGACGGCGTGTGAAATTGGCGTATCAGGGCAGGGGGGCCGGTTCCTTTCCCTGTGCCGGTTATGGTTTCCGAAGAAGATCTGACACCCAAATATCTTTTAGCTTGGGTGGAGCAGAGGGTGCCCAGAAGGCTTACCTGGGAATCGAACCCAGGCCTTCTGGTCTTTAGTCCAACGCTCTACCCTTGGACTACCGCGACCTAGAGTAATAATTTATCAAATAGAATTTTTTTCCGCTGAAAATGGGCAATGTATGACGTGTTTTTTGAACTTTCATTTACCATGGTCTTAAAATCCTATTATCACCGCAAGAGAAGAAAGTATAAAAATTCTGGAAATAAGGAAGGGAGAATTAACTAAATTTATCAAATTAATTCAGTGAAAAGGCAAAAAAGCTGCAGAAGAATGGTGAAGTTATGAGAAGCAACATGACCTCGTGAATGCATGTTGAAGCCACTTACGGTATAAACACCATTTCGTTTAATACGGGGTCAACGTTAACAGCATTAACAATGGGACATTCGAAACTTTTAGGCTTAGAGGATAGGAGTAAATCAAATAGGCGGAAATATTATCCAGAGAAACTTAGCGAGATGGATGAACGCCTGGATCCTTGAAGTGAAAGACACCATAAATTATGATGTGAAAAAAGGGATGATGCATTGGACGATTCTGTTCACGACTATAAGGCAAATAAATTATTTAAAATCGAAGAGATACCATCGGAATCATTTGGGGTGAAACGCGTATGGTAAAATACTGAAAACAATCATCAAGATGATTTAATTATCATTGTGTCACGCAGACATAGAGAGAAGGTATTGTAGGAAATTTAACATAGGAAAAAACCTCATAAAACAACCTAAATACAAATAAGAAAAATATTCAGAGCTAATGAAATATAGGCTTATTGAATGATTAAGGGAAATGGGTGGCCTACGGGAACCCGAAAGGCATTCTCTTTCCAATTGAGCAATTTTAACATATCCCGAAAAAGTTAATTTCAAATATCAATTCGAAGAATAATACAAATTAATAAATAATATGATGCATTATAAAAATTTTTGTCGCATTTTCTTCTGTAATCATTTACCTCGAGGGAATATAATTTCTACGCCATTGCTAGATATTTTGTCTGGTCAAAACCTATGCAAACTATTTCATTATATTATCATATCATATAAATATTTTTATAAATTATTTCCTTTACGTGATGAATCTCTACAAATTACCGATTCTAATTTAAAAATATTAAAAGGTAGGAATTGATGACCTTGAAAATTGCTCTTTTTCCTTTCAAATTTAATGGTAATGATATTTCTCATGGCATCCGTGGCATATCTACATCCACTGACTAATGAAGCTCGGTATTTAGCTCGTGGCTCCTGCTCCATATCATGGAAAGCTCGAACCGAGGCTCCTTTATCTCCTGCTTTTGATCCATATAAAAGACCTCCAGCTCCAGATTATCCTCTAGCCCGGAAAGCAGATTTATTTCCTCACTGCTAAAGAACAAGAAGGAAAAATAAATATTTTGAGGTCGCATCAGCGATGAGGCAACAATGCATAACAATTCAAAGGATAGGGAAGGAGTTGCTAGGAAGCCTAGAGGTGGAAAATAAAAACGCTCCATTGTATTAATGAGAAAAAATCGAATCAAAAATCTAAAATAGAAGATTCAACGAAAAATTGATCCCGCCATCTGGTTTATCGTAGTTAATATGGAAATCAATAAATGAATTTCACGCGCCGTTGGGTTTAGTATTAGGTGAACTCTACCATTACCTGCTAAACTGGCCTTCCTGTCGATTACTTTGTCTATGGATTTTTTTAATAGTACCACTGTAGTGTGGCAAATGCTTTTTCGTGGACAATTGTAACTTAATATATAATTTCCTTTCCCTTTAAGTGTTCTTATAAACTGATTATTAGAAATGCAAATTATGCTCACGTCATCATACATATTTATTTATTTTTAATTGTATTTTATTCATAGGACACATCAGTAATATGTCGTCTATGGTATCATGAATGCCACAGAGTGTTTGGTGATCGACTGGTTTCTGACCAAGACCGAGAGTGGTTTGATGCAATTTTACTAGACCGCCTCTCTCAAGATTTTGGGGTCCAAGACTTGAGCTCGATCTTTGGTAGTCGAGAGATTGTAATCTTCGGTACATTCATGCCAGGAGGAGGAGCTGATGAAGTGGACTACCGTGAAATCAATAATCTGGAAGAAGTAAGTGGATAGATTTAAGGAAAATTTTGACAATATGGCAGCTAAGAAATTGCTCTAATATCATTTATGACAGAGATGATTTCCATGCTGATACATCGTTTTATTTAAGTAATCATTTAAAAATGCTCACTTCGAAGGGAGTTGGAAATAATGCTACACTATGTTATAATTTTTGATGATGTGTGTACATAAGATAAGCGATTAGATAGTATGGAAAGTAGTGATTGTTAAAATTTTGAAATAGCATATTTCTGCATTATATTGGCATATATTGATGCAGCTACAGACCCATGAGTTACACTAAAGTAGACTCGAGTTGTGAGGTACCTGAAAAATGATAAAACGCAATATCTCCGTTTGAAAAATGAGGTTTTCAAGATTTTCACTGAAAATGAAACAGTTATGTGAGTAGACACGCTATTTAAATGGCTCTATTGTTGCTCATTCAATGCTTACATTCATATGTTTACACTTAGGGTCAATTTGGCTCTTCTCAAGTTCTAGCGGAAATTGAATATATGACGTACTTATTCCCTATGTCAGTACAGTACATAAGAGTTACTAGAACGCGACAAGAATAGCATTTTTTCTTAGTCCTACGAGGATTTTTCATTATTTGGGCCAAGGATTTTGTAATTTAATTTTCAGTTGTTTCCTTGTTGTTTTTCTTGTTCTGGGTCAAATAAATGTATTGTACGGAAATTTCGCCGTAATCCGAAGCCGCTGTTATCGTTCTCAATCAATCTGACAACATAATTTCCAACACCAAATCCAGGAAATAAGATCCGTAATAACTGTCAACGTAGTGCATTCACTCTATAAAATTATCTTTTAAATCATGAACGAAATACCAGGATTAAAGAAATATGCATTGATTGAAACATAGCCGTCCTTCGGTAATAGAATGCCAGTAAGTCTGAAGACGCAACGATAAGATTAAAGGTGTACGCACTGGCATTTTTTAAAATCTAAATCAGCAAATTCTAGGTTAAATGCATAACTTCTGCAGCAAAGGTAATTATTCTTTAGAAAGACTCTGGAGTAAAAAGAGGGCTGTAATAAGGATTTTCGAGTGTTGTATGAAGGTCGTGGGTGTGAGAAATGGAGGCGCACATCAAAAGGAAAGGTGTGTTCTGCAGGGACGTAAGTGGAAGCAACACGGGATCAAGAGATCGTGTGAGCTCGGAATTCCCATAAGGGGCAGAGGCGGTGGGGATGTGGGCGACCGTTGAGTGGATAAAAGTTACGCCAGTGAAGCAGCACGATGCCAGAGGTAGGTGGTGGCATTTAATGAGATATTTCGAGGGACCAGAGCGTTGTTAACAAAGATGTGTTTAAGGATGTAGAGATAAAGGTAAAGTGATATTTTCCCAGTTACTATGAAGTCCATGGGTACGTAAGGACTGAAAATTTAGAGTATGCACTATGCAAATTATTATCCAGGTATCATTTTGGTTGCACAAATGTAGCGAATGAAAATTAATTTTTGCAGTCTAATAGTCATCAAAAGTGAAAGTTTTTTCTTAAAAAATGATCGAGGAGTCTATTTTTAGTGCAGTGGTTATTTTTTGAAAGTATTTATTGAAAGCTATCATGACTTAGAGTATTGGGAAATACTATGCCGCAGGTAATCGTTGTCACAACATTTCATTAATGAAATATGCTAATTTTTGGGCCGCTACAAACGCTTGAATTTACCGAGAGAACTGCAAAACACGTTTCTCTTTATATGCACATTAAGAAGCCATAAATTTCGGATTCGTATTAACAAAGTTTATTATCGCAAAACCAAATGTTTTAATATCAATAGCAATGCAGTTAATTTTACCATGTATATTTGCGAAAATAATTGCGAAATACATTTTTCGACAGAAAGGAGGCAATGATACTCCGTATGCTGCGAGTACCGTCTATTAATTTAGAATTAAAATTTATAAGCATAAGTGAAGTACCTCTGTATTTCAAATATTTTTACAGGATTTATGAAACCATATTTGATACTGTTCCAAATGGTTATCTCTTAGTGTAAAAAACTAGAAAATGCCATGCATGCAAATATTATTTTAAGGCTTATATTTGCTTTCATTTATGCCACACCAGTCGTGGTGTCTAGTCTCATGTTATCTCACGTTTATAACTCACAATCGTTATATGTGTTTTTAGTCCCTTAAAAATATTTCGTTCTTTTTTGGAAGTTGATCGGAACCCGAAAAATTCTGTTTACGACTTCTTAGAAATTATGGCTACTGCCTCCTCACACAGGTAATGTGTATAAAACATTCAACTATAGAAAACTTAGCGTTTTGAATACTTACATGCCAAATATGTAAAATTGTTGATTCTTAAAATTGAAATCCCGGGAAAAAATATTGATGGGTTGCACGGATCCGTTACATACTTAAAATGTTTCTTCCTAGAACCTCTCCAAAATAATTTTTATCGTCGCTTGAAGTATGGCATCTGCTCCTTTAAATTCGTGAAATTATGTTCGGTTATTGCAATTCCCTAGCAGCGCTCTCACCTCGGTTATCTGGGCTTTGAAATTTGAAATCTACCAGTTGGAGATCCAGCGGAATTTTTTTGTTTTTAGATTTTCAATTTTGGCCTCGTGTGTCGGATTACAATCGACGGCTTTGAGTGGCGGATATTAATAACCCAGTAATACTATATGCAAGTTTCATAATGCAGTCTACTTTTTCTGTCATGCTAGAGAGAGGAAAAATACTAAGAAATGCATGCAGTTCCAAATACAGAAAGTTAAGTTTGACCTATGCTGTGCATTATAAATGCCATTGCAGCAAAAACTTTTAAAAGCTGATAAAACGGAATATGATTTCGGAAATTTAATGACTTTGGAAACAATTGCGAATTCCTTGTTAATATACGTTTAAAGTTTTAATTTTTAGGTTAATGGGATGGAGGAAATTGTATTGCCATTCGAAGAAATTTAGAATAATGACCTATTTTGCGACTACGATGAGTAATATCCAGTAGTTATAGGTCATAATGACCTCTGCAGAAGAGGACCTTGAAAAAATCCTAGAATAAATACTTTTTTCCTTCCAAAGTTTTCTCTTTATCATTCAGGCAGGCTTTGATTCTAGTTTACTTTGATGTAGTGAAATATTTTAATTCATAAATACTGAGCTTTAACAGTCAGAAAGATACGTTTTATATAGACCAGAAATTACTGATATGCATAGATACTTTGACTCGCTATATGCTGTGCATAACGTCACGGAGCAACTCTCGGCAGCTATCATCGAAAATCTCCAAAATAGTTGCCAACATGGCAATTGGATATGGGTGTCATTTATAGTAATGTCGATTATACTACAACTTAGATGAAAATATTCGACGGAATAGGAAATTGTGTTAAAGTTGCATGAAATTCCTGTTTAATTATCCCTATAGTTTCGATGCTTATTTTAAATAAAAACAATGCAAAGGCTATTGATTTTCCGCTTCGTTCCCATTGTAAATTCAAATAGTAGTATTGATTGAACAAATAGCATTTCCATGAAACAGGGAACTTCGGCACATCAATAGCGAAAGTGTAAATTATTGACTGTCTCCATCATTTCTTTAGCAATTTTTTCCCCAGCGAACTCCGTTGAAAACTTACGAGGAACGAGTCTTCCATAAAACTCTTGCTATGTCTGCAGCTTTGAACAATATGTAAAACGCGGCAGCGTAACATTTTTTTTAAATATACACACTACATGGCATCTAATAATATTAATAAAAGTAATTCAATAAAGGCATTTTATAGTTCTTAATCGTGGTTCATGTAAGATTCGATGTGTTTCTGGTCAAAAGTGTAAGGCGTAATAGCGGTAGCATGCTGCATCTGGGAACACTTCTCCCACCCGTTTCCACTTCACATGATATACGTCCAAACTGCGAACTTGGGGTTAGTTATTACAACACAGAAACCATGAAAAGAGATTAACTTATAGCGCCACATGTTTGTGGCTTTTTATAACCTCCTACTCCTCCGTACCATACTTTCTCTCCACTCTCAAACAATCCTGCAATATCACGTCACAATATGCCTTAACTGCCCATAATTTTTCAAATTTGAAACAATAATGCGAAAGCGCCAGAAGAATTTACGCACTGGGTTACTGTGAAACTTTTTTAATGTGGATCTCTCGGATGTCCAATGGGTAAAAAATATAGCTATATCGGAAAGACACTCGCATCCTGTTACACCTCTCCTCAAATGTTACCCCTTGTCGCACCCGCACTCCTTCCTTTGGCAGAGTGTGCTGGAAAATGAGGGCAACATTATGACACACTTCATGGGTGTATTTTTTTTAGGAAGACGTTTTTTCGGAGAAAACTATTCTCTATCGGCCTTGTTACTGTTCACGTCAATTGGCAAAGTTTCTAGCCTCTTGTTTATGTTCAGCTCCGAGATAAATGGGCACTACTTATTATTGGTATGGCATGAATTTAATACCTTCAACTAATGAATTGCTTCGAAAACCTTTGTTTTGAGAGTTGTGATGCTCTGTGCAAAATGCTATATTTATTATTTGAATGCGTGGTACGAATGAGATTGTTACGACTAAAGAATGTAACATTGACATTTCAAAAAAGTATCAGTTACCTGGATCACAGTGAGCATGCATGTTTAATTCATTATTCGACTAGGATAGCCATCCTCCAATCACAAATATGGCAATCATACTGGAAGCCTACGATTTCATAGTAAATCAAATCATAATTTACAACGCATTGTAAGATTATTGTGTATCATATCAATAACATATTTATTGTGTAAACCACCTACATTGCGTAATGACTATACCCTTACATTTACTTGAAAAACTAGTGACTATCACTGGGGCATTGCCTTGAAAAGTGTTTGTCCTTTCCTCCAAGGATTAAGGAGGCAGAAAGAGTAATCTATTGAGTAACCGAACCGAAAACAAGATTTACAGCCTAAGTTGATGGTGCTTTTTAAATATGCTAAACTCTTACTTCAAAACGTCTTTTTCTTTCGTTCAGGGATGGTTTCCATGTGTGTCTACAAACATTTCCAAAGTACCTACAAATATATTTCTACATATCAAAAAATCTGTATTGCATTATTTTTCCACCTTTTTCGTTTGCAAAATATGCATAAAAATATCGATAAGACCTTCATCCTACTCGTAGCCTTTTTGGTCGTGCGGGTGTAGGATTTGGCATTGATATTTTGATTTTGGAATTTTAGTTATCTGATGCATCGTGGGAGTACAGTTATATGATTTTACACCAACGACGCTGTACACATTAATATGCGGGTTGATCGAGGTGTGCCGGTTCAAGTTGACTAGTATCTAATTATTTTTGCCGTTCCTTTGATTGACAACAATCTCTGCATATTAATTTCCCGATTTTCCCTTTATCGTTCCACGCAGTTATCGAAAAAATATTCCGATAAGCTCCTCACGTACTCCATTTCCGCTGTATGACTTGTCCTGTAGCTGGCTCCAACACTTCTCGGAGAAAATAGTCATCCGCCATAATATTTACCGCTGCCTTCATTCACTCGTAACGTTGTTGCTAGAATCTAGAGTCTCAGAAATTTATATATCATGCAGATATTTGGTAGCCTTCTCTGCTTCCTTTGCTGTAATCCCGAGATATTTAGCACTCCTTCCGTATTTTCTTTCCTTTATGACTGTTATAATTAATAACTTATCATCTTGTTTTTCGTATTCGTTTCAGTTCTCCGTTATGTATGTTCCATATTTCATGGGTTTTTGTCGGTCTCCACTCCGTGGTACCTTACCAGGTTATTGAACGAACGATATTCGTCTGCAGCATTTTCAAAGTTGAAATGCTTAAACTAAGATGGATTATCTATAACATTATAAAAATGCAATGTAATATTCAGTTTTAATTTTTCATCTAATGCTTGGAATAAATATTCAAATATTTTGATTACTCTCTCCCGATAAGATGATCATTATTTACCCAAAACACTTTTACCATTTTTCAATTGAAATCTTTCAAACAATTCAACATTTCTTTGCTCCAATATCAACACACTTCAGATATTACAGTGTCTATGGTAGAAAAATAATTGATAATAAGGTGATAAAATCGTGGGATCTCGCTAAAGTTCTGGCAAGGAATTGAAAACTAAATCCTTGTGATAAAAAATTAAGTTAGCGATTTAAAACTGTGTAGAAACTTCAAACATGTTACATGATGGGTTGATGACTTTAAAATATTCCGTGAATACGAATTTTTCTTCGGTGTAACTTTTAGTGCTTAGAATGCGCAGAAATTAGGATGAATTTAAGTATTCATGTTTTTAGGAGAAATATGAGAGTAATGGAAGCAAGTTATTAATGGTATCAATTTTCCTCATGGCCTTGTGGAATGTCGGGCTTTGTTTCAGAATTAATAGAATTTGTTATTCTCCTCTTGGAAATCTTGGTTACTTTAAATCCGTGGTTAGATAACATTATTTTTGCCATCAGCCTTTCCATTTCACAAAGGCTTGAAGCTAGCTCTTCACTCGAGACGTTACTAAACCATCACCTCCTCATGTCCCCGTGGCGTTTGGAAAGTATGAGAGCTTGAGTCATTTTATCGACCAATACAATCTAAATAGTCTCGCTCGCGTGTATCATACTTAGAGTAAGTCTCAAGTTCAAACGCGAGTTATTCTTCTCGATAGCATTAGTTATTCGGGTAATATCGCAAAAAAATATATATTAGCAACGTTTCTCCGAGTGTTCTGTCAACTTCTTTAGGCTACTGCTGACGGTGATTGCACAATCAGAGAAGCGTTGCTGATATAATAATCATTTACGCGGTGCTACCGAGAATACAATTTTTAATGATCAGTAAAACCGAAAGTTTACATTTGAAGTAATCTTTTCATTTCATATTTTCAAGAACCTATTGGATCACCCCTTTGAATGGCGGAATGTGGCTATAAAAAATCTGCTCCTGGTCGTGCGCATAAATACATGAGTTGCGATCCTCTGAGATCGTCATTATCATGTTCCTATTATGTGTGTCTGGAAATATGTGTTTGTGATTACGGTGTTTTAAAATGGAAAAGATGCCATTAATGCCATTTGAGTTAGAGTCTCCTGTATTAAATGCAATCTCAAATTTTAATTTTGGAAGTGGCGCTTTACCAAAGATATTAATTATTTTATAGAATTCAGCTTAAAACGTTTTTCTTTCATTAGAGTTCATTTAGTATAGTTCATTTAATCCAATGTTTTAACAAGCGTTTATAACATACTTTCCGTCATAGTAACTTAAAGGGAGTCATTTTTCTCATTTTTCCTTTGAATATTTACTCATTATATTATATATAATATTCAATTGAAACACAAATTAAGTGATTGAGTAGTTTTGTAGGAGCAAAGTTCTCAAAGGTTTTTTTATTCAATGCATACATATTTTCCCAAGATAGTACATCCAAATGGTCTTCAAATCTCACTGAATCACTTCTGTATTTACGAGGGTCATCCGAAAAGTAGTACCCGTTCGTGAAATAAAGGCACAAAAGTAAATATTAACAAACATAAAAAATTTTATTTGAAAGAGGATACTTTAAACTACTTCTCAACATAATCTCCAAGCAAATTAAGGCATTTGTCATAACGTGTGACAAGTTTCTGTATTCCTGCTGCATAGTCCTTCGCCGCCAGCTCATTGAGATACGCGAGGGACCCATCTTGCACAAATTTTTGCATAATGCAGATGGTGTTTAACAATTTCATGAACAATTGTTCGAGAAACATTGGGAAAATGCTCACAGATGTCATCAATTGTGACGCGCCGATCGTTCCTCACGAATTCGTCAACTGAGCTCACCAGTTGGTCTGTAATGACAGACGGTCTCTCCGAACGCTCATCGTCGTGTGTGTTCCCCCTCCCCATGTTGAAGTTGCGACACCACCGCCGAACAGACGACTCGTCCATTACATTGTCTCCATACACCTCCTTTAATTGGCGATGAATATCACATGGGCGAACGTTTCTTGCATTGAGGAATTTAATCACTGCCCTCACTTCACAACTGGCGGCGTTCTCAATTTTTTTAAACATTGTAAACAATCACAGAAACAACACAGGCAATGCTAGCGTCACGCAACTTGGCTCAGAGAAGGCAGACAAGCCACTGAAGCTATCTGACCTCGTCCAGCGGCTACTCGCGTTGTCAGCACTTCATGCGGCACGAACGGGTACTACTTTCCGGATGACCCTCGTACTTTCTATAATGACTGCTCAATACTCAGCTATCCTAGGATACTTGAAGATGAATAATTACCAAACAACTGAAGTTTTAATATTTTAGAAGTAAAGCAAGTGAATTGTGAAGACGATATCCAGACGAGATATGGGCGCGATTTTACTCAATTAATATATTCAGTTCCAATCAATGCATTTGCATACCCGAAGAGGCACACTAGATGCTTACATATGTGGTACATTCAGTGACTTAGCTATAATCAATAGTCAAATTACTGAGCTCTTCAAGCCTGGGCGAGCCTCGTGTGTTTTCTCTTTAAACGTACACCGCGAGAAAAATGTGAGGCCCGATCGGCCTACAACCGGGGTGACTAGGCCTCTTTATCCAAGGACGCCAAATTTGAAAAATTTATGTGACCCATAATAATTAAAAAATCACAACAGCATGTACAACTTGCTCAAGGATGGGAAGCGGTTGTCACCGAAATCCATGCTTGTCCCGGATGGTACCGAACCTAGATGCGGCCCAGAAGCCAGATGTAATGCAGGTTAAGCAAATCGAGAAATGAGTAATTCTAGAATTTGTGTGAGCTGCATCGTTGGAAATAAATTACGTAAGGAATAAAAAACAAAAGTTGATAGAAGTTATATCCGTATTGGTGGCGGGAGTACAGGAAATGATTATTTTAATTATGGCATTATTATGTCAATATTTTCAGCCTCAGCCTTTATTTATGTATTTAGAAGATGAAATGAATCTTGAATTTTTCTGCATAACGTAGTGCCATAGTAAGTATGCGCAGGCATTGCATATGCTCGTATATTTTGCTATCTTTATTTAATATAATCTCTGAAAATGTTATCAAACGTTTAGGTGATCAGAGAGAGGTAGGCTAAGTTTAAATTTCGCCCCCATGAAAAGGCATCAAGGTATATTCTAATCTAACCATATACCCTTATTTTAATGGACATAATTAGGAAAAGAGAAAAATAAATGGAAGGATGTTATTAGTAATTATTCAGCAGGAGAATAGGTAGAATTTTTACTGTCATACTGCTTCCATTAGTCATAATTAGTCGTGGTTTTTTCTCTGATGGTAATATTTTGAAAAATACGCTAATTTTCACTTCTTTAGGCTTCATTGAGGTAACATAATCAATCAGTCGATGATTAATTTTAACCAATGCTTGTTTTTAAAATATTGATTTAGGATCAGGGAAGGACATGCGCTGTGAGAAACATTTTAGTTTTTACTAAATCTTCGCATAGATTAATGTTGCTAGTATTTTTTAGGTAAAAATATCGAGCTCAATTGACTATTTACCCGTCATCACCTAGTTCTGCATTTACTCGCAGTCGATATCATTGAATCTTTGGTGAGTTTTTATCACCGACCTACATTCGTTCTCGCTTTCATAAACCCATACTGGCTTGCCATTTTTATGGATATCTTTATTTGGATTATTAAAAATTAATTTCCAAAATAATATCCGCCATTCCACGCCAATAGTACTGAAGCATCGCATATTGAAGGATTGTTATTATTGTGGATCCCATTTCATGGTTATAGTCGGAAAGTGACCAACCATTATTGGATGCCATATTGAAAGAAACTATATATTTTTAGTTTATCATTTTGCGCAGCACCCTATTTCCTGAAGTTCCCTTTAGCTCAATACCTACAGTCGTAAGAAGTTTTTCCTTCCATTTCCCCATCGTCCCTTTATTATACATCTCTTTTGCTTCCCCTCCCCTCCTACTGTCTCCCTCCATAAGTCCCCCATTCCAGCAGGACCCTCTCCAACGACTCTGTTTTTCAAAGGGCCGCCATCCTCAATGGGACCATTTCTCTCGTTGACCCTCCTCCACTGAACCTTTAGTGGCTTGAGTACCGCCGTTGACCCCTTCCCGGAAGTGGCACGGAACCCTTTTGCCCATGATTCATCTGCCCGAGTCAAAAGACACAAAACCCTATCTTAATCTTTTCCCCCATTCCGAAACACTTCACGCTGAGACTCATATTCCTCGGATTTATCGATCTGCCGATCAACCGTGCACAATGGAACCTTAAACCCCAATTTGGTTGAGTTGGCATTACTTTCATGTCTGGATTCAAGGTTAGATTAGTGTACTCCTTTTGATCTCAGTCAGATGTAATCTATGCAATAATCCAGTCCTGAAATAATTAAAGTGCAGCATGTTTTATATTCAACTCGATTTGTTCAATGCTCTATGTTAATCGTTTTTTATAATGCCAGCGCTTAACTTCTGTTCTGGAATGATCTTGCGGAGGATGGTATCGAGCGAACGGCATGCCTTTCCCTTTACGCACCTAAATCCGTTGCTGAATTCTTAGGCAAACTCAACTTTTCTTGTAATGCCATAATTGACACTTAGGTCTATTTTTCACTTTACCTCCCTCTTGGTGGAATTATATACGCTCATTTGGAAATTATATTGATTTGGCGATTACATGAGGAGGTTTTGCAGTAGCGAGTTTTTCAATACTATTTAAAACCCAGTTTTTGTTGCATTCCCGTTATATTCAGGAATTGAGGCATAAATTGGCGATGGATATCGTCTTCCCTTCATACGTTCCCTGCTGTTTCAATTGCTGAGCGTTAGCAGATCAAGGTAGCATAAAATCTCGAAAAATTCCACGCATAAAAGAGTATGATGATGTCAATCCTTAAAAAAATACAAAGATATTTTTATCTTCTTCCTTGTATAGATCCTATTTTTCTTCCTCTCTTTGTAGACCTCAGATCTCATCATCATTATAATAGGCAAGTCACGGATTTGAGTGTGGTTTTCTACGCTCTTTTAAAATATTTTCTGCCACTGCGAACCTCTATTTGCATGCTTCCTAAAGTTTTATTTTGATAAATTAACTCCTTTCCAGGTTCTTTTTACTTTCTACTCTACTTCGGGTTGTTCTTAAAGCCGACATACGTACGACTCGATTCGCCCGTAATTTTCCTTTCATCTACGTCTTCTGCCTTCTTTGAAGTTACTCAATAACTTCCTTTCTCTTCTAACTTATGTAGCTCTTCTTTTTTCCTTGTCTTCAAAAGTTCCGGAATTATGGATTGCTCTACTCCACATTCCATCTAATTATCAGTATCTCCTTTATTCCTGTGCTATTAGTATAATTTCTATAAGTTACTTTTTGTAAAGGTTTATTTTGCTACCGCTTTTTTTCTCTTAGCGTCCTGATTACTTCTTCATTCTCAAAAAGACGGTAAAAATGAGAGCTGCTCAACCTGCTCTAGTAATGTCTTCGCACTTTTATGTTCAACTTTGATTCCTTACCACTTGAGTCCTTGCTACCTCAGTGCCTTTTCAAGTCTTTTTACTCCTTAGGAGTTTGAGAGAATAAACGGCAGTCAAAAACCAGTCGATCGTTTATTCTTCCGTTCTACTTCAATACAATACTTTGATCAACGTTTTCGACCTTCTCATGGGTTAGATGGAAGAAGGGACAGCTAGTCTAAATCTCCCCCGAATAAAGCTGAATTATTGTTATATCCCAAGAATGTTTGTTATACCACAAAAATCTTTTGGTTTCGTATGCACTGCCACATTTTCTGTAGCTAAAATTAAGCTCCTTATCCTATAACCGTGACGCACCGCTTACATTATCTGGTACGATTCCGTTTGAAAGTAACTCATTGAAGTATTATGCCAAAATTCTTTGTTTTAAACCTTTCAAAGTCGACGCAACCTTTCTTTTCGTTTTTTCTATACCTTTGAATATATTTGGAATATTAGATTGACTATACTTGCCTTTGCTGACTTATGTTTAATCCCGCTCTGTATTCTTATTATTATATTTCTACCATATACGAGGGTCATCCGGAAAGTAGTACCCGTTCGTGCCGCATGAAGTGCTGACGACGCGAGTAGCCGCTGGACGAGATCAGATAGCTTCAGTGGCTTGTCTGCCTTCTCTGAGCCAAGTTGTGTGGCGCTAGCATTGCCTGTGTTGTTTCTGTGATTGTTTACAATGTTTAAAAAAATTGAGAACGCCGCCAGTTGTGAAGTGAGGGCAGTGATTAAATTCCTCAATGCAAGAAACGTTCGCCCATGTGATATTCATCGCCAATTAAAGGAGGTGTATGGAGACAATGTAATGGACGAGTCGTCTGTTCGGCGGTGGTGTCGCAACTTCAACATGGGGAGGGGGAACACACACGACGATGAGCGTTCGGAGAGACCGTCTGTCATTACAGACCAACTGGTGAGCTCAGTTGACGAATTCGTGAGGAACGATCGGCGCGTCACAATTGATGACATCTGTGAGCATTTTCCCAATGTTTCTCGAACAATTGTTCATGAAATTGTTAAACACCATCTGCATTATGCAAAAATTTGTGCAAGATGGGTCCCTCGCGTATCTCAATGAGCTGGCGGCGAAGGACTATGCAGCAGGAATACAGAAACTTGTCACACGTTATGACAAATGCCTTAATTTGCTTGGAGATTATGTTGAGAAGTAGTTTAAAGTATCCTCTTTCAAATAAAATTTTTTATGTTTGTTAATATTTACTTTTGTGTCTTTATTTCACGAACGGGTACTACTTTCCGGATGACCCTCGTACATGTATTCTTTGGTCCAAGCTCTCCTCGTATTAATGTCAACCCCTTCTATAGATAATCTAACTAGCCTATTATCTAATAAAAAATTTCACTATTGTCCTGTTCACCTTACCTGAATCTTTTTCAGTTTTTCATCAAACATTTCATCTTATACTTTATAGATAATTAGTTACCATTCCTACAATATGGTGGTCTTGTCACCATCTTTATTAGCACATCCACTTTTCCTTCTCTGAAATTGGCCCTTTTTGCTCTATCTGCCACGTTTCCTCTGCTCTTATGGTTTCTCGACCACGTTTATCCTTCAATTCTCTACATATCGTAGTTTCCTCCGAAAATTCGTACTCATATGATTTTATTTATCCATCTCCTCCATCCTAATCATGTCACTTGCAATTTAGGATTTATTTATCTTTTTGTGCTCATCGTTCCAGTTGCTTCCCGTATAGAATTTTAAATCAAATTTATTGAAATTTCCTTACGTTTCCTCCATAGTTCCCATTCCTTGTTCTCACTTTGAGTTTCGCCAACTGAATTTGGCATTCCTTCCTTTAAATTCCAATTAGAGTTCCTAAATTTGGACTCCACATCTCCCGTTCTCTTTTAATCCGTTTGAGTTTCAATTACATTTCATATCCATTAAATTATGAGTCGAATCTGCATCGGCCCTCGAAAAATTGTGGAATTGATGACGCTGCCTATAGTTTTCTGTCTGTTCACAATTTCTAAGTCCTTCCTTTACTTCCCGGCATTTCCAATGTGTAATTCCTTTGCAATGGTGTTGGAAACAGGAGTCATTTTTATTTTGCGTTTCTTCCAGCTAATTTTGGTTGTTTAATTCAGTGGGCATTTCTTGTTTCTAATCAGATCTTTTAGTTACGATTAATTTTAGCCATATTATAAAATGGGTTTCTTCATATGACTGGCATTTTGAATCAAACACAATAATCTTATTTTTTGGACTTCAATTATATGTATTGTGTTTTATCAGTACGTTTTTGAGATAATTAAATACCTCTTTAAATCTCCCTCTACAAATGTTATCCTCTTTCAAAAAGGTACGCTTAGCAATAATGGTAATAAATCGTAGCAAAAATATCTGTTGCTGTTGAATTATGGCTATAATTGTCGACACACCCGAAAATAAAATATTGCTGCTGCCAAAGCATCTCTCCTCATCTCTGCCTCCGTCAACCTCTAATTTCCATTTCTGGTTCAGAATTTTATCCTTACAGCGGCATTCCCTAATTATATCGCCTAGTTAATCGAATAAAGTGCATTTACATCTGTATATCTTTTTATTTTTGCTAGATATTACTGGTTTATTAACTTGGATTACCATGAGGTGTGCTTGATCTCCATTTAGTTTATCCCTCTCACGGTCTCTGTATTCACTACCGTTTGCTCAATTTCACGGTCTTGCCCCCTGTTCTTATGTGGCTCCAGGCAACTGTAAATATGAAGAAATATATATTTACAATCTATTATTAATGCCCGGGAGTCGTCACAAAAGTTGTTGACAGGAGCTGCTGGGACACCGTCTGCGAAAATGAATCCTGTGAAGCGAGGTTGGCATTTTTTATGCACTTTACTCACTCTTGGGCGGAAGGAGTTCCTTCCTTCTCTTACTTGAGAAAGGAGGCTTGACCACCGAAAATTCGAAAACGTGTGAGTTTCTTTTCTTTTTTGTGTGTTTCTATCTCTAGTGCTAACTTGATGTATGTGTGTGTGTATATATATTAATATATATAATATATTCATGTAATAATATGTATGTATATATATGTAATTATATATATATATATATATATATATATATATATGATATGTATGTATGTATGTATAATGTACACCAAGATATCACTAGCGAGCCAAAATTAAAACACAGAAACACACGTATTCCGAATTTTCGGAGGCGATACCACCCATCTCAAGGGAGAGAAGGAATTAAGGAGAAGATTTCAATAGCAGGGAATAGGGCGCAGGGTGGAAGGGAAAGGCGGGGAAAGGATTGGGGGGGAAGAGTCGGGACTCTTCCGGAGTCGAGGAGTTGAAGACTTCTTTCAACGATCATCTTCAAAATAAAGTCCATTCCAAATAATAAATATCAGTAATTCTACATTACTTAATTTCAAATTATGAGAGAATTTCCGTATTTCCATTTGAACTGACTGCGCCAATAGACCTACAATCAAGATAATCTTTTCAGCAGCAGCAGAAATACCCAAAATATGTCGGAATATATAGCATAAATCAAATGGCCTAATGTATTCCCTTAGACTCTGGAACAGCCTCTACTGGTATTACTCTCTCCTACGCGCCATATCTTGCTGAGTGAGTAAAGATGTTTGGGATTCTTAAAGGTGGAAAGAAGTGAAGTTAAATGGATCGCTAGAGCAAACCATTCAAAACTAATCTCTGAGGGTAATCTTAATCATTATTGCTTGGGAATTACAGATATCGCAATATTATCATTGTGAAAATATGGCCGTAAACGAATGAAATTGACTTTAATCTATAAGTATTAATTATCATGCACATTATACGCAGATATTCCATGTTTAAATTATAGTTTACAAATAATTTCCATAATATGAAAGTAAATCAGTTGTTATCGTTTCCAGAGTTAAGTTTTTTGGTTTTTAAAAGTTAAATTCACGTCTGTTGTCAACCATCGCCATTATGCAGTCACTTAAGTTCAATTGGACTTCAGATGGCATAACTCCGCGAAGTGGTGATTAACTGGAAGCGGTATTTCTCAGCGTGGTGGTCAAATTTCATTTTCGCCCAAATAAATTGAAGAAACCTCTGCGTAATTACATGAAATAATAAGGAAGTAGGATAACCTTATCCTTCATACGCAGCACATTTAAGGTGACCTGAAATATTATTATTATAATCATTGGTAATCTACAGGTTAAAATAGGTTTTGGGTGGATATGACCACCAAATAATTCTCTTGTCTCTCCGAGCAACCCAGCATCATACTCTACCCCTCTTCATTTCGGTATACTTCCTTCCTCCCTTCATTCCGTCCAACATCCCTATCCTATGCCTGACCTTTTCTCGTTTGCCTAGCATTCTCCCCTCTTGCCCTGTCTCCAACATCCAACTGCCAAACAACATGCTTTTCATTAATTTTTCCTGTCTCATTATTTCTCCCAACACTCCTCTCTTCTCCCCCACCATACCGAGCACTTCTTCATTTGTTTTCCTTTCTTTCCACTTCACCTTCTCCAACTTTCTCCACGCCCACATTTCAAAAGCCTCCAGGGGACACTTATTATCCAGCTCCTTATCTGAATGGATACTTAACCAAAAATTCTAAGAGGGGAGGCAGCCTTGCTCATAGTCTCCTTACGATCACAAAAAATTATTTCGTTACAATTCGTTGAGGAAGTTGAAATTCTTACTTCTAAACAGGTAGCGTGGAATGAATAATACAAATAATTAGGCAAATATTTTTTCAAACGTGTTCACCAGTTACTAAGATAGTAAGAGGGTGGTCCCAGAAGTACCCAACCCAACAAAGAAAACAAAAATTTTGGAAAAAAATGTATTTATTTTTCAACATAATCTCCTTTCGGCTCTAGTCACTTTTCCCAGCGATGTTCAATAAGTTCGATACCATTTTTATAATAAGAACGGTCTAGCTCCTCAAAATAGCCATTATCTGCCGACATACACTTCTTCACGGTTGGAAAATCTTTGACCACCGAGCCATTTTGTCAAGTTTGCGAACAAAAAATAATCCAAGGGGGCTAAATCTGGCAAATAGGGTACATGAGGTAACAATGCAAACTTTATTTCATGAATTTTGGCCATTGCAATTGCAGATTTGTGAGCTTTTGCTTGATTTCTTCGCTCAAACGTTGCAATAAGTTCGCATAATACTCGCCGTTGATAGTTTTTCCTTTTTCAAGATAGTCAATGAAAATTATCGGTGCATCCCAAAAAACCGATTCCATGGCCTTGCCTACAGGTGAAACGGTCTTCGCCTTCTTTGGAGGCGGTTCTCCCTTTTGAACCCATTCTTTTGATAATTTTTTTGTTTCAGGTGTGAAGTAATGAATTCCTTCCATGGTATTGGAACGGCGCAAATATTCTGCTTTGTTGTTGTGAAACTTTGCTGAACGCTCAATTGAAACATCTTCACGACACTGGTTTTGCCTGAATGTGAGCAAACGCGGCACCCATCTTGTACAAAGCTTTTGCATGTCCAAATTTTTCAGTATAAAATGCGATGTACCGCACTTTTTGTAATGCCTACTATGTCTGCTAGCTCGCGCACTTTCAGTCGACGATCATCCTGTATCACTTTGTGGATTTTCTTCATTTTTTCTGGAGTCGTCACCTCATTTGGTTGATCAATGCGATGCTCGTCTTGACAGCTCGTACGGCCTCGTTTAAACTCTGGTACCCAATGTTTTACTGTTGTAAACGAAGGAGCAGACTCACCCAGAGTAGAATCCAGTTCAGCTTTTATATCGATTGGGCTGAGGCCTTTCAACTAAAAGTATTGTATCATATAACGATGACCGATTTTCTCCATTTTCACGAATTCACTGAAAACGTTCACTATTGATGGCTGCCAAACAAAGGCTAAACATCGTGGCGTCTTCAAACTTTAAACATATGCTTTCTAGGTTGCATACTTCCTAATTCAGGGTTATTTTTCAAACAAATACTGCCATCTCTTGGCCAGGTCGGACAATTCTGGGAACACCCTCTTATATGATATACTATATGTAATTATTGAAGAAATTTATGTATACAACTCTTAAGATTCATTTAAGTTTTTAGTCATGCGTGTTTTTAATGGATCTTGGAACATAATTATTACTTGAATTGCAATGAAACGTATAGTAAAAATTTAATGGAAAATGAAATACACTGGAAGGGAAATGGAATTGAATGAAAATATCCTCGAATAAAAATCAAGTTTCTCTATTTGCTTTGTAACTTCACACTGTCTTCCTCTCTAATACAAATATTGCATTAGAAGTAAGTCATTATAAAATACCCTTTGGGTCACGAATTGTTAAACTGTAATCAAATAGATAGAATTTAAAAAATTAATCTGAGTTCAACCTCCAGAGAGAATGTTTTTGATATAAATAAGGAATTGTTGGGAGAAAATATTTGCATAAGATTGTTATTTACCGCGTTATCACTTCATTGAACAAATGTGGAGCGGGCTCATGAAAGGTCACGCTCAATCGTCGCCAATTTTTTAATTTTTTAATCAAACCATAAACAAACTAATCAGGCCGAATCTCAATTTGGTAGGTGATTAGTGTCCACCCAGTGCCAAGCTCAACGGCATTTGGAATTCATGCATCACGGTAGGGCGGCCAGGATCTTTCATTGTTCTAAGTTTTCTTTCTTTCTTCCCGCTAAGTTTTCACAGGAATATCTGGCACCCGAAAAATGACTTGCCAATCTGGTGCCCGGAGAGCCATACCTGGGAATCGAACCTTCCAGTCAGTATTCCATGCTTCTATCCCCGGACTACTGCGGCCCACAATTTATGATAGTTAGATAAAATTAAAAGTGAGATTCAGGTATTTTTTCACCTTTCATTTATTGCCGTATTCAATTAATCTCATACCACATTTGGAGATTTTTGACGAGTTAACTTGTGGGGACGAATTTTAATACTGCCAAAATTTCAGGAAAAATATCTGGTTGATGACTAAATAAAACAATTTCTCAGATTGTAAAATTGTGACGTTTTGAGTAGGTTCTACTCACAAATGCTGAGAGTTGGTCACAAATCCCTCGGACAAAGAAAGACGTAAGTACGTCTTGAGCGTCCAATAGGTTGGTATTTGTCAAGTGATCGCTCAACCATCTAACATCCCGTGACGCTATCTATGTTCCTTCTGTCTTCACACTCTTGCACGCTGTGTAACAAGACCCAGAAATGTTTTGTAGCATGGGGTTGCAGAAATTTGGTCTACATATAGTTGTAAACAAAGCATTTTGTCGTGGAGTTATAAACGAGTTGTGGCTTTTATAGCCTAGTTTATCTCTTTAAAAGTGCATTTCCTTTTACTAATTACAAGTAAGTGAAGGTACCACTTGACCCTGGCTGTCGATGGACCTTAAATTAATTCTGCTACACAGATTCATTCTCAGTCACGAAACCATGAAATTTAGAGATGAGGAAGGCATACTTAGAGTGCGCTAAAATTTGTTTTTTATGCTATGTGCCATTGTCTGAGTTGTTATTGAAGAGTTCTGATGGTAAATTTTTTTTGCACTTTCTCAAATAAAATGGATATAGTGAATAACGGGAGTAGAATTGTTAAAAATATATTTTGCTTGTTATTCCTGCATACTCTGGAAAATATTCATTCAAAAGAAACTGTGTCAAATACAAGACCATGTCCAAGCCGAAGATTTGCACACATAAAACGACTAAAATTACTAGTCGGCATTATGACGTAATATACGAGTAAGTTTCCATAGGCACTGGGCAAATGCAGTGAGTAAAGTTCACTTAAAAAGTTATGGGCATATTCCCTCCCCTTCTGAGGAATGTTGACGTGTGCAATCCGCAGGATTCATTTCAATTTTTTTAAAAGGAGAATAATTTCGAGTGTGTGAGTACCGCACTCAGTGGGTACTATTTACTAATTACCATTTTCATAGGATAGTACTTTTGGGCGAAGATTATTTTTAAGTTAGGTTCGTTGGGTCCTAAAAAATATATTTGTTAGAAAAAAATTTTATTGACATTTTTAGTTTTCTACCAATCTACTTCACTTTTCTATATAGTCGCCCTTTCGTTTTGTAACGCCGCACCAGTTTTTTTAATCCCTCAGCATAGAAATTCGCCGCCTGAAGACTGAACCAGTTAACAAGGGCGGTCTGCGTTCCTCAACTTCTTCAAAGCGTTGTCCACCAAGCCACTGTTTCAAATGAAAGAAGAAAAGAAGAGGGGAAAGTCGTTAGGTGCAAGGTCGAAATCGGGGATAACTGTACAAAAATGCTCGTCTACTCAACATTCTTTGCTTCTTGTGTTAGTTGGAAAGCATTTTTGGTACCCATGTTGCACGCATTCTGTGATATCTGAACTTTTCTGTAACAATCGTGTAAGCAGTGGTGCGTCCAAACAAGACGAAATCTCAGCCAGAGTACTAATCGTCAATCAGATCGAAGTTCTTGGTCCACTTGTTTATCGGTTCATCGGTTAGTTACTGGACCTATCACTCTGCTCTTCATCATGCACATTTGTGCGGCCATTTTTGAGGATTCGAAACAATTGTCTAACCTTTCCTTCACTTATTACTCTAGGTACATAAGTTAGGCGCAACTTCCGATGAATTTAGGTAGTTGATGATCCTCTTTCAACGATTTTCGCGGGCATGATTATCTGCATTGACCGCCAGGCAAACGACTTCTCAATCTAAGAAATACGAGCTTTAGTGGCTTCGGTAGCAATCAACTTTGGCCTTGAATGCATCAAGTCCGGAATTTTAGTGGGCCTTACAATAGTGAATTAGGTCCCAAAAATGAATTTCAAAGTTGACAGCTAAGAGTCTATGCAGTCTACGAACTCAATATAGGCTTCCTGAATCTATAAAAAATCTTCATGGTCTACTTTATATCAGAAATGTTCAGTGAAATATCCACGCCCTCCAGAATATTATTTCCTGGCATTGTTATGTTGAATATATATTCTGTACGTGTGATGGAGCACAAAAGACATATCAAATGTTTTCTTAACTTTTCAAATTCCATACATCCTGCTATAAATATCATCAAGGGAATGGAAAAATTTGCGGCTTCAATCTCTCAGATTTATCCTAAACAATGCAGCCGCACCATAGAATTTAGCATTAAAAGAAACTGTCGCACCGCGACCAACTGATGCACGCATTTTCTACGCACCACCATTCACACAAAGAAATTCTTTATTAATTGACTCACCACCTTTGACATACTCCCTTCTCACACTCCGTCTTTTTTTCACAATTATGTTGCACTTACTGTGTCTCACCCCGTACTCTTCCTTCTCCCGAGGTTTCCGTATCGTACAATACCACGCTTCAAATGAAAGTTTTAATGAGTCTTTTCATAACATTCTTAGTCAATATTCCTGTCATCAACTCCCTCCTCCTTGTGAAAGCTTCTTTGCCCGACTCAATTCTTCGTCTAATGCCCCTTCTATTTTTACTATTTTGGTCCACAAACCTTCCGAGATAGGTAAATATTTCTTCCTGCTCAAGCTAATGAGATTCTATTTTTTATTAAACTTAGCTTTTCTCTTTATTGAAAACCAAATAACCTCTGATTTGTTTACATTTATTTCCATCACATGCCTAACTCAGACTCTCCGATGCGCTCGGCAATGTTGGAATCCATTGGCTGATCACGTTGCCCTTACTCACGACCTCTCCTGGGTAAAAACATACGGGGAATATGTGGAAAAGCTAACCAAAGGTTAGGATTTACGTATTAGAAGATTACTAGGTAAATGTAATGAAAAGGTCAAAGAGAAATGTTATCTGTCATTGGTTAGTCCTCATTTAGAATATGCTGCAAGTAAATGGGATCCTCCTCCTGGGAAGTTGGATGGATTGCCCAATTGGATCGCGTGCAGTGTAGAGGAGCTAGATTTGGAAAACGTTGTGATAAACTTAGTAGCGAATCCAAAGTATGAGAGCAGCTAGGCTGGGAATCACTTGCTGAGCGAAGGTTAAATTACAGATTGAAGCTCAAGAATGAATTGGAAGGAGGTCTCTTGAGAAGTGATGTTGAAAAGGTATTATTACCCCCATCGTGCTAGGGTGGGAGATATCATTTTAAAAAAATGAGAGAGATTAAGTGTAGAACAGATAGATTTAAGATGTCATGTTTTCCACGAGCGATAGGCGATCATGATAACATTGTGCGGCCAAGGTAGGGTCATATTCGGGTAAAATTATTCAGGAGTATATTCACCCCCTGCCACACCCCCTGGTGGTGGATTGCAGGGCATTTAAATAAATTAATAGAACCACGGGTGATAATGGACTCCTCTGTCGTACTTTTCTTCCTAACATTGCACAT
This sequence comes from Hetaerina americana, assembly GCF_022747635.1. Lineage (NCBI taxonomy): Eukaryota > Metazoa > Arthropoda > Insecta > Odonata > Calopterygidae > Hetaerina > Hetaerina americana. The sequence continues at coordinate 19,503,657 of NW_027287427.1, forward strand.
CTGGACTCTCCGTCCCCCACTCTCACCTGAGTGGTTTGAGACTTGTTCGTGTTGAGAATAAGTCTCCTTCTATTTTCTGTAATACATTGATTAATTCTACTAAATTTCACTCTATCGATGACCATCTCAAAATCAACGAAACAAGCAAATACATCCCGATAGTATTCTATGTTCCTCTGCATTGGTGAGCTATTCTCGCACCAAAATAAAGACTTTCTATCTATCTATTCTATGGTATTATTTCCTAGGTAATCATTTGCCCTATCTTCCTTTTCCTTATTGGTGATCCACGGTACCATTTTAGCGGTATGCGAGATCGAACTTTTGCTATATAGTCCTCACCTAAGGCCGTATTTCCCTTTTTTGAGCTTGGAACCAATAGTGATCTATCAAACTCTTCCGTCCAATTCTCTCCTCATAAAGCTACGAAGTAGTCCATGAAAACTCTCCTCTCACGTTTCCCTTAACCCTTGAAACGTTCGGCGGGAATTTTATCGACCCCGACGGCTTTATTTGATTTAATTACCCTTGATACCCATTCTATCTCGCCATCAAATATGTCTGGACCTAAGGTGTACTCAAGTACGTCATGTTCTCTTCCTAAATCTACAAGTACGCATGCTGGTCTTGTGTCACTGCCATGTTGCCATCTTCGCATCTACATCTACGCCTCTTGTAAATGTATTGTTTTCATCTCTTTTGAATTTGACCCGGTTCAATTAATAATTTTACTTAGTTATCTTTATTGGTGGATAGATTTCCCCTTGTTACTTCCTGACATGAACATTCGCATTCCTGTACAGTGCACCAATTTCGTCCTTCCTTGGTAACCATTCCACATCCACCACGCTTCCTTCGCTCAATTTTTTCTGCCGCGGTTTATCATTCAACTCTTGATGCCTCCTTCTACCTAACTTCATATCCTTATCTCCTGTATCTTCCCAATCATCTCATCCGTGATCCATGATTTTATTCTCCTTTTCATATTAACTATTCCGTAGCTTCGTGTACGGCTTTCGATACCCCATTTTGGTATGTTTTTTATTTTTTTTTCATTTTTCTTCTATTGTTTATATCTCCATTTCCTCACTCATAATGTTCTCTACAATCTGCTTGTATTCCTTTTTATAGTTCCTGTCAATGGTTTCGCATTCCATTGCCTCAACCCTCTTCCCTGTCATAAGCTTTAGAATATGATTTTTAGCAACCTAGGTTCGAATTACGAAGTCATCATCCGGTGATTATTAGAGTGATGCTCGTAGTTATAGAGTAATATACAGCGGATTGGACGAGAGCCTGATGACGACTTTGTAAGTCGAAACCTAGGCCTGGCATAATAATATTTATTTGCAAGAACAAATTATTTTCTTTTCCCAAATTATTTCATAGCATTTTTAATTAACGCAATCCACGGAGTCAGCTATTTATTTAGCGCGCTCTCTATATATTTACGACGGATTAATGTTGGATAATAAATTGCATTTGCAATATCCATGTCAATAAATGCAGTCTAATTAAAATTTGTTATTTTATCAAAGATAAAAAACGTTTTTATCCAATTCATCATTACCATTCATGCATTTCTTTGAATTATGAATAGAATTAATTGATATGAATAATAATATACGGAGTTCAAAAAATTAAAACCCAGAATGGCCACTCAGGGTTGGTTCGCCAATAAAGCTTGTACTTAATAAAACTTATATTGTATTTTCTTTCAAAATAAATGCCTGCTGTTAAAAATTATTATTTTGTTGCTGCTGAATAACTATGTAACTCTCAATTTATGATGGAATTATTTAATATTTTAAGCACTGATTATAGGCACTATAAGCGGTTTTATGGCAGATATAAATTTTAATTGGCTTTTTAAGGCATTTAAATTTGAATTCTCTTTTTTTTAACTTTTAATAGAATATCATTTATATAATATACATAATAACTCTCCCTCCTATGGACTACAATCTTGGCTTGTGCGTTCCGATGACCCCGAGAGCTGTGCTGGCGGGAGCAATGATAATTATTCCACGTAGAATTCACCCAAGCTAGAAAGGTCGAAGGTTAGGAGTCAAACGAAAAGTAGTCTACGCAGAGTCTGTTCCTCAGTGAGGCGGCTGCAAAGGCGTCTTACCGCAGTGGGGCGGCTATTGAGGGACCTTATCACGTTTAAAACACTATTGAGGAAGGTAACGGGAAACCACCTAAATTATCACTCTCAAGAACATAATGATGGGCAATATAGATAATATGAGTCCTGGCAGCTACGGGGCTCGGCCCAATCGGCCGTGTGTCGTTCCCGGTGGCGGGAGAGGTAAGGCTTCCGCGGTTGTCATCCCACGAAAACCTTGCGAAGAAAAACCGACCGCAGCAAGACAGAAGACGCAGGAGAATAAGACCAATTTAGTTAGAATAGGAACTGTTAATTTTAGGACAATTTTGAGGACAGGAAAATTAGAGCCTATTAAGCGAGAGTTGGAAAGAAGAAATATACATATTTTAGATCTATGCGAGGTGAGATGGAAGGAAAGCGGGAATTACTTGGAGTGAAATTTATAGAGTAATAAACAGCAGGGGGGACGAGACCCAACCAGGGGTTGCAATAATATTGAATAAAAAGTAGGAAGAAGCGTGGTGAACGTAGATCAAGCAATAGATAGAATATTACAGGTAGAGATAGAGGCGGAACCGACGAAATTGATCTTTGTTCAATTATATATGCTATCAAGTAATCATAAGAAGGAAGATGTTTTTGGGATATACGATCAGTTAGAGGACACAATTGCGTGTGTTTCTGGGGAAAAACATTTGATAGTGATTAGGAATTGGAGCGCGACGGTTGGCGAAGGAAGAGATGGTGATGGGGTGGGAAATTACAGTTTAGGTTCGAGGAATTACCACGGGGAGAAAGCATTTGAGTTCTATAGGAGACACGGGCTCGTTATCACATAAAGTTGGTTTAGACCCTACAAATTGCGATGGTATATATGGAAAATTCCAGGTAGTTCTGAAAGGTATCGGTTAGATTTATTTATTTATGTACCCTGCAAGCCGCCACCAGGGGGTGTGGCAGAGGGTGAATACACACCGGATTAATTTTTATCTGTACATGACCCTACCTTGGTCGAACAATGTTATTATGATCCCCTATCGTTCGTGGAAAACATGGCATCTTAAATCTATCTGTTATACACTTAATCTCTCTAATTTTATTAAAATGATATCTCCCACTCTAGTACGATGGGGGCAATAATACCTTTTTAACATCACTGCTCAAGAGACCTCCTTCCAATTCATGCTTGAGCTTCAGTCTGTAATTTGACCCTCGCTCCACTAGTGATTCCTAGCCTAGCTGCTCTAATATTTTGGATACGCTACTAAGTTCATCATTACAACGTTGAACAAATCCCGCTCCTCAACGCTGCACGTGATCCAATTCGGCAATCAATCAAACTTCTTGAGTATCCCATAAACTTGCAGCATATTCTAAATGAGGCTTAACCAACGACAGATGACATTTCTATTTGACCTTTTCATTAAATTTGCCTAGTACTCTTCTAATACGTAAACCCTAACCATTTGTTAGCTTTTCCACATATTTCCCGTATGTGTTTCACCCAGGAGAGAGCGTGAGTAAGGGTGACGCCTAGGTATTTAATTGAGTCTACATATATCATTTCGGTGTTCCCAATGCTGCAGGCCCGATCCAAAAAGATGAAGCAGTGGAAGCGGGTTAAGAAATGGAATGTACGAGTATTAACTGAATTGACAAGGAATGAGTGTCAGCAGGCTTTAGAGATAAACATCATAGAGGGAAAGGAGCGGAGTACTCTCCAGGAAAACTGGAGATGCATCAAAAAAGGATATCGAAAGCTGCAAAAGAAACTATCGGTATTGTTAATGGGAAAAGGGCAAGGAAACCATGGATCAAGAATGAGATGATTTGAAAGATAGATGAGAGAAGAAAATGGAAGAATATGAACACAGAGTTTGGTGGCAAGAGAGAAAAATAGTTGAATAATAAATTGAGAAAAGTAATAAACAAGTAATAGTAAAAGAAAAATGAATGTGTTAGAAAACGCAGTGCGAGGATATGAGAATTTTGTAGATGAAGCGTGAGCTTGCTGCGCTATACAAGAAGGTTAAAACACTATCGGGAAGTAAGAAGGGAGGATTTATGTTAACAGTTAGAGATAGGTTGGGTAATGTAATAGTTGAATCAAAGAATATCGAAGAGAGATGGAGAATAACATAGAAGAATTGTATGGTAAAAATCTTAGGTCTGCAATGTTAAACATAGTTAGATAGTAATGACGTAGATAAAGATTGCTTAGACCCAGGCTTACTCGAAGGTGAGATAGGATGTGAAATGAGGGAAATGAAAACAAATTAGGCCGTGGGGGTTGATTACATTTCTGCCGAACTACTAAAAGGTTTAGAAAAATGTGGGAGGAATAGTCTATATGGACTAATAATTCTTAGCATTTGTGAGGGAGGAATTTGGTTAGAAGACTTCGTCAGATCAGTGTTTTTTCCTATCTCAAAAAAGGTGAAGGCTGCATCAAAGACTACAGAACCATAAGTTTAATTTCTCACACGGCTAAAGTGGTTCTCAGAATTATCAGCAAAAGGATGGAGAACAGGGTAAATGAATACTTAGGGAATGAACATTTTGCGTTCAGGAAGGAGAGAGACACGCGTGACGCCATTGCAGTAATGAGATCACTAATTAAGAGTAATATAAAATACCATGCGATCGTATTTGCCTATTTTGTAGATTTTGAAAAAGCGTTTGGTGGAATTGATGGTTTCCGGCGTAACTTGGTAGAGTAAATTGGGAAAAACTAATGAAAATATCGTATTGCTGGAAAATAGGAATAGATTGGAGGGCTAATCCGCCTAACCCGACCTGTACACGTCTCAAACTGCTCAGGTACGAGTGGGGTCGGAGAGTCCGGATGGGTAGTGCTAGGAAGATGGGTGAGGCAGGGTCGTCCATTATCACTGGTGCTGTTCAACTTGCGTGTGGAGAAAATGATTAAAGAGGCTTTGGAAGATGTGGACCAAATGAGGTGGAGCAGTTTACGAATCGCGGAAGTGTTTCAACCAAAAATAGTATAGTAGTAGGGACATAGAAAAATTGCATTAGGAAAAGAAGCTTTTAGAAGCAGGGAATCGCTGACTGGGGAATCAAATAAGAATGTTAAGAAAAGGCTTGTTAAAACTTTGATATGGAGCATGGTTACGCACGGTGCAGAAACATGGCATTTAAAAAAGGATGATAGGCGTAGATTGGAGCCTTTTGAAATGTGGGTGTGGAGAATAATGAATAATTTGAAGAGGAGAGAAAGGAAAACTAAAGAGGAAGTGCTAGGTATGGTGGGGAAGAAGAGAAGAGTGTCGGGAGAAATCATAAGGAGACAGGGAAGATGGGTGAAAAGCATATTGATCGATAGTGGGATGTTGAAGACTGTGATGGAGGGGAGAATGGTAGGCAAGCGAGAAAGGGGCTGAAATAGGATAGGGATGTTAGACGGAATAAAGGGAGGAAGGAAGTATACTGAGATGAAGATGGTCTTGTTATAGAGTAGGGTTGCTGGGTTGTGTTTTCGTAGGGGGGCTAAGATATTTATTAGGTAGTTCGGTGCATCAAAAACTTACTTTAAACAGTAGAAAACCTAATGATAGTAATAATAATAGGACCGCAATAGCCGAGACGAAGACTATTTTGCACTTAATAAAGATTTATTTGAGACTAGTTTCGATGTACTTTATTATTTTTAAGTGAAGCCATTTTACTTGAAAAGGATGCAGTACATTGAAGCTAGTTGGAAATGAATCTTTATTAAGTGAAACATTGTAAGTGTTCGTCTTAGTTTTCATGGAACAGTTCCAACTCATCACCCCTGAATCTGTAATGTAATAATAGGATCACTTTTCTTTTAGATCTTCTCAGGAGTAGTTCCACGACTATTGATTGTGGACTCAATGTTGGACTTACAGAGATCTAATAAAGGTACATTCAGAAAAACCGATCTAAACGTATTTTCCAATAAATGAAAACATTAGTTTGAAAATCAAAAACTTTAAAATTCCAAAAGATATATTTAAAATTTGGTAGTTTTATATGGTTGACTCTGGGTGGAGTTCGTTGTAATACAGGGACACGGATGCAATCTCACGTTCTCGCATTGAGAGAAACTCTCAACCCGTCTTTTGTCTTAGGCCATAATTTCCTGGTGCTCGGCTGTGCGCATATTTGTCCACAGAACTCAGAGGCTCTTAGAGATAAGCTGAAAACATGCTGTTTTCCATTTCAGGCCAGGCGTATTCTTGGTCTCGCCCTTGATGAATACAATTCAACTTCACGTGCTCCAATGAATCTCGTGTTTTTTCAAGATGCCTTGTGCCACGTAGCCAGAATAGCGAGGATTCTCATGCAGCCGCACGGAAACGCACTCCTTCTGGGCATGGGAGGATCGGGTGAGTGAGATTAAGGTATTTCCGTTCAGCTAACCGCCGTAACCGCGTCGTAGTTCCTACGTCAGAGGTTTCATTAAAGCAAATCCAGTGGGGATTATATTTGTCTCCCTAAAAGTATTAACCGAATGAAACTAAGCTCATAGTTTTAATGAAAGGTCATTAGTACTGATAATATCTCTATCAACACGGCCATATAAGTCCTAAGTAGATGTCCAATGTAACTTTTAATACAATAATTAACTAAGTATCTAACTCCAGCCACTCTATATTTGTGAAATGCCTTCAAGTTTAATGGTTGCAATAAATCCATTCACTGAGAAGGTTCTTCAATGCAGTTAAGGAAATAAAATGAACTGACCTACCCCATGCAGTCGACGGCGCACAAAAATAACTGGAAGGCTACAGATTCAAATCCCACTTCCGGCATTGACGTTGCTTTGTCACGGCAATACATTTTATTGAGCCCAATTGAAGGGATAAATTAATTTTGATAAAGGTGGACCTTAAAGGTTCTAATTTTATTTACATTTTTAACACCTGAAAAATCTCAAGGAGAATGTATTTTTAATTCAAAGGAAGAATATAATGAATTTTTCACAATGAAGTGCAGATTAGAATCAACATATTTTGAGTATTTAGCTATAAGTTTCACATTTTAGTGTAGGTATCTTTGAAAAGCATTTAATTGTTAGAATTCCCTGCAGACATTGCACGGTAGCAATCGTTAACGAAAGTAATGATAAATTTCATTAAATGTGGCGTAACGCTGATGTTAAATTCACCATATGCTTTCCATCCACTTATGCATCTAATTCATTAAATTGATGAAATATGCACTTTAGTTTTGGGTTAGCAATATTCTTGGTGGAATATACAGTATTCCACGTTGCATGCTGAAATGTTCGCTGGTACATCTGTTCAATTTATTGATTTATACCGGACAGAAAATATATGTGTAAATCAATGGTTGGATTAAATACGTAAGTTTTCGATTACGATAGGTATAAGAAGAGTTTAAGGGATTTAATCATAATAAAAATTTAAAAAAGGAATTTTCCTTGTGATTGTGTAAGTAAATAAATGGCATGGATATGGCGAAAGTTGGACAAAATGTTTCTCACGTAATCACAGCAGTATTGCAGTTTCCTTAACAGGATCAAAATGCGCGCAATTTAACCTCTCGCCTATCTACAGAGCAAGAATTAAATTACGTGAATGCTCCGTTTCCTGAAAATCTTGTATTGGCTCATGTTATGAAATTAAAATAAAAAAACATTCTGTGAAATGCTCGTGTCAATGATGAGGATTTACCCTTTAAAAATGTATACCGTTGATCAAAATATTTGTATTGGTCCCAAGGAGCAGTTAAGATTTGGTCAAAATCGGTTTAGTTTGTCACCTTATATGCTTCCAATAATGTAACTCACATTTTTGTTTCCATGCCCAAAAGTACTTAAAGCTCTGCCCCCTCGCGACCTCCTTTGGAATATTCTCACCTGTTCATCACTATTTAGAGGAAACGGAGCGCAGCTCAATTGCTTCGTAGGGTATATAGGGTACAATAAACAAAACATTTCAGAGGGTTTTATGCTCTTAGGTTAGTAAAACTTCTGCACGTAGATGTTGATGCACCTTTGTGTTGAGTTCACCACAATGCTAAATGCTTATATTTAAATGTATAATTATATTTATATTATCATTTTTAGAATAACTTATTTAGAATATCATTATCATCTGATCTAATCAAATTCTGTGCTTAAGTGCATTGTTAACTACGTGTATTAACCATTAAGGGTAACTAATTTTGCTGATTCAGAATACTATTTAATGATATTAATTTTTAAGTTCATTAAGAGACTATTTTTCTCTTAAGATTTTTCAGCAACTACTTGCATATAGGAGATGTACCATGTTATGCTGAAGCAGTATTTGACGCTATCTTACTTATTTTAATATTCAATTATATCTAAAATGTTGAAATTATTTTGGTACAGATATTGTTATTGGATATATCGTAAATGTGACATATTTTATAAATAGTTGTAGTGCACAGGAATTTGTATTGAATTTAAAACAAAATCTAACGCAGAACATGTTCTATTTGAGAATAATGAATTATTCATAAATAGCTTTTGTAAATGGTTGGAATTATTCAACCGCTTTGATGAAAACTTTAAGAGAAATATGCGCGTTTTCGATTATGTTGAACGGCTATTGAATTAGATAAATGTTTTAGTTAGCCCGTAGCATTGCGACACATAAATACATTTGGTGAATGTTTCTTTCATCTTGAAGCATGAGAATTATGATTACTCTCACAAATTTGGATTTTTTTAAAGAATTAGTCCTGGACTTTTTTTGCTATGCTATTTGTTTCCTGGACGAAAAAAATTCAGTCATGGACGAAATAATTCGATTTCCTAGGCACAAGTCAGGCCGAGAACATTGGCCTCTCCATAGAACAAAACCTGTGTAAATAAATCAAATCTCTTTGTGGATAAAATCCGACCTTAGAGAAGCCGCATGTTATGAGAAGGGCTCGACATAGATGCTCAGAAAGCCATATCGCAGGGAGCGCCTAAATTCCCTTTCCGCGGTGTACATATTTCGATTAGGGCGGCATCTGCTTTTCCTTCTTCGCTTTGTTGTCTCCACTTTCCGTTCTGACTTTTTCTTTATACTTCCTCCACATTTCGCCATACGCCAACAGGGAAGGAAACGGGCCAAACTACCTCAATTGATTTCCCCAAGTAACAAGGTGAACCGAAATAGGAGAAGTAAAGAAATGTCTCGCAAAAATGGTGTATAGTCTGTGCCCATCCTAAACCTACCTTAAACGGTAGAATACCAATAGTACTAATGCAATTGACTTGCAATATCTGGGAATTTAGCTGATATTTTGCTCACGGATAGAGAACCTACTATTAATCAGCTGTTGGTAGAAAAATATCACTATCCCTGCCCGTTTATTTCCTTCCTTTTGATTCCATTGCATGTTCATTTCTTTAATTTTTACCCTCTTTTCTTCTTTTGCGGCTCAGACTGATAAGGCGACGGACGAACTTACTTCCACATCGTAGTTCCTCGCTAACAGTTAATTTTCTGTGATATTCCGAATCCCTTTGGGTGCAACATAGAGCTGCTACGGTGTGCATTAAGAGCAGACTACAGCTGGAACTGAATTGCTCTCCACCCTATATCTCCTCCCTGTAATCCGGCTTGCTGCCAAAATATCTACTTACCACTAACGTTGAAATAACCTCAACTTGCTTCCCTAAAAAATTACTATATTTTTTGGGCCTAGGATGACCCAAAAAGTCTTGAATAGAACATAGCCCACTAATCCTGCACAATATTGTACATGTTTTAAATACGCGTATTTTCATAGAACAATGCAATTGAAATGTATGCAAACTTCTTTATGCTATAGTGCTTAGATTTCATACTGGTTGTCCAATATGACCGCGCCTTTCCTTCTTATGCTTTTTCAACCCCTATTATTGTAAGTTAAATTTGATCATTTTGGTGCATTTTCTCAAATCCTTGTAACCGGGAGTGTTTTGTATCTTGATTAGTTAACTTTTATTGACATTTAAAATTTCAATTTACTCATTTCTCTAGAGAATCAATGAGGAAACCAGTAGAGATTAAAGATTATTTTTATTTTTTTATGGCATTTCGTGAAGGTTTTTGGGCGGAGTTATTAAACCCAGACGTTTAAAGTATTTCAAAATATTAGACTGAACTGAAAGTATGCGCTATTTATTTCAAACGCATATGAATTAAGCTGAACATGATGGTAGCGAATCGAAATTAGGATTGAGAAGAATAAGGTGAGGGTTTATAACTTGGTTGCACGTTGCCAAAAGTGCTTTTTAACTTATATATAAACTAAATGGGAATACTTATTAGGACAGAAATAACTTTACTTAGAGATGAGATAAAGAAGGATCTAATTAAATGGGTTAAATTCATCAATAGGGAAGTTACAATTAGTCAAGTAATTGCAGCCAATGATAAAAGTATCGTAAGGTCATCTCGTGAATTATTTGTATGCATAACATGAAAACCAGAGTTATGAGAAGGATCTAGAGGTAATTCATGAAATAGGAGGGCTTAATTTAACCTTCAGGTTGGACGATTTAGTCAAAAACACGAAATGGTCCACTAATTTGGGAAGTAGAATAGTATGCAGAAGTCTTCTTAGTGGTATTGGAATCAGGAGGTGAAGTCCACAGGGAAAATAAGTCGATTCCATAAAGTGTATGGAATCCATGGTAGAGAATTAAATGAGTAGAAACCTAAATAAAAGATTTGGACTTATTTTTAAGATACTAGAGAAATTATTGCGACGGAAATGTTCTAAAAGACTTCTTTTCTTTCCACTAATTGACCAAAGTAAGAATCAGTAATTCCCAAAAATTGGTGCCCAACGTCGTTGTTATTGAGCAATCTCTCGTGCAGTACAGCCCGTTCTATTCCCTGATTCCCTCAATAATTATTTTTCGAAACCAGCTGTTAGAGCTGTAGCGTGTTTGTGAATTATTTTAATTTTATACAAGTACAAGTACGTAGAAGAAACAGATCGATAGCCTTCATTGAAACGTATAGGCAATGCCGAATTGCCGAAAAAAGCGGTCTTGGTTTCTTTTAATACACATGCTGAAAGCCTATCACCAAAGTATTTTCAAACTCAATTTTCAATGTATGGTCTACACCTTTGTGAGTGTATCTTATGGAAATTTTATGATAATTATAATTGTAACAGATTCATTCACTTACTCGGTCTCTATTGTTTTACATTGCTAAATATAACCCCGTTGACTCATCTTTTGCACATCTTTTATAATCCATGTTTTCCCTTCCCTTTTAAAAATTTGCCCTTGGTATTTAGTGTATTTACTCCTGACCAGTGATAACCTTTTCGATTCCTTGCGTCAGAAAACACTTCCCCTCTTCACCCAGACTTCCCTCCTTACCAAAACACCTTCATTTTCCTTTAAATCTCACTTTGTCTTGCGATATTGAATGTAATGCGGAGCAAATATAACTTGATGGCGTTCATTTGATGGTACTCTGGTCATTGTTTGATACGACTATGTGTTAAAATAATGGCTTCCATTCTCATTTCATTCTAAGAAATATACCGACGTACCTTGGGGCAGAGAATTTCTACAATCCCAATTAACTCGAATAAACAAACACCATCCATGAAATTAATGCTCTGAACACATGAAATGATACACCGAATAGTTTTTCCACTCAATATAAATAAACAAAGAGTAAGACACAAAAATTAAATACAAACCTGGCTCAAATTGAGAGAATATTTTGTCGATTTGGACGAACCACCTTGAGCCACATTATAATTTGAAAAACTCGTTATCAAATGCTAACTGCATGCAATTTTATCTATAATGCTACACTTCACTTTACTATAAATGCGAATTCATGCTAAATTCGCTAAGTCCTTAATTACGTTTTGATAAGATTAGAGCTGACTTATTTGGTGATCCGTATCATATTCGTTGGAATATTTTTCTTACTATCTTCCAAGAGTTAATTTAAAATATCAAAGATTTATCCATTGGAATTCGTGATCGGGATGGTGTTGTGGCTAACATTCTGGCTTCCCACCGAGGGAGCTCGGTTTCGAACCTTGGAAAAGGGAAATATTTTTCAGAGGTATCCCGATCCCTACATTGTTGAGACCACTTTGGGTAAGTACGCCGTCCGTCAAATTGGGCGTTACAATGTGGACTCCATGACGCCTTTCGTTTAGATTAGGCTAATACCAGCGCTGGGTTTCTCTCCACCCTTTCTTTCCAATCAATCCCAAATGGCGCAAACGACCATAACTGTCGGTCGCTTCCCCTGAAACTACTTCTATGATTAACAATTCATGAAATCGGTTGCAAAACAAGCGTTCGCGAATACCTATATTTCTCGATCGCGGATATTACCTATTGTGATGACGATTGCATATTTTATACTCTCTTATAATGCTTTAAAATTGTCCTCAACAGAGGAAACAATTTTTTTTAACCTGAAGAGTTTAGTGAAACCATTTTCAAACAAAACTCCATGGGTTTGTATATGTTGATTTAGGTGTATGTGTATGTATGTATGTATATATATATTTATATTTTTCTGCACGTATATATATTTTACACAAATATATACATAGAAGCATATATATATATATATATATATATATATATATATATATATATATATGTATGTATATATATACATATATATATATATGTATATATATATACATATATATATATGTATATATATATACATATATATATATATACATATATATATATATATACATATATATATATACATATATATATATATGTATATATATATATACACGAGGGTCATCCGGAAAGTAGTACCCGTTCGTGCCGCATGAAGTGCTGACGACGCGAGTAGCCGCTGGACGAGGTCAGATAGCTTCAGTGGCTTGTCTGCCTTCTCTGAGCCAAGTTGCGTGACGCTAGCATTGCCTGTGTTGTTTCTGTGGTTGTTTACAATGTTTAAAAAAATTGAGAACGCCGCCAGTTGTGAAGTGAGGGCAGTGATTAAATTCCTCAATGCAAGAAACGTTCGCCCATGTGATATTCATCGCCAATTAAAGGAGGTGTATGGAGACAATGTAATGGACGAGTCGTCTGTTCGGCGGTGGTGTCGCAACTTCAACATGGGGAGGGGGAACAAACACGACGATGAGCGTTCGGGGAGACCGTCTGTCATTACAGACCAACTGGTGAGCTCAGTTGACGAATTCGTGAGGAACGATCGGCGCGTCACAATTGATGACATCTGTGAGCATTTTCCCAATGTTTCTCGAACAATTGTTCATGAAATTGTTAAACACCATCTGCATTATGCAAAAATTTGTGCAAGATGGGTCCCTCGCGTATCTCAATGAGCTGGCGGCGAAGGACTATGCAGCAGGAATACAGAAACTTGTCACACGTTATGACAAATGCCTTAATTTGCTTGGAGATTATGTTGAGAAGTAGTTTAAAGTATCCTCTTTCAAATAAATTTTTTTATGTTTGTTAATATTTACTTTTGTGTCTTTATTTCACGAACGGGTACTACTTTCCGGATGACCCTCGTATATACACCACAGATCTTTCAGTATGCAAGGCCGATGCTAACTACTTTGACCTACCGAGGAAACGTCTGCGGGGGATTTTTTATGCAACCAAGTGGCCCGATTCTTTGGTCAGGAGATGGCGTTAGCGAGTTGTTTCACCCACCAAAGGTTAGAACATCGGCCCGGTAAGTCGAAAGATCCGTGGTTCATGTCCCGGTCGAGGAAGTATTTTTATGTTTGAACATACACACATATATGTTATATATACATGTATAAGCGTATATAACCGATCAATATGGGGCGCGCATTTCTCAATCGGCAATTCGCATTCTTCTCTTATTTTGCTGTATCGAAAGAAATTAATCGGAACGATTTGGCGCCTTCTTTCATTCCAATTCCAATCCCACTCGTATTAAATAAATTATTTTTTACCCTCGGTTCCCCATGCGCTTTTATGCATTCTCCCTCTACACCTCTATACCAAATCGGGGAAAGTCTCCATAAATAGGTATTTGAAAGAATCCAATTTATAATGAATTCTGAAGGATTAAATGAGATTTAAAATAGTAATTAATCACGTAAACAGATTTGTGCTTAAGTGAATAATCGGGTATTTCAATCTGCTAGCATTAAGAGTAGGTTAAGGTAGGTTTTGATTAGTGCTGGGAATAAGCGTGCCTACAGCTCTAAATATATCGTGATCTAATTGAAAAAATCTTTCCTCTCTAGTTATTGTGCTTATTTTCAATAGATTGTAATTTTGTTCAGTTTATCCTTGTGATAGGTAGTAATTTCATATCCCATTTAGTGTTTTATATTGTAAAAAAAGATTATCAAATTGAGAAAATGATTGTGTTGTTTTCCAGGTGTTTGAGTTTTCGATGCATGATGAATTTTTAGTTTTGCATTCACCACATCAAAATTACTATCATTCACCTAGCTTTGATAAAATTATCTCTAGATAAATAGGTTATGAGAAACTCTAAACGTAATTTTACCAGTAAAAATCTAAACGTGCTCTTCTATCGTAAAAACTCCAACTTAAGAAATTTTTATAATTTACGTACCAGACGGATAAACTTGAGTTGAGATTTATAGAGGAACCTTTAAAAGTGTAGCTAATATTCTGCTAAGAATTAATCAAAGTTTTGTGTCAGTTTGTGATGCATATAGTTATAGCTTATGGAAATAATTGTGAATGGAACTTGATTCTAAAGATACGTCAAATTTAAAATCGAAAAAATTTCATCATGTTAAATTCAAGAGATTGTCGAGATGTGGGTTGAATTGTGATATTTTTCAATATTTTGAGAATGACTGGTAGAATAAGTATTTTTAATTCATAAACAAATCATTAACAGATTTTGTTTATATATTTCGGCAACTGCCTTTCGTCCCCTCGGGAATGCCAAAAATATCTGTCCATCGTTTAGGAAAGCAAGGTTTTGTTAAAAATATATTTTGAATTGTTAAGAGAATTCTTTAATATTTTGTTAAGCTTTTGTCTGGCCTCAGAACCAATATAAAGTTTAAGAAACTGAAAAGTATTTGGAGGACGGTATTTTTCAATTACTGTTCTTCAATATTATGTGAGCACGTTTTTCACGCCAACAGGAGAGTATCATGCCAGGTTAACCGATTCCGTCACAGTTATATCAGACTCATATAAACCAATACAAGAATTCGTATGAGTCTCAGAATTCCTCAGATCTTCAAAATACCTGTTGCAAATAGTCCTCCACGGAAAACAGAGCTGTTCTCTTTCACATCCGGCTAAAATGCTCTCGTGGCTTCCGTCTAATTTCTCCCACTGAAGGTTTGAGAAGATATTTAAGCAGCTTATTCGCGTGGGATTTTTTTTCAGTAAGGAAGAGCAGACCGTTTTTTCAGGAAGCGTACGGTAGATATTATTAGACGAAAGCTTCTCCTGGAACATATCAAAGTTTAAGCCCCGTAGATAAACCGTAGTCGGTTATTTTCCAAGCAGAATAGCCTGAATCGAACTCCTTCAAAGAACCAAAGAGCGTTTTCTTTGGAAACGAATGTTTTAGATCGATAGTGCAATGAAAACACATTCCGAGTGTTCTGGCTCAAATCCCAGAACATTTTCCTGTCATTCGCTTGTATAATTGAACTACATATGTGCAAAGATCACTTCCGATCTCGGCCCGTCAAAGCGTTGGAACCTCTGCATCTTTCATCCGGAGTGTCAATTCTCACCACTCAATGGCTACCTGCGTACTGCTTTTGCTGGAAATGGCCTTAACAATGTTGTTCTTCCCAAATAATGCTGCCACAAATTATTTTGGGATTTAGCCCTAGTAATTAGTATTCTATTTTGCCCCGCTTCGGGAGGTGCACAGATGCTCATAAAGTGGATTAGTTTCTTGGAAAATGTTTGCCAGCCCGATTACTACTCAAATCGAATATGAAACAGCAAAATATTCACTCTCCGGAATTACAAATCCCCTCTATTTCCCAGCATTCCTCCTTTGTCTTCAAGATTCCATTGCCTATTAAAATTCTCATCTTCCATCTTTTCTTTGCATTTCTCCTGACAACTATGTCCGCCCCCTCGTATGTCTTCGTTTGTTTATCTTTCCGTCATGTAGTAAAATGAACACTCAATCTCAATATTGCGCAAATATTCTTCGCTAAGTATCGACTGGCAAATTTTATGTTAATCCGCAATTTTACATGAATTATTTGAGGATTAATTTATAAATGACGCGTTTTCTGTGCATTTATGATGGATTTTTGGAGCTTGACTCATGAAAATCTTTTACGTGATACCTTTAAAAATACTTCCTTCTCTCGCTGTGATGCGTATTATGTTTAGCGTCTCTACACACTATAGGCTCCGCGGGATTCCACATAGGTCACTTTTGGTTCGTTATCAATACCCCCTGAGGGCGAACCACAAGTATTCAAATAACGCACGTGTCCGATAGGGGCCTCAAACCGCGCATCTTGTTTACCTTTCATCGCACACCGTTGGTGTGTCAGGAAACGTCCCCACCGCTGGAGTTGTCGTCCACAGCATTTGAATGCTCACCATGAGATGATATTGCCGCCGAAGTGGATTTATGTTTAGGCTAGGTCTTGGCCTTTCAAGTGACATTTATATGGAAAAGCATTTGGTATCAAAGATATTTTATTGGTTGGGGTAAAGAGGAAATGAGAGAGCAGTGAAAAGATTGTGGCGAGTAAAGAGGAAATGAGAGAGCAGTGAAAGGATTGTGGTGAGTTTAAGATTACTCCAGGAGAAAGATGGATTTTAAGGCCGTGAAGGATGTTGGTCTTTAGGATAACCTGAGGGAATTCTCAGTGAGTGGTACATTCGGCTGTAGATCGGAGGAGCAGTTTGCAATTCCGGGTCACTCTGGGGACACTAAACTTCACCCAAACTGGTTGATTTTCCAGTATTTGATCTTCCTGGGTAAACACACGGCAGAGGGAGAACTGTCCCACCAGCCATAATATATGAATTTCACTCTCCAAAGGGCTTGTTACGAGCTGAGCTCTATTCTCATCTATCAAACCAACTTGGTGAACAAACCATCAAGTTGGTTACTATGTTTAGTTTGATTAAGGGATCTGAGGTAAGGAACGGGAGACTTTACATTGGAAGCGCGATAAGCGGGTGGCTAGCGCACGGGTTTATTAAATATCCCGCCAAACAATCGAGCTGGCTCATGAATCACGATTTATTTGCCCATAAAGTATAATCACAGGGGTAACAGTGTACGAGAAAAGAAATCACAAAAAAATAGTTCCTCATTTCGGTGCTTGCATGGGCACGTATTTCGGTGGCATAATTACCTTTTACGGCAATAGGGTGGGACTTGAGGGCACGGTTGCAGGTGAGGGGAGTGGGCAGGTGAAGGAGAGGATGGGAGGAGTCAATAGGTGTGTATTAGGAGGTGGTGTTGACGGGCTGGGGTATGGTTTTATTTCCTTTTAAGCCAGGATCAGACCCGGGACACACCATATGTTCCTGGGAGCCAAAAGTACGCCTCTTAACGGATTTTGAGTTGTAGGTGGGTATCTATGGGTGGGGGAGGGAAGTGACAATTTAATCATTGAAGCATTATGTGGGGAGGAGTGATTGCGAAATGGTAGATAGGCTGACGGTGAAGAAGATTTTGCATGAGACGCGGTGGCAATTGATGCGAATATTGAGTTTTATATGCATTATCAAATGTAGCAGGAAGGACAGAGTTTTCATTTCAGTTGGTAAATCACATTTTAGTTTGCGTGTCAAGAAATTTCGGGGGCATGGGAGAGAATTGGTTTGTTCTCATCAGAATGAAGAAGTGGTGAAGATGGGATCGGTTTTGCATTTGGATCTATAGTATTTCAAGGTGCCGGTGTGGATTTACGCTTAGCGGAGAATTTAGGTAAGGGTTTATTGGCTATTAAGATACCAGTCAGAATGAGAAAATGGTCTTTTTAGGATATATTTGAGGAGGTGAATTCTTGTAAAGTGATTGGAGCAGATATTGTGGGCGGGTTATTACTTGTGCAAAGTTTGGTGGCGTTTCTGTGAATTTTTTATTCAAGAAAGTCTCTAGGTAACCTTTATTAAGGAAATAATTGTGTGAATTGGTGAAAAATCTGTCAAAGGAGCAAGGGTTATTGCATTATCAGTGACCATTTGCATAGAGTGAGCATGGAAGGTAATGTTTAGGAGAAAATAGGTGGGCATTGATGTATTGGACGTACTGTTGTTTATCGGTAGTTTATGTGAAAGAAGTGTCGGTTTTTATCCCTGATATATACTACCTTTTCCAATAAATACGCGAATTGAGGCCATAAAAACTTAATTTTGCAAAATTTAGTCTACATTGATTTTGTCCCCTTCCAAATAATCTCCATTCGTTGCTATGCACTTATTCCATATTATTTTCGACTATTTTAAGCTCCCTTGGCAGTCCTCGGTAGTTAGGCTTTTTAGTTTTCTCGTCGTTTCTTGCCTTATTGTGTCCACATCTTCCTAAGTGATGTCTCCTCATCACATTTTATGCATTTTGGGAATAGGAAAAGTGGGCAAGATCTGGCAAATAAGGAGAATGATCAAGGATGGTGATTGGATTTTTTGCCGGAAACTGGCGAGCAATCAATGCTGAACAATGGTGAACGATCTATCCATCATGTTCGGTTAAAATAGCGTGCACTGTTGATTTTCCTAAATTCAGTTCATCTGTTATCAATCGGATAGTTTTTCGACGATCGGTAAGGACAAGGGACTGCACACGATCAATGTTGTCGTCAACACAGGTGGTTGAAGGTCGTCCCGGCCTTGCATCATCCGTGACGTCTTGTCGGCCATCTTTAAAACGCTTAGTCCACTTGAAAATGGATATTTTCATTAGAGCATTATCACCGTACACAGCTGTCAACATTTCAGTAATTTCTTGATAATTTTTACCACACTTCACCAAAAACTTGACCTTGATTCGTTGCTCCGTGATTTCGTCAATCTCCATTTTCGACAAACAGTAAAAACAAGGACGACAGAAACTAACATAACTGGCACTATACGCACAGCTCGACGATCCGCCAAGCCCAGACGGCTCGATGGGTCTCAAGCAACTAGCGCCACTAGTGGGGCGGGGCTATAGTCCGCGTCATGGCAACCAGATTGTACCAGTTTGCGCATTTATTGCACAGGCCACGTATACGTTGACGTCGAAATATTTGCATAAGCAGGTATTGATTAACATCATTAAACCTCTCCAGGTAAAAATGCGATAGTGGAGGTCAAAACTTGATACCTCTCCTGGAAAGTCACTTAAGGCCCAAAAGGCTTCATCCTTAAGTCATAAATTTTAAATTTTTCGGGTTTTAAGCTTTCCGATATCAAATTTCATTGTGGTTTGTGATTGCCTATATCAGTTGTAATACGTGAAAAATTTATAAAATGAATAATTTTATTGAAAATATTATTTATATTTTTTCAAAAGCCATCTTTATTTATGAAGCGCAAACCACAAGTATTCGTTGGCCATTACACTTATCCTTCAAAAATAACCCTTTTAGATTAGGAAAATTATATTCCTCATTGTACTTAGGCATTGCTAAATAGGTGTATCATGATTTTTTACATTTTTTATCCTGGAATGGCGTGTGATATAAATATTAAAATAATCCTCATTATTATATTTATTTAATTTTCGCATTTGTTTTCTCATATCTATTTGTGATTCATATTGATTATTTTGAAACTGTCACTCTACTGACATGAAAATGTTACTCTGAACGGCGAAACGTCAAAGTTTTTGGCATGTATGTAATTACGACGCCATTATTAGCATATATGGTTTTCACGATGTTCTTTCAAATAATGAACTGCACCTGATTCTTGATTGTACGATACATTTAATCCAAACAGGCCGCCAGAGTCTTACGAAGTTAGCGGCTCATACGTGTTCATACAAATGTGTTCGAATTGAGCTTACCAAAAATTATTCCTTGAATGACTGGCGGGAAGATCTAAAAGAAATGATGCTCGAAGCCGGTTTGCACGGAGCGGAGCTTGTTTTCCTTTTCACTGACAACCAGGTATGTAATATCTTTAATTTAACAACTAATTTATTTTAATAAAACAGTTACAACTTAGAAAATATTACAACTAAATCTTCCCTATCATCCTGTAAACGTAGACCCGATTACGGTGTGCGGTGAGAGACGCTATCACCAGCTAACCGGATAGGTGGAGGAGGCGTGGAAAGGGTTAGAGATAGCAATTAAAATCAATGGAGAATTCATGGAATCAGTTAGGTTTTGTTAATTCAAAGAAAGTGATTGGAGTGATCGGGCTGTGGTTTGTCAGTCAGCCTAGGAGTTGCAGTAATTTCTGAGCGCATTAGAGGGACTGCAGCGTTATAAGTGGGATAGCAGTCAGTGTATACAAGACAAAAGTTATGAAGTTTCTGGGAGGGGGAGGGCTGAGTTAGGTGTTAAAGTAGGTGATCGTAAATTTTAGCAGGTGGAACAGCTTCCCTGTGATGGAGGTTTGTGTTTTGAACCGTAGTGGTCGAAGTACGAGTGGTGGCAAATGGGAAGGGGTACGTTAGGCAAAGAAACTTTCATGAGAGAATTGAGGATGTATAGGATATTGAGGAATTGAGGTGGCACGAAGAGTAAAGATAATTAAGAAAGAATCGTTCAACGTTAACGTCCAAACGTTAATTTGGAGCGTGTTTTGAGTACCGCGGTTCGGAAGCTTTTGAATTTTGGATTGGAGATGGATTGAAAGGGTGAAGTGGATAGATGGGAGAGCGGACGAAAAGATGCTGGTCATGGGGAAGAGGAGGGAGGATTGTTGTCAGAGATCCAGCAAAAACAGCATTTTGATGACAGGCGAAGGAAAGTGGAAGGCTATGATAGAGTGGAGAATGTTGGAGCGGAGAAGGTGGGACGGGAAGAATTGGTCTGTTGTACGGAGTGAAGGAAATACACATGAGGAATTGAAGAAGTAATTATTTTGTAGTGTTTGGTATCAATTATTTTCCCTGGCGAGCCTAAGAAGTGCATCGGTTTTTATTCTGTGATCATCCAAACCCACATTAAACGTTGGATTACCTTATGATAATTATAGCTTGTGCGGCTTCCATTTGCTCTAGATACCAAATATAGTATGTTCTTTGTTTGTCACCGGGTTATGTTATTCGCTTTTTATCTAGTTGTAATGGTGTTTCACGGGGATACATAACTCCCATACAGATTTTGAAGATATGAAGGTCGAGCAAATATAGAATCTGTCGCTTGATTTTTCCGTTGCGTTAGGGAGAGGAAGGTTATGTGAGTTGGTGATATTACTCCCTTTACACCAGAATATATTGCAAACAAAGGTGAAAAAATGAGAATAAACCGAAAGAAAAATAAACGAGGAATTACGGGACAAAGCGGGAGAGCAGAGAAGGCATTTAGGAGAAATCTGAATGAGGTAGGAAAGGTGAATGCATACCGTTCCATTAATAATGTGATTGGCTAGAATGTTGAAGACTCTGATCGAGGGGAGAGCGTTAGGTATGCGATTTTGCAGGGAAGAAAAGAATAGGAATGTTGAACGGAACTAAGATAGGTGGAAAGTATGCGGATTTGAAGTTGGTTTCATTATAGAATAGTGCGTTTGGCTCTGTATTGTTAGGCCAGGCTTATAAATGTAGCGGTGATTGTCTATATTGGTCTTCGCTCATCAAAAACATACCATTACCAGATATTTAGTAGACATATTTCCAACAGAACTGGGCTAGTTCGCCTTGGAAAGGGCCATTTAACGCCGTGAGGCACTCGAATTTGCATAGAAATACATCAACAAAAAAGTGATATCGGGTAATGCAGAATTGCTGAATTGCAAGACAGTTGTTTTCCCCCACCAGTTACCAAATCTCTCGGAAGTCACTCAATAATTACAGAGATTGAAAGGAAAGAATGGAATGGAAATTCTCAGGAAAAATGCGATTTTACACAATAAATTGGGTTTTGGATCAGAGTGAAGACTGTAGATTCTACGATGTTTTTTGAAACTCTGCTCAAGAGACAATTGAAGTTCTATGCACATATTTACAAAAGTAGCAATTAAAGAACCATTAAAACACTGTTTGAGTAAAAAAAGTCAACGACGGCTTTTAAAAACTAAGGAGGACCTATTAGTATTGAGTATAACAGAAGACCGTAATAATTGTCGAGCCAATAGGGCACTAGTAATTAAACAATATTTTACGAAAAATCAAGAAGTAAAATTGCTGACATCTGGTCAGAAGAACACAAGAAAGAACACAGGGAAATCACAAAAAGATTTCGGGGAGATAAGAAAGTGGAAACTATTATGACAACTGAAAAGTTTAAACGCGCTCTTATAATGAGCAAAACGAATTAAGAATATTATTCCTGTGTATAATATGTAAATTGGATTGTGATAGTAAAAAGAAAGTCTAATTATCTGTGAGATTAGGTACCGCAGGTGACTTTTATTTTGCAATTCCTGGTATTCTATTTAAAATATCTCGAACGTTCAAATTAAATGCTGCAATGGAACGGATGCTATTAAATATTTTTTAAAATCACAGCAGTGACATTAGATAATATTTGTTTTTCTAGTATCGTTTTAATGCTTAACTAAAATTTGCTTTATAGAGTCAAATCAGTTATTACTGCTTATTACAGCTTTTTCTCTCTATACTGACCTGGCCATTCGTTAACCTGAATCCCTTACCTCGTTAGATTTGGCATAAGTTATGGAAGAAATATTGTGAGGAAAAGTGCTAAATACTAGTATAATGAAATTAGCTAACTTATATTTATTACTGAAGAAAATATAACAATGTATCTTTTCACTCAATTTTATTCTGTACAACTAGTTTCGACGCATCGGCGTCATCAACAGGCACCTTATACTAATAATAATAGTAATAATACCTAACACTAATAATAATGGCAATGAAACTGAATGGAAAGATACCATATTATTTTTACTTCATAATGGATTTCCACCTCAGCCTGGAAACATCGAACTTATTTTTATTATTTCTTTATGGAAATGTTCTCATCTCATGTTCTCATTCCTATATTTACCTCGACTTAAGGCTAATTATCGCTCCAGCTCTTGTTTAAATATT
Source organism: Hetaerina americana (assembly GCF_022747635.1). Classification (NCBI taxonomy): domain Eukaryota; kingdom Metazoa; phylum Arthropoda; class Insecta; order Odonata; family Calopterygidae; genus Hetaerina; species Hetaerina americana. The sequence continues at coordinate 19,526,883 of NW_027287427.1, forward strand.
CAAAGTAATCTTTCCTTTTACTAAGAATTTGCTGTTACTTTTCAATCAAAATTACACTCTTGAATAATCATATTTAAATTACACCTTGGCATACTATATTGTTTCAAAATTTGACCAGGAGGCCTAAAATTGCTCCATTTGCCCCAGGGCTCGGAATCAGTTCCCGGAACTTGCGAACGACAGCGTGCCTCAAACTCAAATTGCCATATCAAACAATCATAAAATGAAGCCATTCAAATGAGAAGATTCCTTTTGCTAAATGAATGCCCGTTCTATAGAATTTCGCTGGTTCGGATGATAATGGGAAGGAAAACTGTTACAAATCTGAAATTCCCTCTCTCAATCAATGACTGCGCTTATGTACGCAGAATCAATATCCAGCGTAAATCGCTGCTCATGGTGTCATTCCTGGCTATTGTCCATTTGTATTTCCATCAGAAACTTCACATGTATCTTTAGCTACGTATTTTTCAAGCGTTTTTCTTTTCGTAATAATTTATTTGATCATTTTCCATGTTTTTCTTTCCATTTTACTCCTTAGATAAAATCTGAGACATTCTTGGAGGATATAAATAATATATTGAATGCTGGAGATGTCCCCAATATTTATTCAATTGAAGATATAGAAAGAATATCCCGGTCAATGAAGCATAAAGTGCAGGAGCTGGGCCTGCCTCCCACTCAAGCCAATTTATTGTCTGTTTATATTCGCCAGCTACGACTTAACCTTCACTTAGTACTTGCAATGAGGTAATTATAAAACTACAGGTTAATTATATGCCATTTATCCGTTAAAATAACTGGAAAAAGTTTTCAGCGTAAACTGAAAGTGTGTGAAATTATTTTAAATGTGTGTAACTTCTCATTGACTCGTGTTATTTTATATTAAAACCATCGCCTGTAATTATAGTAAAAAAATTAATTAAGTATTAGTCTCATTACGAATATACTCTTCGAGAATGTATTATAAATCAGGACAGATATTAGGGTGATAATTTCCTTAGGCATGATATTAAAATATGTTATCACGTCAAAAGCAAAAGTAGGTGGCAAATTCTTGGTAGTACAGTTTCCAGGTAAACGACGAAAAAAGGTTTTCAAGCTACTACACATTTACAATTCATACTATCTGTAACATTTATAGATGAGAAGATCATTATTGTGTTAGATAACCTTGGCAAAGATCTAATTTGTGACATTTTGATGATAACTTATTGAGCTAAGTTTTTAGATAATACAGGTTTGTATGATTAAACGGTAAAGATATCACACTTTTAAGGGTTATTATTTAGTATCTTAAAATTCACCAAATTATGGTACGGTTTACCTTACTCGAATTCGTCTAACAATATGGCTAATTATTCCAGTAAAATATTTTGCGGTTGTCTGGAAAATGAATATTTCTAATGAACCTTAGCTAATTATGAATGGATTGGTTTTTAATCAATATTAGTATTATTAATCACGGGTAGCTAAAAATAATGCCTTGTACGCCACAAACCTCTACCGTCAACCAAATCTTTTCTTTCAATCCCTCTAGTGCTCAGTCAGTGATTTCTCCACGCAATGGGTGTTTCATAAAATAAAATACGTATTGCTAAGTGCTGCGCGTCTTGCCTGTAAATCTATCATATACCCTCTTTGTCGCCTCTAAAGCACAATTCAATTATGGATTTACTTCGTAATTCCCCTTCTATTGGGTAAAAACGTGTTCCTCATTATTTACCGCTATCGGATTTTCCTGCCGGAAGACTGTGATCCGATTAAAAATAAATTGCTGTTAATGGGAGCGGTTAGGAGGTGCGGGTGTGAGAACTCAAGGCGCTGGAATTTCCAACATATGGTTTATGTCAGCTGCGTCCCATCGGCGCTCGAAATTAAAAAAAACAAACGCGTCCATTACTCAGTGCTTTTCAGCTTCAAGTGCCTTTCACAAATGGAACACCTCCGTTTACAACTTCTGATCTCATTCTGTCATTTCACGTTCCTCTCTATACACATTACTTTCTCGTATTTTTTGTTTTCTTTCGCCCCTTCCCACTCTTCTCTTAGGAGAGATCCTTGAGTCCGACTAATTGCCTTGTCAGAAAGAGCGCTAGTATTTCTGCATGTACATGGAAAGTTTTCAAATATTTTTTTCTGTCATTATGATAATTGTCACTGTTGAATTTCTCTCTCTATGGAAAAATTAGGCTGAATATTTACAAAATTCGTAATATATTGCGATGATTTCAAACGTACCTAGAAGTTACCGGTTTGTTAAAGGTGTTCCATACAACTGACAAACACAATGTTTTCCCTGGGTTAGGAAATACTGAAATACGCTTCGGTTAAGTTAAAATCAGGAAATTGTCTCCGCGACTCTATAACCCCGGCAAGCAATATAAAGTTTTGGACACGAGAGCTTACTGAAAACCCGTATGCGCCACTGCGGTAATAACTGATTGTCTTCTCCTTTTTATCCTATTATACGTGCATTTCACGAGCAAACGACTTATTGCCATGTGAACTGTAATTCTATCATTCACTTCCATATTAAAATAAAGACAGAGGTAAGGAAAGGTTGGATTATTTTCCTTCTCTACCGATAAATATAAATTAACCTAATAAAAATTGATACCAACTGATGCCATTGCCGATTTGGTGTTCTCTAGCGTGCTAACATTACCATATTTCCCCACGGCTAACAACAAAAGAAGTAAGCACAACGCCAACATATGTCTGGATCTTTCGCAAATTAAGCATATAAAATATTCTACTCCCTAATAATAATGGTTGACAGGAACGTAGCGGCTGAACTGAACGGAGAAGAAAGCTGCGAAGTGGACCTCAGACTGGGGATATGAAATGCCGAAGGAGAATGACCATTACACGTCTGCGAGGGCAGGGATATGTTAGTGAAAAAATACACTCTTCGAAGAACATTAAAAAATGAAATGAGATGAAACACGAAAGCCCTTGAGGAAGAACATGCAAGAGAAAGATTCAGTTCGGCCGCCTACAAATCATCGGAGAGAAGAAAAGAGGGCAGTATCGAAGGAAGATCTGAAAAAGAAAATTGCAGAAGAAGCAGGACAGCTCGCTTGCAAGAGAACTAAACCCCATCAACCTTGAATAACCGAGCAGATAAGGAAGTGTATCCAAGAAAGGAGAAAAGATAATCCGAAAAATGAAGATTGGAAGGCGAAGTGAAAGAGGCTTGAAAACTACTGCGAAGAAATCAACGAAGAAACACCGAAAGAGCATGTTAGATGGCTAAGAGTCAATTTGTACTAAGATGAATGAAATCCAAGAGCATCATAGATGCTCTTGGATTTCATTCATTGGGATTGGGAAATGGGTGACCCTCGCCTCCACTTCCTTTTTCTACCGCTCTATGCTCAGAGTGTGCCGGTGGGCAGTTAGTGCTGTTTGTGACGTTCTTTTTTTTCTTTTGGAAAAAGCCGTTCCCTGCCGGCTTTCCTTTCTTGTTAGATTAAGAATTCATATTTTATTCCTAGTTTTAAGTTTCACTTTCTAGCAAACCACTCGTTCACCTCAGCCATGTTTCTTCCTTCAATGCCATGAGTTTCTTATGCACAATGACCGGTAAAGGTGAGACTTCACTCACCGGGACGGTTAATACTTGCCCGCTTGGGCAGCCGATGAACATTTGTGTGTGAGCATCCTAGATGATAATGGGAATTGACTGATAGAAGATTCAGGCAGGGAAAAATGGAGTACATTGTAGAAGAACTATGTTTAACTGCCAAAACCACATTAAGAACCGGTCGCGATGGCGGCGGTATAACGTTTTCTCCTGCAAACCGCTAGGTCGCGGGTTCGATTCCTGCCTAGGTGGGTTTTCTTCCATTTAGGGCTTGGGTGTTTGCAACTGTCTTTATTTTTATATATTCGTTAAGAATCCTATGTAAAGGCCAAAAATAAGGCAGGTTTTGGTCTAGTGCAAAATAAATAAAAAAGATAGTTCAGTAAAAGATGAAACTGAAGTGAATGAAGGTGGCTAAGGCCCAGATATACTCAAAAGAGAGAACTTGATGGAGCAGGGAAAGAATCGGAGAAAAACAAGGCACCCTGATCTGATATAATTAACAGAGAAATTATCATGACATTCGAGGAAATGCTTAGGTTTTTTGCTTGGAATAATCAATGACTGCTACCACAGTGGGAGATTTCAGAGGACTTTGAGATGATTGTAGTTCGAAAATACGTATCGTGCTAAAGAAAACCGGACTCGGCCAATCTGAGAAAAATCAAGCTTTAATGCTAGTTTCAAATGCATCGAAAATATTAATAAGAATGATCAATGGTCGGATGCAACAAAAAATGGAGGCGGGTCGGTAAAATAATTCGTATACGGGAAGAACAGCGGTTCGAGGGAGGCTTTACTTGTCTAAGTAAAGTAGCTAGTTGATGAAATTAAACCTGTTAAGAAGTCACTGTCAAGCCATTTGTAGAATTTAAGGTCTCCGATGACATCGAATGGAATAAGACGTTCAAGTTGGTGGGAAAAGCTGGAAGTGATTAAATCAATAGAATAAGTTATCAAATCTGAATGAACCAAGTCGCCAATGTGCAAATGAAAGAAGCTCAATGGGTGTCAAGTGCAGAATAGGCTCAAGACAAACTGGTGATCATGATGAAATGGCAACAACGACAATGCTGAAAGAAGATACGGCCAGAAAGAAGTTTGGTGAAACATTCGTGTGGAGTGTGGCATGATATGAATCAGAGACATAAGCGATAGAAAAAGTAGACCAGAGAAGAATAGAGACCTACAAAAATTGGTGCTAGACGCATATTTGGGAGCCTAAATGAACAGATTAAGTAATAAATTAAGAATTGCGCAACAGAATAGAAGAGGCTGAGTTCACCTTGAGACAATATAATTTTTTAAAGAATAATAGAAGTTAAAATAGGCAATTCCCTCCAATAAGACCTAGGGGCTAATAATCAGTAAATTAAAGAGGAGCGTAGTACAGAAGAATATTCTTTCTATTGAGAGTATCAGAGAATTAGTATTGAGTTGGGAAGAATGGAGGGCTAAAGTAGCCAGTCATCACATTGAATCACTGATTGTGAATATCCTTGCCAGCCTTTGACCAATTGAAAATTTGAAAGCAATTTTCGAAGAAAACCAAATTTGAAACTTTATTTTTAATCGAGTTCTGCCCCTTTCAAGAATATACTTATATGTGCGTCGAACCCAGTGAAAATTCTCGGACTTGGGCTCGGATTCCTTTTGTGAATTAATTAGTAGCACATCGCACATAAAAGATTGGTGCCTTGCCTTCTCCATCCCTAATTAGATTGCGAATAAGATTTCAGATTCCATTGGGCAGAGAACGAGATGAACTACTGGGCCAATAAGCCAATTATATTTGATTTGATAATCATTATTTGTGGATGAGTGCGAGAAGCATAAATAATAATGCTGTGGATGAAAATATCACGTCGTAAATTTTAAACACCAATGAATCTTGTCCAATTTTTCTCATGTTTTGCTATCAAAAATGGAACGCCAATGAAAAAAATTTGTTTGCGTACCTTCCGAATTTGAGCTTGAGAAATTGGATTCGTGGATAATCTTCCTGCTACTGTCCTTCGATGATAGCGCGTATTAAAAAGGCCCTCCAGATTTTCAATAATTAGATAATTTCTATCATTCCGAAAAAGGACGCGCCGTCAGCGAAAGCGTCTTCCTCCAATGTTCTCCCCAACCTCCATATGCCCTCTCTTATCCAGGGTCGGTTTTAAGGGAGAACTGGCAGGGCTGCCATCCAAGCGTCCCCGCTGAAAAGGCGGAACCCTACCGTCTACTATCCGACCGTTTATCCATGAAAAAAAGTTTTGTTGTGTGCGGATGCGTCTTGGGATGTAATGTACTCAATTTCACTGCAGCTTCGTTTCATGTTCACTTTGTAATGTCTTCCCTCTTAGCACTTTGACAGTTAATTTACTATATACATGCACCTAGTTACAATGAAAGACTTGTGAGGACGCAACTTATGCGTAGTAATAGTAAACCGTTTGTGTAAAAACCGGGTCCCGGGTATCGAGGTATTGTTTTTTTCCGCATCATCATAGGAGAATTGCAGAATATTATTTCCTCTGTGTCATTTTATCGAGCTTTATCTTTTGGTTGACAAATATTACATTAAAAAAGTATATGTACTGTCACATTAATCTCAAAAAGCAGTACTGCATGTTTCTATTTGGTTATGAAATTAGTTTCTCCAAAGTCTTCATACTTGCCCTTTAATGCCGTATGTTGGCTACTGTATAGGCAATTTTCATGCTATATTTCAGTGAAACATTGTTGTCAATTACTGAACACCATCATAATGTATTTTTATTTCAAATTTTCCGTTTCCTTTGATCTTTACGAAAAAAAATATCTGCAAAATATGCGCGTCTTCTGAAAAAATAACAAGTTGGAAAGAAAAATGATGATCAAACAGGGCACTATGTTATGCGCCAAAATTTTCCGTAAATTACCTCTTCCTCAAGTATACAATAAGTATTTCTAAAGATCCTTCCATCGGGTTGAATTCATTTTCCTACCCTTCGCAACAGTAAGTTCCTAAATCCGTCCGAGCTCCATTCCCACGATAGCCCTTCATCCAATACGAAACCAAACTCCCACCCATTCCCTCCTACCCTTTCGTCCCTCTGGCGCTTCCTTATCTTCCCATGTCCATCGTAACCAATCAACTATTAAATTCCAGCCGCCCTTCTAACCACCCATTCAATCACTATGCTTCAGCTAGGGTTTTTCCCCAACATTGGATTATGATCTGACCCCCAACCTTTCTTTCCTTCTCGTCTGAAGATTTTCACCCAAGCCTCCCTTCCCCTCTCGTCAAAGTATCTCCTGCGAACAACGCGTGGGAAACTTAATTGTAAAAATAACCCAGTATACATCGTTTTTCATGTTTTCTGCGTAAAAAATCTTTCTAATGTTCCCAGATAACCCGCGAGTTTTATTACCCTTCTTCGAAGACTGTGAATTCGGATTCTTTCTTTTGATTGAGTGGTACATTGTCTCAAAATCGACATTTCAGCTTGACTTCATGTTTAAATGAATTCAACTGTGAGAAAACATCTTGATTACAGTTGAAACAGCACTGTAATAAAATAGGAATCTTAAGAAGTGCGTAACGATTTTTTCAGCATAGTGAAATGAGCGCAATACGTCATGGAAATTTCACAATATTTCACCAAATGCTGTTTTCATTTTGGTAACCTAAGGCATGATTCATCGGTTTATTCTGATAGAATTATTTTCATGTGCTTATTTAACTTGAGAGCATTTAAATACAAATCCTTTTCTGATGTTTTTATCCGAATTACTTATTTTGCTCTTCTTTTTATGCAACTTCCTACTCCAGTCCAATCGGAGAGGTTTTTCGCGCCAGACTTCGTCAATTCCCGGCTCTAGTCAACTGCTGTACTATTGATTGGTTCAGCGCATGGCCCGACAGAGCCTTACAGGTCAGTTCGTCTCCCTTTCCTTCCGTAAGCTAAGCCTCACATATGGCCCTCGCCTGTCGTTTCCTCTCAAGCTCGAACACAAACCTAAGCCACACTAAAATGTTGCCATCAAACAAGAAACCCATTTATTCTGCCGATTTCTGTTTTCCTTAAAACAGTGTTCAAATGAGCAAAGATGCATTGCTTAAGTTGATATTAAAGCTCGACTGAGATAATAAATGTCTCGAATACATTTCTATTTCATTATTTTCTCCTTGACGGCCCAAAAAAAATCCTTCCAAATTTTACTTTTTTGACTAGGCTTATTGAGTGAAAAATATTGCATATTGAGAATTAATTGTCTTTCATTAGTGTTTTAAATCCAATTTGACGTGAATTTTTATGATTGATTTGAATAATTTTAACCCTTATTTCTAGCCTTCCTTGAATTATGTGTCCGTGTTGTCAACCGGTAAAAGATTATAAAGTGCTTTGTTGCCATTTAATAAAGTTATTCTCTTGCTCATTAAATTATGCCTCAAAAAGTCAAAAGAATTGTGTGTGCCATAATGTGGGTGCGCATTATGTTTCCTTGTTTTTTTATGGTAACAAACTCGTCGAATGTCAATGTATTCAATGTGATTTAGCAAATGCCAACGATCAGTATATACGAGAATTACTCTTATAGAAATGTAATCAATTGCTTTCTATGAATGCTGTGTGCGTTTGTGTTGTATTTTTTCCCAATTTCGTAAACGTTTCAATTATTTTCTTACCTCATCTGATTTAATAAAGATAATAATAATTACCGGAAGGTGATGTAATACATCGAAGCCCAGTCGTACAATTAAACTTATCTGGTGGAAAATTGCTACTATCCGTTCTATATTATGTTCGAATTCCACCACATTACGCCTGAAGCTACTCAATTTGCTCCTCTGATTTACTGGGTCGGAATACGGAAATTCGTACAATTAGGACTAATTTTGGGATAATTTCCCCTTGAAAAGTAATTGCAAATTTCGCAGCATCGGAATGGACGACTTTCATCAAACTCCTTTTCTTAACGAAAATAGATGCCTGAACTACTATTTAATGTGCCACCGTTTGATACTGACTTCCTTGCAGTTCTGCGCCGTTGAAGATATATGGATCAAAATACTTAACGTCGTTCTCAAATGCGTCCTGTGAATTTTTATTCTCATCTGGGCCCTGAATCACCCACAAATCTATTAAAAATAAGTGTGTCAGATTCCAAAAGTGCGATAAACTCGAGGTGTTATCAAGAAATCTGCGGATCCAAAAAAGACCCAGTCATTTGTTTCTTCAGTCCAGTGAATACGGGTGATTCACTTAAATTATTGGGGCCTTAAATTACAAAAACTCCCCTACGTCGACTGTGCATTGATAAATTGAATTCCAAAAAATGCCATTAAGTAATATAAATGGTTTCGTGCTCATTATAACTACATTTTAAAGTCTAAATTAGGCATTTACTAAAAATAATCCCCGAAAAATTCTTAAATTTTAGAAACCAAAATGTTTTTTGTTGCTGTTAGCGGAAAATGACGACTTATTTTGCAGAATAATAATTTTACGATAAAAATTAAATTGAAGCAATCATTTTAAAGAAAAAAATACGAGATCGAGGAGAGATTTACCCATCGGAAAATTGATTGCTGAGTTTAGAATTTGAAAGTATTAATATTTGTTTTAGTGTGTATTAACGAGTTTAGATAAATTAATTTAATGATAAATACGGTTAAGTTACCCATTTTTACTTAATTTTTCCAAGAAAATGCGTGCTTCCTTGCAATAAGAAACACTTATTAATCTACGAATTCAATCAATTCCGATATTTTAAGAAGAGTTTTGGTTGTCAAATAGGTGGACTCACCTTGTTCCTTTTTTTGCCTAATCCTGGATGTTCAACAATAGACAATATAGGTTATTTGCTGTTCGCATTTTCCAGGAATGTGAGATAAGCTAAAGGACTTGATTCATGGTGCACATGTCCGTTTTCCCATGGCTATCTCATTCTTATCTTTATAAGATAAGGTTAAAATCAAAATAATGATCTTTATTCGCAAATTGACTAATAACAGACCCAGCTATGTAATTATTAAAAATGTATTTACCGTTAACAATTTAATCGTATCATTCGAAATTATTAATTGGTAATATTAAGCATTAGAGCCATTATCCATTTCGTTTATTAACCTTTTTATTAAGCATTAAACACATAATATTGATCTATGGCTCTTTCTTTCATTTTTTCAACACTTTCATTCTGAATGAAGAGAGCTTAGTTTAATTTCAATATTGATTACCGGAATAGTTCATGTAATGTTGTTCTCCAAGAAGCATATTACACCCTATTTGGTAAAAGATTAAAAACAAAATGGGTCATTGGAACTCCTGTGAGTCCCGCACAGGGATAACTTAATATCAGTATTAGAGCCGAACGCAGCCTATAATTAATTTTATGGACTAGCTAGGCCTCCCAAACTAAGAATTGGGGGATAAAAGTACATAATATTAAGGAGCACCTCGGGAAAATGACTTCAGGATTATTAGAGTTTGAAGTGGAAAAGAAAATAATATTTCTTTGAATCCTTTGAAAGACCGGGCAGTGCAATGCACACTTCGTTACCTCTGCGCTCTTTCCACCAGTCAATTTGGGAGGCTGGCGGTAGTAGAATGTGTTCTCGAATTTAACAGATAACTATATCAAATGACGATATATTCATATTATAAATTATATAGAACTATAATTTTATAAAATGGTATATTCATTTATGTTTATTTTATGTATGTATTATCGTAAGCACTCCGCCCTTCTTGAAATTCATGAAATGCTCATGAAATTTATCAAATCTAAAATATCAATACTTTATTTTTTTTATTTTACACATTTAACTTTTGGGGTTGAAAATAATGTGGGAATTGAGGAATCGGTGAAGGCTGACATATAGGTGCAAGCATTAGTGTTTTATTCCATATATTCGTTAAACGTGGAGATTCATTCCTCCCAACCCGTCATAGTAATTCATTCTAACGTACTTCTCACTTAGACTTCCATGCAGGATATAGCATTATACATATATCCCATTTAATGTTCGTCCCAAAGCGGGTGATTCCTTTAGGCATTTTCAACGCATCTTTTCATTTTTATCCTTATAGTGCTACGTATCAATCGTTCTTGTACTCTTTTGTGTATTTTCAGGTTTCTTTCTTTAATTATCCATTTGATCGTTATCGAAAATTCCTATATACTGGAAGGAAATTCTTTGCTTTGAGAGTTTCTGTCAAGCTGAAGTTTGACACTTATGAGCGGATACATTTTGTCCTGAGTTTTTTCTGGTTAAAGGAATATAGCTACTGCTTTGAAAATTATATCTCCTTCAATTTTTTGGGACGTACCGTAGAATGTATCAATTTTCTTTTTCAGTTAGAAAAAAATTCCATTAAATATTATTTAATGCACTAAAAATACTTTTAATTTTATTATTTCTTTGAAAATTCACAGGATGTAGCTTTAAAATTTTCAATTATCAAAAAAAAAGTTTATAAGCACTTACTATTTGAAAGTAAATGTAATATGATGTGTTTTAGCCGTTCATAATTACGAAAATGGTACTCATATAATATCAGCACGTTTAATAAGTGTTTTCCAACGGAAAATCATAAATTCGGCCATGTGATCAAATTTTTTGGATCGGTAGGGTAGGGTGTTGTTACCCACGAGGGCCATGTATATCTGTATCAATCTATGTACCTGTATCAATCTATGTACGTTCCAATAAAAGGGAAATCCCATTTTTAAGACATGGGGATATCAGAATTTGACCTTGAATTCGGGTTTTCTGCCGACTAACGCGAAAGATCGTCGCAGAGGCCGCTGATCAGTTATTCTCTTCGCGTAGGAGTATTGTGATTCTTATTAAACCGTGTCGCAGCCGTAATTGCTGAAAGGAAGTCACATTTTTGTGGTCTTAATTCCCTTGTTGCACCACAGTGAAATTCAAGAAATGATGATTTGGATGTGTTTAGTTTATTAAATAGGTTATTCGGAGCCGTCACATCTCTTTATGCGATGAACAGTCCGTCATTGGTACTAATTTTATAAAATTAGAAATATATCTTTTCTTTAAACATTAATGCTGCTGAAACAGGACATTTAATGTTGAAATTTAAATAAATTGGTGCATCTCTTTTTTATCTTCGTTGATTTTCCTGACTTTTAGGATCCCTCATTACCTACGACAAACTAATAATGTATGTTTAGCTACTAAAACATGTTCAGCGCTATGTAAATCCTGAAAGGGTTTCGCATTACCTCAATTTGTTCATAAAGATGCTTATTTCTTGATTAGAAATTCATCGCAAAGGAGTTGAGATTGAAGTAGCAATCTGACGTTTTCCGTTGCCCTAACTCTCCGTGGTATATACGGCAATTCAATGGCATGGTTGTTTCTTAGAATGACTCATCTCTCTCAGAGCCCCTGATACCGTTTCAGTTAATGGATGGGTCATTACTTTCCCGTTCCAAAAGGGGACTCAATTGCGATCACGCAAAGGGTTTCCCTTTTAAGAAGGGATTTGGCAAAGTAGACCGAGGAGCCAACCTTCATTAGCCCGCTTGACGCCTCAGATGGTTGGTCGAAGGGTCATTAATGCGGAAATATATAATCTGCAGGAGTAGAAGCGAATACGACCACTCAAGAAAATCGTTTTTACCGTTAAAAATGTTTCAATTGGCCACTGAGAGTGGCCCAATCAAGCATGGCCACTCACGTTGGCCAATTGAAAATGTGAAAGGGACAGAATATATGGAGCATTTCATAGCAACGAGGAATTTAACATCTCTTCTTTTATATATTGTCTGTAGCTGAAGAGAAATTTCCTTCACAAATGAATTCTAAAGATTTAATGCTCCCCTGTTAGTATTAGCTGAGGTCAGTTTTTTCACCGGTCGACAACGGTTTTCTCCTTGAAGACGCCATTTGACACATTGGTGAATAAGTTTAGAAATTGGTCCCTTTTTGGAACACCAACTGTTAAACCCGAGAGTTTGCAGCTTCATACTTAGCATACAATTAGTACTGTACGGTACTTTTCACTGAAATAAGCATGTGTATTTTGGAGCTGCTTTAATCGCCTGAATGTTGGCAAGAAGGTAAACCCAACCTTTGATATTCCCCTGTTAAAAATTACTTCATGGCCGGGGAACGTTAACTATTCTTTTGGCATGCATCTAATATTTAATCCTAATTAATTGAATGCATGTGCACCATTTACCGTCTATTGAATAGGCGGAGCCGATAACTCACCAGAATCGCGCCATATTTAGCGTTGCAAACAAACGCTGTTGCGGGTTTACGCAGACTTCTGGGACAAGTAAATTTAATCAAATATGGAGGAAAATACGGTATCAGCTGAAGTAAAAGTAGTCAGTTAAATTTTTTTTAATTAATAGAAAACTTAAAATCATCCCGGAGATAAACCAAGTAGGTCTTTTACATTCCGTGCGTCTTTTGGATTTTTCTTGGTTACTTCTCATGCCACTTTTCTCCCGCCATGTCGTTTCATTGCGGTGTTGGATAACTTAATTACCCCTTGCTTAATCATTAATAATACCTTTCGAATCGAATATGCGTTTAATTGCTCTTATCTCCGAGCCATCATTTTATTTTGGCCTTGTTGATAATGGTTCCCCGACTCTTGCGTCTGAGTGACGTACCATTGACATCTATTCTCAGTTTACAGCGTGGATTTTTCCTGTATTTATTGATGTTGTTTTCGCGAATAAAGCTTTGTCAGGAAAAGAACACCTTCATTTTTTTCAGAGGGAAAAGGAAAGAGAATCGGATGCGTTACTGCAGCCCATCGCCGACATTGCGTGGAGACGTTTGTCGCGCGCTGCGAAAGGCAGCGGCGTGAATCAGATAATAAATTTAGATCACGTTTCCATGTAAGGAACTTTCATTTCCTTCCGACACCGAATTTTATTTGGTGACCTTAGTGGGGTAGTCGCCAGGAGTAATATTTGTAGCTTCATTTTATCCCTCAACTGCTCTCTGAATAGTGATTTATATATTTACTTCCTTTCAAATGGAAGCTTTAATAGACTGTTTTAGTTCCCCAAAGTATTTTCTCCATCTGAATCCCTCGGAGAATATAGAAACGGGAGCGGTAGAGGGGAATTAAGGGAAGTTTTCTTTTATGTGGCTATAATTTATCAACTTTCGGCGTGTGCGCGAATTTACGCCATAAATTTTGAAAAATCATTCTTTCATAAAATGTGTCTTGTATAAAGCGGATCTTTTATCTTCATCTTCTAGAAGTCAGTGACGCCCTGTGCGCAGTAACTGTTTCTTCTTCCCACTCACTCCCCTTGATCCCCTCCTTTTTCCTCCACATTTTAAACTCATTCGTATCTCACATTTTTTATTTTGAGTTTCTCATGGTTGATATTATGCAATTCAAATTAAATTCTTTGATTAATAAAATATCCTTTCCACTTCGATCGGTGCCTAATTTCTTAGTATATTAGATGTTTCCATTCACGTTGATTAACCTTTTAGTTGCGGATGACTGTTATCCTGGCCTACTGTTTCTTTCATCGTATTTACTTAAGTAAGTTTATTTATCTACTTAATTGCAGTATGAAATGCATGTGATATTTGTCCCAAAATGTGAGTCCCCATCCCTGAACGTTTTATTCCAATTATAAAGAATTGAAGAAAGGAAAAAATGACTCGCAATCATAGACTATTTTTTCATATTTCATGAATATCTCTCCACAGTACTGGAATATCTTTATGCGTTTAGCATATAGTCGTTCATAAACATTCTTTTTTCCATTTTTTGCACCAATATTTAATGAGCTGCTTTAAGATCTCCTTGAAAGTTTTACACACTAAAGGTTACATAAATGAGTTGTTACAGATGATTTTGTGAAATTTTTGGAATGTATTAGCTAATATATTTCAAAGCTTTCCCCAATTTTCTTTGTGTGTATCTTAAGCGAACCAAGCTTTTAATTATTCGCTTCACTTTCTCTCGTTTTAACAAAGTAACACTTATAAGTATTTACAGGCATAAATATTCTTCCCCGAATCGCCCAATGTATGGCGTATTTTTCTACACAAGTGATCCATTAATAAATGGAAATATCTTTGTAAATATGGAATTTTAAAGGTCTGACCCAAAGGAATGTTGGAAAAAAGTCTTGGGTATATTTTCTCCAACCCTAAAACCGTTAATCAAAAACGCTTCATTTGGAATTAGAGGGATGAATCACGTAGATTAAATGAATTTAAATGCTTTGTAAGTGATAACTTTAGGAGAAAATATATGATTACCTATCAACATTGCATGTATTTTGCCTTACATTTTAAAAAACGTTTTTCCAAATATATTTTTATTTTAAATAAAATTGTCAATGTATATTTTTATTAATTCATATTTTGATATATTTCTCCTGGTGATTGATGTCTTGTGTAATTAACCTCAGTAGTTTCATTTTGGAGAGGTCGACTTTGAGAAAACTCTCAAACTTAGTCTACTTCGATTCAAAATCTAAGTATTCATACTGCGAAATACTGTATTTGCCCTGCATAAATAGAGCAATGTTTGAGTCATAGTTTTCGGAAGGATACCAGTTATGAACAATCACATTTTAGGGAAGGAACGAAGACAACAGAACAAAGTGAAAGCTTGTTCAACATTGCGTATAACCTTTAATTTATTATTCCATTGTATTACACAATACAAGCTATATAAATTCGCTGGTTACAGGCATCTATATTTTACGTATTTTAAGTTGCAGTAATGTTTGTCATTTACACATTATTGCTGATTTTAACTATTAAAATATTCATATGAGTTATCAACTGTGAAAAGTAGGTGAAAAACCTTTTTGGAGGAAATTTGACAACGGTCCGCTATTTAGTTGTATTTACTATTTTTACTGTGACATTATTTACCCAGAATTTCAATTAATTTAAATATAGTATTATAATATTACTCTCCGAGTCTCCGTGAGTTAAAACTCTTGGGGATCGAGATGGTTCGGTAGCTATCGTACTGGCTTCCCACCCTGAGGGCCCGGGTTCAAATCCCGGCGGTGTTGTATATTTTTCAGTGGTATCTCGATCCTTATTTGAGGTTCTTTGTGGAGAGCACTTTGAATGAGTACGCCGTCCATCGGATGGGACGTTAATCTGTGGACCACTTGGCGCCTTTCGTAAAGAGTAGGCTAATGCCGACGCCGGGTTTCTCTCCACTCTTCATCCTTTCCTGTCCATCCCCAATGGCGCAAATGACCTCAGTTGCCGGTCGCCTCCCCTAAAAACTGCTACTACTTCTAAAACTCTTACGTGGTTGGAGTTTTTGCATTTCCCTATGAGCCATAGAACAGTGCGGTTGAAAATGATGATAATTTATCCTAGTGGTGTCATTCAGGTCAGATAGATCGAAAGATTGGAGCTATAATAAAGATATTCCGCATCTGCCTGCGTCGGTTCTACATTTAGGTGGCTGCTAAGACGTCTGACCTCAATGGGACGACCATTTCAGCGATGGTAATACCCTCATGCTAGGCCTACGCAAAGTATGATGGAAAGATATAGGGAATTTTTTAAGCGATTGTTACAGGGTTAACTATTATCGACGGGTGTAAAGGCAACTTGGTGTAGACTCTATACTGGTTAGGAAAATAGGGAGAAGGCTAGTGAACGTGGAACAGGGAAATGCCAGAATAATATTAGTAGAAAAAAGAACAGGCTCGATTTGTTTGTAATCCACGTGTACTTGCCGATAAGTAGTCATGAGAAGATAGATAGAAAGAATAAGATAGTATATACAATCAGAAGATGAAATTATTTTGAGTATACCTTGAAGGGTACAGTTGATAGTGATGACAGATTAGGATGATTTGGTAGTTAAAGAGTTAGATAGGATTTACGATGGCGATTCGAAAAGTAAGGTATCATATTTTTTTCATGAAACATCAAATTTATTATCAACTTTACGTACATCTTAGGAAAGGCTCGGCATTTAGCAATTTTTCTACATAGTCGCCTTGACGATCAACCACTTTTTGCATCCTTGTAAGCAGCTTTTTGATTAGGTTTTTTTTTGGAGATTAATTTTTAGCGTTAGGTAAAGAAGCATATACAAAGAGGTAGGAGTTGATTCCTGGCACCTAAAATAAAGATTTTAAGAAAAGACTGGTGGAAAATTTACCATGGAGGGTAGTTTTATATAGTTCATTAACTTGGTTGTTGAGGCAGTAGCAGGTATGTTGAGCAGATTGGGGGCTTTCGAGACGAGGATGCGAAGAAGAATGAAGAAGATAAATGGGATGCACAGGAAAGACAGCGATGAAATTCTTGGCACGGTAGGGGAAAAAAGAAGGATGTCGGGAACAGTTCTAAGAAAGCAGGATAAGTGAGTGGTGCAGAAGGTACTGAGAAGTATGGAATGCTGAGTTAGGAGGTTGAGGGGGAATTCTGGGTAAGCGAGTTGTATGAAGGAAAATAATTAGCTCTTTGAATCGAATTGAGTTAGGTAGAAAGTGAGCAGAGCAAAATAATGTGTGACTTAAAAAATTGTGATGGGGTTAAAGGATATTTTTGTCACGTTATGTACGAGAACGGGAATATTTAGTCTCAGAGCCCATCTAAAACCTACCCTTTGCCGGTAGTCTTTTGCTAATAATGATAATGAAACATATTAGTTCCTATTTTCTGATATGCAAATTTTATTTTATAAAAGAGTCGCTGATTTATTCGTATTTTATTTAAATATCCACGGGAGCATAATTTAACTTTGGTTTAAAATATTTGTAAACTCATTCATCATGATGACGTTTATGTCGTTCACTAAGTGTGTCTGTCGTAGATATCCTTTACGGATAAATGTTTTGTACTCAACTCAACATATTTTAGACCCCTCTTTGTCGTAAATCTGTAACAAAAGCCTAAATATTTCCATTGCTGTGAATTCAGTGCATTAATTATGCAAATTTAAGCAGGTAATATTTGCTGATTTATCATGCAACTGAACAACTAAGGTAATTTTACGCTTTTCAGAAACCCAGAATAAACAAGTAGAATTGCATCTAAAATAACCTAAATTATAACATTTAATACATTTGGCTATTGCGCAAAATACAGATATACAAATTGTACTTATGCAAATCTGTATTATAACTACTTACCTAAACATTAAAAATAGATGATGTACAGGATGCGGCAACATAACTTCATTTTTTGAATGCCTTTTATTTATATCAAGTTAAAATAGTAAACACCTCTAAGAAAATCTGTTACCAAGTCAGTTTTAGAGTCATCACCATCACCTATCTAGGTACCACATCACCAACGAAAGTGAAATTTTTGACGTTTCACGCGATATTTCAACACAAACTTTTAGAATATATGTATGTCTCACAGTCAAAAGGATTTTGCAAACGATCACCGTGGCTGATTGGACTTGCCTCTCTTCTCCTATGTACATATTTCGCCAGTTATTTTCTTCATTGAAATATAATGGTTCAGAATGCGTCATTTAGTTTCTACTTGTATGTGCCCTTTAAAAGCATCTCTTTTAGCCCACTTTTCAAAATATTATTTTATTTCCAGAATTCTTTTGTAGCGCCACATAACGCCTCTAATCCGCGTTCCATTGCTGCTCTTTTATCCTTGTCTCGAAAGCGTAGAAACTTAAGCTCCAAGTGATTTTTTTATGATTGATTGCGTAAGATTTGTGCTAGTACTATTTATCATTGAAAGTCGTTCATTCCGATAAAGTAATCTCTACCTTCCTTTTGTGGTTTCGATATTACGCTAAATTCTTCCATTACTGATGATCCTGCTGCAATAAATAACAAAACTCCTTTGATTGTTCCTTCAGCGTGTTTTCCTATTATTTTCACGATTGTATCTTCCCGTATCCATCTACGTGCTTGTCACACAACTGCATATATGCATAAGAGTTCTTGCGTGGGTGCGCGTATTTAAACGTACACATACATGCATACACTCACACTCATAAATACGCCTATATTTAATTGACTTCGAGTGCATATTAGCATAGTTGAAGATATATCCTCTACCGTGCTGACAGCTGAAATTTATCGAACCCATCTATCATAATCATTTATAAAGCGATCATTTCCTTAAATTTTGTCAACCGGAAATTCTCGTGACATATCCCAATTTATTTCATCGCATGCCAAATGAAAGAAAAACGATTTTTTTAATATAGGTTGTAATTTTTTTAAATTGATTTTGTGAATAGATTGAATTGCATATTGAAGTTCCGAATTTTGGACCTTAAACTCGTTAGCTTAACCTCCATAACTATAAAACTGGTATTAATATAAGTTGAGGATGAGTGTTCTTCCATAACTTTAGATTATAAAAAATATTCAGGGCATTGAATAGATATTTTTGAAAAAATTAATTATCTTTTCACATACCTATTGACTGTCTGATATAATTTTCCTCAAGATGAATCAATTATAATAAATTGACGTAAGTAGATAAAAAACTAAGAAAGTAAAGGATGATTTCGTGGAATCATGACTTAGTTAATGACCCGGGCTTTTTCTCATTCTTCCTACCCGTGGTTCGGGATTTATCCTGAAGTTTCAGTGTTTTCAATAGCAATAATATAGCCTAGGTTCATATATGTTCATAACAATAATTTAGGCACTATTTTTCAATATTTAAATGGCTTTTTAACTAAATAAATTACTATTAAATATAAATAAGTTAATTCGTTCCTCCCTGAACATCTTTATCAAGCACCGTGACATATAGGTGACCTTTAAACCTTACCTTTTAGCCTTTTAAATTGCTGATACTGTATCAAGTAATTTTATCTTGCATTTGTTTTATTAAATATCAGAAGGCTCTTTATAGGCTATAATAATACAATAATATAATTAATGATCAATAAAAATGCAAGAAGTTTCATTTTCTTCATTGAGAGCGGCATATTCTGGAAACACCCATCCAAGTGTGAGCTTTGAAGCTTTGCTTAGCTTTGAAAACTTGAAACCTTTTTAACTTTTTCCTATTACTCCACCATTCCAAATAGATATGTAAAATTTTCAAGGCGTCGTCTACATCTAGTATTGTGCATTAATATTCAATACTTTGTAAATCACAGCAACAATGTGTGCATTAAAACATAATTTACTCCCATTAAGTTTTAAAAATCAGGATTCCAATTTCATAATGTCACTAGCTAATACGGCGAACTTCGTGCCACCTAACATTCAATAACCAGTTTAGTAACTTTATTTAATAACCAAGAACGGCTGTACCGATTTTAATTATATTAGACTTGGTATAATAAAATAATGAAAACAAATTCAATAAAACTACAAAAATTAGTATTACAATGGCTTGTCAGAAAGACATTTGTTTTATTCAATCTATGCATACATTTGGGTTTATTCTCTTGAGTCAAGCACCTTCTGATAAACAGCATTTTTTGTTTGGTTATCAGGCGCATGAAAAAATAAAGCAATAAATAATAAGATGGTTTACCAACACGTGAGCATGTCACATATATTTGACCATGAGAAAAACGGATTTTCTAGATTCAGGCCACAAACAATCAACGATTGGCTTTCTGATTTGTTGATCGTAATCGCGAATGCAACACGAATTTGAAATGGAATTCGTTTAAACTCAAAGGGCATATCGTTTGGAACCGTTGGAATCCTCGGAATGAGAACTTCCTCATATTCGAATTTTCCTCTGCGTATAGTCGCGTGAATCAAATTGATCATCATTTTTTTCACCTAACGCGTTCCATTGCATAGTTGTGCTTGCTTTAAGTTTCGAAGCATCATGACCACCGACCAACCTTAAGCTGTAAATTGTGCGGTGGTAAGCCAGGTACATCCAAGGAGTTAAAAAATTCAGATGGATAGTTGGTGACTTAGTCTTCGTTTGTTACAAAGCCAATAGATTTGAATGAATGCAGAATGCCAACGATTTGATTGTGAATAACAAAGTTTTAGTCATCCACATCTTTGTCCTTAGCCGCCAAAATTGCTCGCTCACTCAACCATTTGTGATTTTTGTGGTTATCAATGATGATTAGAAACACTTTGTTGATGAGCTCATCTTTCGAAGAAACGATATCGCAAAAATTCCGAGGAACTGAAATCAATCCGCTCGATTCGTCTACAGGAACACGGCCCTTACATAAAGCCAAAAATGGCTTGGAGAAACTTTCAGCAGATGGATCGTTGAGCAATGCAACTCTCATGTTTCTTTTCAGTTGAAGTTTCTTCACATAGCGCCACAGATTTGATGATTTGAGGCAAGTGTTAATTTCATCGGCAGCAGTCGATCTTGGAATAACTTGCAGTGTTTGGTGGAAATCGGCAGACAGTAAAACCATTATGCCACCATTTCGAGTAATTTTGCAGATCTTTCAATTTCCAGTCAAGTGCTTCCAATAACCGCGCGAACCGCGTCACCTTGTGTTCGTGCGCTATCGTTCATTCGTCCCATATGATTTTAGATCCTACTAAAGTTTTGGCAATTGCGGACTGTTTCCAAATGTTATATATCACTTGTTCAGAATTTCGTAGGTTTAACGGCAACTTTAACGCTGATTGAGTCAACGATGTGACCGCTATGCCAGAAGAAGCAACTGCTACCGCAATGTCCGATTTCTCACAAACAGTGGCCAAAAGTAATGATATGGGGAATGTCTTCCCAGATCCACCAGGGGTATTCAGGAAAAATAAGCTCATAAGAAAATAAGAAAACATATTCATGTTCACGTTCCAATTCTGGATTTAACGCATCCTTCATTCCACGATCTGGCGCTGGCATTCCTAACTTCACTAATAAACTGCCGCACATGAGGTAAACATGTCTTCAATCAACAGCAAAGCCTGGTAATTCATCTCCTCATTTACCTCAATATCGAAATTTCTTGAACTTACACAAATTCGATGTAAAATGTCTTCTGACATGTTATCCTTGAATTTGCTCCACATGCCACGTTGGGTGGATGGGAAGCATGTAGAAAGGATGATAGCAAATAATGAGCGTAACTGACTTGGAGATCAAGAAATTATTGCTTCAGCCATTGTCGTGCCCCAATGATGATCGTGTTCAAGCATATTGAGCTCTTGACATGAAGCATGAAATTTTGAATAACTATTAACAGATCGTAGTGATTCGAACGATGTTGGCCCTCGAACATTCACCGGTAACAACCGCAAATAGAAGCATTCATCATTCTTCGGATGAACTGTATAAATAGGGTCAAGAACATCAGTAGGAAACACATCCGGATGACAAGGAACCGCGTCACCTTGCTTTCGGCGTTGAAATTTCTTCGTTTAAGCTTTTCGATACGGTATTATACGACACGATATTACGATACGATAATTTTGCGACATTTAAATGATTATTCTGCTATTCTAGGATGAGGCCTCTAGGAAAAAACCAAATATCATTAAAATAGCAGCGCCATTCTTGAGTTATAAATGGTGTAACTAACTCGACTTACGACTTTGTTGTATGCATGTAATATATCGATTATGAAAATAGGAAACAAAGTATAACCCAGAGCAAGAACGTATTCCATTATAAAACTGCTGATAAGGTTTTATCGAAAATAGTTTAATATGCAATCAAAATACTAACAGGCGAGCCTATTATTTGCTTGTTTTGCTTTGCGCTGTTATTTTTAGCTATGAAACCGAATTGTTTCGATATATGCCTTAGTATCATAACTTCAAGCAGACAACCATCTTTGCTCAATGACGCTGTTCTGCACTTCCTTGAGATTCTTTTACCATTTATTCCAGTTTAAAAAGCGTTTGCACGGTTTGTGTTTTCACCGATTTATTATGGTGGCTGTGTTCTTGTGTATTTGAATTTTTCATCAATGAAATATCATAAAATACTCTTTGAATGAGATGTAAAATTATTGATAATCCACTGTTTGTATGAATTTAATGGCTGCTATCTTACACGTTGTCTTCAGAGCTCTGGAGGCTATCTTGTTTTAATGATATTTGTACGCTAAAATTACGGAGATATTCATGACAGCATTTGGTTAGTGAAGTCACTCTACGAATGGAAACAATTCTCTGAGGGCATTAACCGAAAAGCTTTCCTGCTTCGACTTTATGTAATTAAGGCTACTCTTTGAACTCGGCATGTTTACCCTGCTTTTGTGAGTACGGTGCCCATATCGGCATCACCTCTGGCTTTTGTTGGCTGGCCCGGAGCATAGGCTCTTTCCATAAAATTCCTGAGGAACAAATTAAGAGGGACGGGATTTCTTTAAATTTAGAAGTAATGTCCCGCACTTTATGGTGGGAATTAATTCTATGCTATTTTAAATATACTTTCCTATATAGATTCTAATAGATTTTATAATTTGCCTGGCATATATTTGGACTATGAAATACGTTCAAAGATTTAAGTTAATTGTACATTGATCCTCATGCATCACAGCCACGTCATTCTACCTTCAGTTAATTTTTATTTCTGTAAAACAATGGTGCTGCATATCAAATCTTGTCATTAATAAATAATATCATTATTTTACTTAAATTTATCTTTTTAGCGTTTTTTCATAAACATTGCCTAATTTATATTTTTTCACTTTTACAATTTGTCAAGGTATTGTGCCGTTTTTTAAACAGCTTTGTGAAAAATCTTTTACCTGCTTAATTGGACTGGAACTCTGGAAAACAATTGACATTAAAAAGTCACTTGATTTGTTTTGTACTTATTTCCATAAGATTAAGTATTTATTTCCATAGGAATAAGTATTTATTTATTATTATATTACTTATTACTTGATATGTCACATATTTTACTTGGTGGCGCATTTATGCTCAGATTATTACATTCACTTGCCCAGTATGTAGCTAATCATTTAAGAGTATCAAAAAAAGTATTATTTTCTGCTTACAATAAATTCTATAAATTAGTTATCCATTTACGTCATAGCTGTTTTGCAAACACATACTAAGGAGTTCAACTTCATTATCATCCATAGTTCAATCCTAAGATTGTTGCACTGCAGAACTTTATTCTTCTATATTCAGCGTTGATTCCCTCGCCCCATAATAGCTTCTGTTTTACATCCTTCTTAATATATCCTTTTTAGTTTTCTCTTGGTATTTTTTGTGGCAATTGCTCTCTAATTTTCCCTTCTGCTATGTTTCTAACATCTTCCATTGTACATAAATGTGTGTCCAATCAATCTCATTTTTCTTTGCCATAGAGCTCTCCAAATGGTTTTCTCTTTTACTTTTCTACATATTTCCTCGTTACACACTTTGTCTGTCCATTTAATATTCATTATTATCCTCCAGCACCATATTTCAAATGTTTCTTTTAGTCTTTTCTCACCAGGTTCTATTTTTCAGTGGTCTAGTTATGCAATAGCTCATGTGTCTGATCCGTAGAGAGGCAAGCTCTATACTGGTTTCAATGTATGACCATTCAAAATAGTACGCAATCATTTGATCATACGGATTTATAACCCGACCAAAGGGAATACAGATTAGACAACTGCTGGAATATGAAAAGGTTGTCTTTCTGCACTGTTATTTACAACACAACCCGTTTTTCTTGTAAAATGAGAATGCATTTCTTGTTATTTATGCGTAGGTAAATTTGCTATGTATTTAAATAAATTTTTAAGCTCCATTTTTTATTGTTGTTTAATTATTTTTACCCGGGTAGTTATATTTTTTGGCTTGTAAGTCACAGCTTTAGTAATGTCTTATTATTATTTGCAGTAATGCAAATGCACTGGCTTAGGATAGATTTTTAATGACTATTATAATGCACACTATTATACTCGTAATCCCTTGCTAACATGAGACAAAATATCCTTAAATCTTATGCTACATATTACAATAACTAATTCTTTGGCTCTGCTTACTCTCTGCCTCGCTTGAAAACATCCAATATTACCATTCTTTTCCTCCACATCCTCCTTTTCCCGAGCATTCACCCTTCTACAGTTCTCTCTTTAAATTCCTCCCAACAGCCGTATCACTTCACCTAACACAACTTCGCCGTTATTTTTCTTTATGTCTGTTATATTTGTACCATTCTCCTCTACGCCTAAACACTCAAAATCGTCCTATATGAGCTTATGCTCTTATCTCAACGACTAAGTTTCCGACCCATGTATATCCGAGCTCTCTGTAAACGGTTGGTTACGTAATTGAATTCTTTTTTTAATCTCTTCAACCACCTTCTTCTATAACCTTTCGTGCATAGGTTAACTATATTCCTTGTTCTAGTTCATATCCCCCTGCTCCAATGATTATCTTAGCATCTTTGGGAATTAAATTATCTTCGTTTTACAATTATTAATTATATTCCCATGGTTTTCATCCTGATATTGCATATATTAATCAAGTCAAATTCTCTCATAATTATTTAAAGCTCTTTTATCTTGGAATTTTTTCTTTCATATTTTACCTTTCCTCGTATAATAAGGTAGATCGATGTCCCCCCCCCCAAAAAAAAAGGATTTTCCTCAATCACGCAAAGTTGAAAATATTTTGAAATTATACCTCCATCTATTACTGTTGAAAACATATCGAGGCTTTCATTATTTTCTAAAAATTTGTTATTTTACGAATTTGATTCTTATTATTAACATTTTTATTGTGATGTATAGAATTTTTAAATGACTTACTTTTTGTAATAGCTTAGACTTTTTCTCGCCATCTTGCCCGCCTGTTCCATAATGTATTTCATTTGCATCCACAATAGAATGAATCTAGAATTGTTTTCTATTTATCTTACGAGCGTAGAAAAAATATAAAAACTCCAGCTCCTTTGAATTCATTTTGATATCCATTATAACTCTTTGCTACCACCAATAAATTGATTTATCAATACCGCATGCCTTAATTATTTTATTACCAATTATCGAATAAGTACAGCAGAGTAATTTGTACTTGTACTTGCCTTTGTCTCACAGTCCGTAGCCACCCAGTTTTTTGAAGCAATCCCCGACTTCACTGTAGAGCCAAGCATTTTAAAGGGCCTTGTCCGTTCCTGTCAGCATATTCACCAGAGCGTAATTACAACCAGTGCACATTACCTCCAGGTAAGCTTAATTATTTTTACGCATAAAATAAAATTTTAATAAAATACATTTTTTTTATTCAAAGTACTTTATTTCATTTATTTTAAATTTTAAAATTTTAAATAAGTAATTCCTTGGTGGTGTAATGCTAAAACTTAAGTTTATCGACGTCTGCACATTATTCTAGTCATATAGTCCGCAGATTCTGTGCCGATTTAATATATTTGCAAAAATCTACCAGGTTATGGTTTCCTATTGATGGGCATGGGCTTATTAATTTGCTTTAAAATAATATATTCCTAAAGAGATAATTTGAATCTTTATTTACAATCCCTTGCCCTCCTTATTTATAGATGAATGAATATTTTCCCTATCCCTACGTATAAAAAATCTTCCGCAATTTCATAGATTTCTTTCCAGTCTACTATTCCTGTACCAAGATACTCCGTACCCAATTAGATTCCATTTGACGAGCTTTTTTACTTCTCAATCCTAAAATATCTTTCTGAACCCAGCATAAGCACTGCGGTGAGTATTCGTGAGTTGACACCCATTTGTTCGTTATTTTAAGCAGTCTTGCCTCCTGAACTTGAAAATATCTCCTAACTATCCCCTTCAACCCTAATTCCTCGCTCCCATGCCGCTTACTTTGTCCTCAATTCTTTTCCTTGAGCCATTTTAAACCAGAGTCTTGGTATACACGTAACACGAGAGGAGAACAAAGAAGAGGAATTCTATAAGGTGCGATAGTTGATTCTACTATTTATGGCGTGGTACCTTGGGCGTTATAAAAAAGTAGTTTTTTTCATTATCGGAGATAACTAGCATTGTTGAAGGTGCTAGAGAATGAGAAAAGGAATAGGAGGGTAATGACAATGTCGTGGGGGAAGAGAATTTGTTTGGGAATGCGCTGCATTTTTGCATCTAGCGCGAAAGCAAGGAAGCGGTGGAATTTTGGATTCTGTGGAATTTCAAAAGGGGTTCGGTGGTTTTGAGAAAATATTCAAGGGGGGTGGTACGTCGAAGAGTGAAGTACACATATTTGTGCCTTCGGCTGTCAGTGATTTTGTTATTGGATGTAGTAGCAAAAATTATCAGGATGCTTTTGAGGAATTGCGATAGAAAAATGTTCAAACCATCCTACAAATCGACATAAGAATTGCGTTTATTCTCCACTGAGGACAAACGCGGCACCCACTTTGTCACTATTTGTTTCACACCCAATGTTTGTGCAAAATTGTGCGTGCATAGTGATATACGAGGCCGTCCTTCTGGCCTCAACTATTTCGAGGACTTTGATTTGTCGCTCACTTAAAACCATGTTGTGGATTTTGTTAATCATTTCGGAGGAAGTTACTTCCGCTGCACGTACCGAACGATGCTCATCAGTTTTGGATTAACAGCCACGTTTAAACTCAATTTTTATTTTGCTAACCTTAAGACGTCTCTACGTAGTCACCATCCGGAGTTGCATCCATTTCTCCCGGCGTTTCTTAATTTTTATAAGTCCACCATTGTGGAACTCAGCTAATTGCATCGAAAACCATTATTCCCCCTCTTAAATGACGTCAATTGTGTTGTCGAATCTCCGGCCTCACATTTATTTATTGAGTTCTGGGGATAAGAAAATGTTCCTTGGGGCGGAGTCGGGAGAATACGGCGGATATGGCAATATTTCAACACCACATCGCTTTGATTGCAGCTCACGGCGTGTTTGCTTCTTAAAAGGTATCAGTAGTCGTGAAACCCAGTGTGTTGGCCCCTTTGACCAGTGAATTTCTTTGTGAATAATATTCGGCATCTGTCGTAACTAAGATCTGTCTCATTCACGATCATTTACAGGTAGATTGTTGCTCTTCCGTCTAATGGGATAAAGTCCTCCATTACCTTCACTGTGGTAGAATCGTCCGTGAATGATAACCTTCCACTTACTGGATAGTCTGTGAGGGACATGTGGCCAGTTTGAAGAGTCTTTTTCCAAATTCCAAAGAAACTGCGGGAGATGCCGCAACAGTAACTTTTAACGGAGTCATCCGATAATGTGCATTTCAATGCAACAATTTCAGAGTGTGTATATCATTCGCCTTGACTGGGATCCCAATCCCAGTCAAGGCGAATGATTTTTACACTCTGAAATTGTTGCATCGAGTCTTTTTCCACCTCACAACTGTGTCGTATGACGGGCTATCATTTCCATATGCATCCATCATTTCATCATTAATTTGCTGGACACTGTAACCTTTCAAATAAAGGAGCTTAATCACTTTGCGAGCCTCTTTCTTCTTCTTACTGCGAATTACTCCAATCAACGGCTTGATTATACAAAAAAATTAACATTAATAGCGGTAATTTACAGCGTTATGTAAATGAGGATGAATCGTTCCTAGGAAGTAACCCTGATTATATTCCTTAAGTTTTTGCTTATATTTTTGTTTCATTTTCAATCAATGAAATTATTCCATGAATTTTAGATAAGAGTTTTAAGTCTTTCTGCGTCAAGGGAGTAGAAATTAGGACCGCGTGTACCGTGGGGTTTTGTGCAAGTGAATGAGTAGGTTAGTTTGCGTGCTTTGCATGTCTTATTATAATGTCCATGCATGCATGTTTAGTTTGGTTTTCTCAATATATGGCCAATTCTATTATTTTTTCCCTTTAGGCACTTTCAAGACACAACTACGTTACTCCCACAGCTTATTTGGAGCTGCTTCAGAGTTATGCTAGTCTACTTAAGAAGAAAAAGGACGAGTTAATGGGAAATAAGACTCGGTATATATCCGGTAAGTATCTGTATGATATTAATTTAGATGCGCGTGCTTGTAAAGGCATTTGCGCTGAAAAACTAGCCCGCAATGCACACTCAATCATTCAAAGAAGAATTTATTATTAACAGCCATGATTATTCGGGCTGATTTCACGCAGTTCTGTGTACCAATCCCTTAAACTCACGGCTTCATCCTTTTGTTAATCATTTTTAACATATCAATCGTTTCTTCCAGGGTAACTATGCCCTTGGTCAATTTTAACCAAGACGTTATAGTGCTTTACTACAGCAAGTTAGGATTTAATGCTTTTAATGAAATTGTTTATGCAATATTGGTTGCTCGTAACTATTAATATTTATTATTTCTTGTTCATGATTTAATTTGTCCCATGCTCAGCAAAATAAGTAGCGCGAACATTTAGGAAGGGCATGTTAACCACTGTCAATAACTTATCCGGTACAATTGTGATTACTGGTGTCGATTTTCAGTCAGTGGGGGCTAGTCACGTTCTAAGGCTTCGTGCGCGGACTAGCTGTTTTTGATTCAGGAAAAATGTTACTGCATTTCAGCGAAGCGGCAATTTTCTTCCTACACCAACGCTATTAATAATAAACATGACAAATGTAACGAAATTTAACTGACATACCTGTTTTGTTTAGTAAATAAAATTTTAAAGAATTAGCATTACCAAATTTGTGGAGGATGCTTCGAGTTTTCAGAGAAAGGTCGATCCGAGCGCGCCATACGGGAAGGCTACAGAACTTTCTGGATTTAAGCTAGGAAACTATGACTAGTAAGCCGTAAAGATATGACTGGTAAAGTATTATTCAACGAAGAAGAGGTTTTTGACAAAATTAAAAGAATCTACTTGGGCACTACAGGCAAAAATAACAGATCGGATTGCTTGTATAATACTGATAATAATACCATAGAACAAGGAACAAAGGCGTTAAATAAAATAAAGTAGAATCCCTGCAGAACTACTAAAGAGTTGAGGGAAAGCGGGGAGGAATATTTTATATGGCCTCATGTATGAAGAAAAAATTAATGAGGCCAGAAGATTTGGTTAGAACAGGAGTGATACCCATCTCAAAAAATAAAAGAGCAGCTAAATGTGAAGACTATAGGACAATAAGTTTGCTTTCACCCGCAGTAAAGCTATTGCCTAGGATCGTCAGCAAAAGAATGGAGAAAAATGACGGCTTAGGAAAAGATAAGTCTGGGTTTAGAAAGAGGATCAGTATGCGCGATACCATAGTAATAATAAGGTAATTAGTAGAAAGGAACATCCGGTACAACCAGGGCATGTATGTCTGCGTGTTATATTTCTAGAATGCGTTCGACGGAGTAAACTGAGCACAACTAGTGAATATTTAACTGAAGATCGGAGTAGAATAGAGGAATAGAATACCTATCCGGAACCTGAATAGTTGTAGAGTACAATGTATGAGTAGCGAGTGAAAAGGCGGGATGGGTAGTGTTGGGGAGGCAATAAGACAGTGGTATTTATTATCAAGTGTTCTTTTTAATATATACAAGTATTATGGGAGGAAATGATAAGCGAGGAATGAGAAAGACTGGAGTGAAAGTAGTTGGGAAACTCTTTAAATCAGTTTGAGTTGCGAATAATTAGGCGTTAGTTAGTCAACCGGTATTACAGATTCAGTGTGATAGGTGTGGGATGAGAATTAGCCATAAGAAAACAAAGCCAATGAGATTCTCAAGAAGTACGAAGGTTGTAAATATTAAAGTTGGAGAAATAAACTAAAATATGTAAAACGGTTCAGCTATTTATAAAATGTTTTGTAAGATGTTGGACGAAAAAATAGGAACAAAAAAATTAATTTTATTTGCTTAGGAAACCTTTACGAATATGTGTAAGTTGATAATAAGAACCTTGTAAAAACGTACAGGGATTCTTTTGAAAAATTCTGGAGATTCAGAGATATGGGTGAGGAGAATAAAAATGGATGGATAGGGAAACCAGCGATGAAGTCCATGGCATGGTAATGGAAGGGTATGAAATCTGGAGCTATTGGAAGAAATTAGAGAGCAGGACAAGTGGACTCAGAAGATAATGAGAGGCTATTGGATACAAGAAGCGATGATAGAAGGGAAAAGACTGGAAAAGCGGGGTTTATGGAGGAAAGGAATAGAACTTAGGTAGGAATTATGAGAGATAGAATGTGAGGAGAGCTAAACAATGAGTTAAGAATGATCTGAGGCTTCGCCCTTACCTTTATCCAATGTCACTTCACCCTGAAGACGATGGCGGAGTTAGCTGTCGAAACGTTGGTGCTACCCAACCTGACCTGGTGCGAAACCCGAGAAGCCTTCATCCACTAAACAATGAGTTGTGTAAAACTCGTATGTAGGCTGGGGTTTACGGATAGTGCCGTTTTTTTTGTTATGGCTTAGGAGTATAATAGGATGTAGTCTCAATAGCTTAGTAATGGCTCGGAAACTTGGTCAATGAGGCGGAAGGATAAGAGTATAATGGAAGCCATTGAGATGTGGATTTAGAAAAGAATTGAAAAAATAAAATGTTCAAAAAGGAGAACAAACAATGAAGTTCTGGCAGTGGTAGAAAAAACACGTGGACTATTTTTGTGACAGTTTTATAATATTGTACCATGCATACGTACAT
Source organism: Hetaerina americana (assembly GCF_022747635.1). Classification (NCBI taxonomy): domain Eukaryota; kingdom Metazoa; phylum Arthropoda; class Insecta; order Odonata; family Calopterygidae; genus Hetaerina; species Hetaerina americana. The sequence goes on from NW_027287427.1 coordinate 19,557,888, forward strand.
TCGGGTTCCAAGATAGTATTTTGCACTGTGCGCAGTCTTATCGTCTCTGAAGGCCGAGTGGTTGGTGGCGGTTGATTTACGAGTAAAAAATATTCTGTGGTTATTCGGATAATAATATGCGCTAATGGAGCAATTTCCCGTTTCATTTTCATGTAAAGGTAAGGGTATAATGTATGAAATGACCATAACATTGATTTCAGTATGTTTGACAAAATAATGGCATGCATAATTTACTCAAGGGTTACAATAAATGAATAATTATGGTACGACATTTTGGAAAAAGGATGAGCTGACTGCGCGACTAATATACAGCACTCAATCCGTTGTTTACTCCGTGGTTTTGGGGATTGCGCTGTGGGAGGCACACGATTAATTACGATAATCAATTTACCCTCTGGAAAAGGCTATACACCAATGCTTTTTGTGAATATAGCTTTTTGTGAATACAGCTTTTTGTGAATGGCTTTAAGTTCCTTCTCGAGGATATGACCATGGCAACAAGTATTTGGAATTAGACGAAACTGAAATGCAATGTATAAGGCTAAAGTTTCAGTGATAACCCATCATTAACCGTAAATGTACTTGATTTGCTATTTAAGTTGATTCTGTAGCTACATGAATTCTGGCACTCGAGGAATGATGAAAAAAAATGAAAAAAATTAGATGGTGTTTTTATATATTGAGTCGTTTACTGGTGGATTTTAATGCTTAGCATACTCCGTCGATGTCCGAGAGAATCCAAATGCATGTTTCTAAGCAAAGTTCTTTAGCATATTATAACAAGAAAAAAGAGTAAAATTCGCAATTTCACGCTCGACTTAGTGGAACTTATCCATTACTGAAAGAAAAAATGCAGCTTTGTTAATTCCACTTAATGTTTCAATCTTCCCAACCGGATTTATATTCATTGTATATACCTGATAATGATGCCCTGTACTGTAACCCAGGTTGCAGGATTAAAACATTAAATGGAATTAACAAACTGCATTTTTTTCTGTAAGAAAAAAGAGACTTGGTTTTGAAATACAATACCGTACTACGTATAAGCTGTTGGGTGATACTTTGACTGAAATACTGATATTTTCTAATAAAAAGTTACGGATTTTGAGTACTTTTAAGGGAATGACATATTTTTTGTGTGTGATACGATACATGTCGTATTAGAGCTGCGAAATACCTTAGGTTGAAGCGAAAAAATTGAGGGCAGCATTTCCAGAGAACGCATATGCTCCCTTGACACGTCGGCTGAGCTGCTTCCATATCTCATCAATCAATACGACCTCCTTTTTCTATCACAGCGTTTGAGGTATATGTCTCGATTCAGTTTGTTTCATCCTACGGGATTACGTAGCTTCCCTCTTTTCACAAAATAAATCCTGAATCGCGAATCCATTTCGAAAAAAATGAAAAAATTCCAAATATTTTTGAGTCCAGAAAAATTCGACGGTTCAAGTTTACATCTTTTCATGCGAAATGTTTTTCCTTAAAGGTGTTGGACTTGAATTGATTTCTTTTTACCAATAGGATCTGATGAAAATTAATCAAAATATGTTTGATTGTTTCACGGCAAAAAAATATTCCTCTGAATTTTAAATTTACCTTTTTATACAAAAGTTATTTTAAATGTAATTTCTCATTCACCTGTTAATTCCTTCTAGATTATCGGACTTTTGATGGTATATTGTTTCAAGGCAAAAAAAATATTCCTCTGAATTTTAAATTTGCCTTTTTATACAAAAGTTATTTTGAATGTAATTTCTCATTCACCTGTTAATTCCTTCTAGATTATCGGACTTTTGATGGTATATTGTTTCAAGGCAAAAAAAATATTCCTCTGAATTTTAAATTTACCTTTTTATACAAAAGTTATTTTGAATGTAATTTCTCATTCACCTGTTAATTCCTTCTAGATTATCGGACTTTTGATGGTATATTACCCCCTCAGTGGTAGTAGATGGTACAATATGGTATCGTAGTATATATAACCATATGGTGTCGTGGTTTATAGCAATATGGTGTAGTGCTAATGCAAGTGTGAGGTGAAAGGCGGTATAATTCTTCTCTTAATCAGAAATTAATTTTAAAAGTACCCTCTGAAATGTACTATTTCAGAAAATTACTTATGCATTGGGTATAATGCAAGGTAACCAGTAATTTATCAAAGTTATTACTTTTTTCAAACGAAAAATGTACTAAAAATCCTCAGATTAAGTTTTATTCTGCCACGATGGGTGTTCTAACTACTCTGCTATTGCCACATCCAATTGATGACTGGTACAATAGCCTGGAAACACTAGGGGAATCAAAAATTTCCGTACTTCATGTTTCCATAAGTGGTTTAAACTTACCGAGGGCTGAATTTCTGTACCCCTCCACTTACGTCTCTTCTTGGTCGTTCTCTTACTTTCTTTACAGCACATTTTCCATATCCCATTCTCTTTGTTTCCACCCCTTTAACTTTCTGCTTGTGGCCCTAAGTCATTGTTTCTCCCACCACCATTTTTCTTTCATGAAACTCTGAATTCGAGAGTTTGTCATCTTCTAGATTTCTCTCTTCAGGCGTTCAAACTAATTTTTACCCAGTCGTAGTCGGATTTTTTCACTATTAATTCCATCAGATCTTCATTATCCTTACTCCACACTTTATTTCCATTACTTCCTTTTGTTTCCGCTTACTGCTTTATATTTTTCACTGCCTTAGAATACATGGTTTATATTTTAACGGCATGACGCGATCTACTCGAGATTCCCCTCTGCCGGTACGTTATCTTCCAACGCAAGTGGGACTCTCTCTTACCGGGAGTCAGAGGTTGTTCACCAGTTTTGTGGAAAGGTGTGTCAATCATTTGGTCGGGATTCTGTTTTTAGAACGGGTAAGCAAATAACGGAACAGGAAATAATGAAAATGGATAGTCATCGGTACCGGGATAGATTAAAAAATTATCAACTTGTTATGAGAATGTAACGGATGCTAATTATCGTATCGCAGCCAAAAAGGAAAAACGAAGTGCTTTTACCCATTCAATTTAAAGTCACGAAACAGTCATTATTGGTCAATATAAAATTAAACTACACAATCGATCGCCTTCGTTAGTATCTTAGCTCTCATAAAGACTTGTAGTACCGTTTGCGCCTTTACAGATTCACTTCTAGACCTCCACTTTGAGTGTTAAATTTTCGCCTCTAAGATCACAACTCACACCTTTCCCAAACATGTTGCCATTCATTCTACTCATAAATCGTTTTTCTGATATTTTAGTTACTAGGGTCTTGGTTCACAGTAGAACTATTCTCGCTTATCAAGTTATTCATACAAATGTAATAGTAAATAATGTGAATGTAATAGTAGTTTACTGGGCTGATGAAATGCTCTTCGAAACTTGAACTGCGAAGAATAAAATAGTTTCCCTCAAATTTGGTATGAATTGGATACCAAATCGATCCATAGTACTCATTTTAAAAAATCGCCTGATTTTCTGAAATGTGCATCCCTTTCAATTGATTGAAACGTAGATTGAAATATACATATTGACCTAATAAATTCTTTATTGTTAGCATGGGTGATAGGCTAGTGAGCCTGGACGGGAATTAGTAATTTCATCGATTTGAAGTGAACTTCGTATTTCTGCATGCGAAATCTATCGGGGAGAGGGCTATTTTTCGTCGCTCTGGAGAAATAGTGCCCTTTTAGCCATTCAATTATGCTCCGTTCAATCTGGAGTTTCAACAGCAAAATGTGCCATTACCTCGAATTTCATGTATTTCCCTTAACCCATACTCCAAAAAATGGAAGAATCTGTGAGAAAGGAAGCATATTGAGCACGAAAGTGAAGAGATAAATTTTAACGAAATGGCTATCTAAATCAATGGTTAACATGTTGATGGACGAAAAATATTGTCTGATAATAAATACACAGACAATAATAACTCGAATTAACATTAATCAGAGTTAAAGTAGTACTCATTACATCATTAATGAAAATTAATTGAAATGGCAATACTCCAACTTAAAATTGAATCATGGCTCATTTTTCGGAAGGAAGATAACTGATGCTAATAATATTTACAGCTAAGCAATAAGAGGGTACTTAATTATTTACCTTTTTTTAATTTCAATCTATTCTTATATGGCTTGAGTATTGTGCTATTTAGGTTATTGAGGTTAGTAGCAAATTCCTCTATCATGGATAAATTTTATTTTATGAATGTAATTGACTCATCTTCCTTCATTTTCTCCAGAAAATACCGTCATAACCTAGGGTGTAGAAAGTTCCACTGCTAACGAAGTCTAAGGCTAATATATGGGTGATGCCCCCAAGCTGTATGATGATATAAGGGCAATCGCATACAAAAAACCGGCCGCGGCACGAAAAACTGGAGTGTATCATAGGTTAAATACCGTATCATGAGGTCAGCCATCATTTAAGAAGTCCTAGCTGTATTTCAGTATGCCCGCATTAGATATGGCCCTTTAAACCCCCACGGAGGCGTGTGACAGGTAGAGTTCGGTCACCAGCCTTTAGGGTAATTTATGATAATTACTGTTTTGGATCGTTTTGCCATAGGTGCGAGTATGTGGATGCCTTCAGTTTGAAAGGAGTTGTTATTTTGGCATAATGAGATATTTACAGATATCTCATCTTTTTCGTTAAGATTAATCAAACCCATAAATTTGCTAACGTAGATAATTGAAGTGCTGCTTATTTTTTTAATTGTATTTCCAGCAAAAGTACTAATTATTTTTTTCCACTTGATTGGGAAGCCAATAGCATGCTTCGTTGAGTAGAAAACACGTGAGTGAACTCGGCGATTTTTTTCGTAGGCGGTAATATGATAAAATATATCCGTTTACAAATTTGTGTTTCTATAAAAATGTAACCACATATGATTAGAATGCACGTGCTTAACTTGTATGAACATTGGAAAATGCAAAACATGACGCTTAATAATTATGAAGTCAAGATTTTTGATCGCGGCGATTTATTGTTCAAATATAATTAATCAAACTAACGTTGAATTAATAATACGAGAGGTGGCAAATGACCATGCGGAGTGAGGAAAATCAGTGGCATATCTGGAAATCGGACGAGGCAAGATGGAAAGTTTGGTCATGTGATCCCGTGTTAACTGCTATAATCCGGCATTTATTAACCACGGTAACTGTTCATTCCTTAACGCACTATTAGTGAAATGGAATATGATTTTGTGTCCGGGTATTAATTTTTCTTTTTGAAGGTATTTATTGCCAAGCGAATATGATTTACATGCTACATGTTATAAAATATATGAATTACCTGGCAAAACCCGTTATAAGCCGTAGCTTCTTCGGGCGAGAGGACTAAAAATGATAGGAAATAATTATCAGTTGCATGTTATAATTGTCTATGGTTCTTTGTACTATCTTTGTCTTGTGCTATGTTCCGGGATTGCACACGGCATGCTATTCGCCCGAGACAGAGGGGAAACAGTGAACATGTAAATATAATGAATGAAAAATTAGATTTCAATAAATGGACGTTGAGGAAGTTACAGCAAAGAATCAAACGGGCCCCAGTCAGTAACCTATGCCACTTATTTCGTGAAGCAGCCCTTTTCCGGGAAATTAAAATGTATAATATTGATATGTAATCACTCATTTAAAAACGCTTCGGTATCGACGTCTATTGAGAATATTTTCCAGGACTCGAGCTAGGAAAATTCCCAAGAATCTCCACTTGAGGTCACAGCTGATGGCACGGAGTCATGTAGAAGATCATAAGAGCCGAATATGTCTCTCGAGCCTCAATTTTCCCTTGTGTGTGGTGTACGATATAATTATCAAACGCCATTAAAACTCTCCGTATCTCAGTTAATGAAAAAGAGACTCTTTGAATGAAGAGCAATATTTTTGCTGTAAAGATGAAAACTAGATTGTAACGTTATTATTGACTCGAAATGCTAAAAAACAAAAATGATGTGGACGGAGATTCTGCATCTTGACTGTACACCAATTGCTGATTTTGTCACCAAGGCGCTCGGCCAAGCATTGATACCAAGCTCTGCACGCAATCTATGCAATAGCTAGTTAAATTCAATGAAAAAATGATAATGAAACTAAAATATCTTACCCTTTTTTAAAAATTAGTTTCTCAGTTTTCCAGCGTTTCCTTCCAGTATTTGTTTCTTTAAATTGATATTATTCATTATTAAGACACGTTATAATTCTATAGTAATCTACCGGTTAAGGTAGTTTTTGCATAGACACAACTACCAAATAAATATTTTGTGACTCCTAACAAAACACAATCCAGCATCCTACCCTACATAAAGTCCTTCTTCATCTCTGTGTACTTCCTTCCTCCCTTCATCACGTCCAACATCCCTATCCTATTCCTGCCATTTCCTCGTTTGCCTAACAATTCTTTCTTCTAATACAGTCTTTAACATCACCCTGCCGATCAGTACGCCCTTTACCCACTTTTCCCGACTCCTTAGTATTTCTCCCAACAAACCTCTCTCCTTGCCCACCATACCAAGGGGGCAAGGAGAGAGGAGAGGAGAGGAGATTTCCTTTCGTTTCATTTCACCTTTTCCATCCTTCTCCACTCCCACATTTCAAAATCCTCGAATCTTCATCTATCCTCCTGCTTCAGTGACCAGATTTCCGCGCTGGAAATCACTACGCTCCATATCAAAGTTTTTACGATTCTTTTCTTAACATCCTTACTCAACGTCCCTATCATCAACTCCTTCCTCCTTATGAAAGCCTCTTTTCCTAGCGCCATTCTTCTCCTTACGTCCCTACTACTTTGATCGTGTTGGTCCAAAACACTTCCGAGATACGTTAACTATTCTACCTGCTCTAGTTTTTGCCCTCCTATGGTTAATGTTTAGCTGAGCCTTTTTCTTTCTGGAAAATCGCATAACCTTTGTTTTATTAATATTGATTCTCATCCCGTATCTGTCGCATTGAATTTCCAATGCACTAAGCAATGCTTGCAGCCCCTTGGCTGACTGACAAACTAAAGCTTGGTTGTCAGCAAACCTACCTGATTTTACGAATTCCCCGCCCACTTTCCTTTCTACTTCCAGTTCTTCCCGTGCCTCTTTAATCATTTCCTCAAGATATACGTTGAACAGCACCGGTGATAATGACCAACCCTACCTTACTCCTCTTCCTAACGCTGCCCATCCGGACTCCCTTACATCTAGTTCCTAACCTTCGACCTATCTGCCTTAGGTGATCCTACGGGGAACAATTATTATTGCACCCGCTAGCACAGCTATAGGGGGTCTTCGGAACGCACAAGCCCATCCACCACGTCAAAGTTGTAGTCCATGGGAGGGGTATGTCATATTAAAATTGCCAATTTATGAAGAACTATTAACAGTTCTTAGCTCTGAAATTGAACTCTATCACTTTTGAATTTAATAAACTGTAATTTACTGTTGTTTTAGAAAGCTATTTAAGTAGTTAAGACCAAAAAATGTAAAATCTTTAATAAATTTGACCTTCAAAATAATGTGTATTAGCCCATAGTAGGATTTGAATAATCTCTATTTTCGGTTGTTTAATATTTTAGCTTATGACCAATGCTATTAACGTTTCAAATTTCCTTTGATATTTCAGTGACGAAGCAAAAAATTATGGGTAGATTAATTTATTATTTAGTAATTTAGAATGTTCACATTTCGATGCGCATTCTGGTGCTAAATAGTAACTTGCTGGGTCAGGTGAAAAATGCTAGGCCTGACACAGATATTTGTGTTCCAATCAGAAAAATATATGATTAAGATCGACAAGTGCATCGGAACTAGTCGGAATTAAATATTTAATGAGTGGCAAAATTGTAATAGTCTTCGTCTCTGTTATTATGGAACGGTTCCACTGTATCACACCTGGATTTGTGACTTATTGTCCATGTTAGGGTTATAACTAAGTATGCGGTTGGTCAGTAATTATACGAGGGTCATCCGGAAAGTAGTACCCGTTCGTGAAATAAAGACACAAAAGTAAATATTAACAAACATAAAAAATTTTATTTGAAAGAGGATACTTTAAACTACTTCTCAACATAATCTCCAAGCAAATTAAGGCATTTGTCATAACGTGTGCATAGTCCTTCGCCGCCAGCTCATTGAGATACGCGAGGGACCCATCTTGCACAAATTTTTGCATAATGCAGATGGTGTTTAACAATTTCATGAACAATTGTTCGAGAAACATTGGGAAAATGCTCACAGATGTCATCAATTGTGACGCGCCGATCGTTCCTCACGAATTCGTCAACTGAGCTCACCAGTTGGTCTGTAATGACAGACGGTCTCCCCGAACGCTCATCGTCGTGTGTGTTCCCCCTCCCCATGTTGAAGTTGCAACACCACCGCCGAACAGACGACTCGTCCATTACATTGTCTCCATACACCTCCTTTAATTGGCGATGAATATCACATGGGCGAACGTTTCTTGCATTGAGGAATTTAATCACTGCCCTCACTTCACAACTGGCGGCGTTCTCAATTTTTTTAAACATTGTAAACAATCACAGAAACAACACAGGCAATGCTAGCGTCACGCAACTTGGCTCAGAGAAGGCAGACAAGCCACTGAAGCTATCTGACCTCGTCCAGCGGCTACTCGCGTCGTCAGCACTTCATGCGGCACGAACGGGTACTACTTTCCGGATGACCCTCGTACATTCCGACTTAATCAATATTAGAGAATAATCGAAATGAAACCCAGATTCATTTCATTTGGCAATTCCAACCTTCATCCCTCCACCAATCCCGTTCCTCGGTAAAAGCATGATGACCGACCGGCTTTTGAACTGGAAAGATATACGCTTGCCCAGCAATTCAAGGGCTTTCACAAGTACCTTAAGTACATACAGCAGATGTGGTCCGCACCTGCAGTGTGACTCTCTCTCTTCTACATTGATATATTTATTATTCCCTTGGTCTTTGACTATGGCCAGGGGTCGCATGTTATTGGAAGGAAGGGTCAGGGGGATCGAGATGGTGCGGGGGCTAACGTACTGGCTTCCCACCATGAGGGCGCGGGTTCAAATCCCGGCGGTGTTGAATATTTTTCAGAGGTATCTCGATCCCTACTTGAGGTGCTTTGTGGAGGGCACTTTGAGTGAGTACGCCGTCCGTCGGTTGGGACGTTAAACTGCGGACCCCTTGGCGCCTTTCGTAAAGAGTAGGCTAATGCCGACGCCGGGTTTCTCTCCACCCTTCATCCTTTCCTATCCATCCCCTATGGCGCAAATGACCTTAGCTGTCGGTCGCCTCCCCTCAAAACTACTACTACTAGGAAGGGTCAGATGTGAAATGGGACGGACGGGTCCGAAAGGTCGTGTACGATCCACCGCGAGGGTGGAGGCAAGAGTTGCAATCGATGACTGGTGGTAATGGAGTGGGCGAGCCAAGAGGCAGAGAGGAGATTAATGATTTAGATCCCACTGCGCTGTCAGTAATGCAGTGCTTCATAACATGAAACCATGATATGACACCCGGTCCGCATTACCAAAGTTGACTGTTTTCGTATACTCTATAAAAGTGTAAAGGAATTTTTTTAAACGATTAAATTATTGTTTGGTGCTGTTATTTTCTACGGTATAGACTTTTCGTGTGATTTCTGAGCTAACCGAAAAACTTTGATACTCAGTTCGAAATCTTGTCTAGCCTAGCTTATCTCATAGTGTGTATGGAAATGACATATTTACCGTGAATAATGAAATTAAGTTTTATTTATTATTATTATTATTTATGTATCATCTGATTTCTCAAATCAGTTTAATTCGAAGACATTAACTCCTTTTACATTAAACCATTTCAATATTTAATAAAATTGTACATTGATTTTCTACCAGCTGAAAATCTTGATTAAAAGCTGTTAATTAAATTACATGAATAACATTTTTACATATTGTCTAGCTATTTACGTACTTTTTAAGTGAAAATATTATTCGTTTTAAATTCAGTCAAAATTTTGCCATTCCTTTTTATTGTATTATATTTAAGGATTAACAATTAAATTATATACATTCTCTTTTGATGCTTAAGGGCACATTGGAAATTATCGTCGGACCGAGTCCTTGTCATAGTCTAAAATTAATAAATTAACTCAAAACCGTATGCATATAACATGGGGTATTTCGCTAATGAAGGACAGTGTAATAACTGAACAATCGGGGTTTGAGGTTGTTCAAATACATTTGCTTGTTTTAAAGATAGCGTGCGCGAATTGATTATTTGCGCTTGCGCTTATTCCTCTAAATGCTTTGACATGTGTGATTTCAAATGCCAACCTCTTCTAGTTCTAACAGATATAACTGGTATTACATACTTGCGGGGGGGAGCATAATTCCTTTTGTTTCACTGATAATTGGGTAAGTTTCCAAATGTGTACCACAAATTTTACCACTAAATGTGGATTTGTTTTAATTTTTATCGTCCCCATAGGGGTAACAATTATTACTAAGTATCTTCCCATGAACCCTTAAGGACAGTGTCCCTCATAGCGCGCCTTTGAATAAAATAATTATTATTATGACTAATATTTCTTTGCCCCAATCGGTTTTAATTAGATGATTTCAATTACGGCTTTCCTCACTCAGAATTAAAAACTGCCGGGAAAGCATTTCATCATAATCAAAGACGGCGTTGCACACCAATAATGTGTACTCGAGAGTAAGTAGGACATCGAATCAAGAGCATCAGTGATTTAGAAAGAAAAAAATCAAAAATTAATAAATTAACTAAAAAATTGGGCATCACATGAAAGATGTTTCGATTTCCCAAAATATTTGTAACTATTCTTCTGAATCGAGGACCCCTGGTCACTTTCGAGCGTAAATTATGGTGTGGTCTGAGAAAACCCCTTCTGCTATTTTCCCCTTTTCAGGAGGACAAAGAATTCTCCCTCCTCAAGCCACCTACTCCTTCTGTAAAGAGTCATTCTTTTCATCTGCCCACCGAATGTTTCATCTTGAGAGAGAGAATATCCATTTAATTTCCTTCGTAAGAAACCTAACAGATCGCATCCCGCAGAAGTGGCCCTTTTTTAATAAATCGTCCTTAGGGTCTCTCATCATATAACTTCACACCCTGTCCTTTTCAACGGTGACTCCCATTTCGTCTCTTGAGTTCCTCATAGCTCTTTGTTACTTGGTAGAGTGGTAATTTTATTTCATGCTGCCTTTCTATGCGAATCTGTTTGATTCTCTTTTATTCGCCATGTATTCCTTCCGTCTGCTCTCTTTTGTTTCCAGATTATTAGGTCCTTATTTTTTGCCTAGAATATAGGAGTCTGTACACATTTTAAAATGCCGTGATTTGTACATAGGAATACGTTATATTTGAATATTTCTAATGGAGTTGCAAAACTTTCGAATATACGTGCAAGAATCAGGCGTCTGTGGAAGATAATTGAATCATTAGTATCAATTGAAATTATCTTGGCTGTGAAATATTTAGCATTAGTTATTTTATGTAATTGCGCAGCTTTTCGTGGAAATCATTATGCAGTGATAAAATTTATTCCTCCTATAATATGAGGGGAAATTATTTTATACTAAAAATACATGCCACTATCCTATTGAAATTAGTGTCACCTTTTGAAATTGAGTACATATGTGCGTAGAAACCATTTCTGTGGCCATTTTCGTGATTATTGGATACCCGAATGTCGGACGCTATGAAGGTTAACTACTCCACATGAACAAATAGCATTCTATCCTTATAAGAATTTTTTCCTTCTTTATTTTTTCTTCTTTTTCTGAGTATTGAGAGATCGAGCGTAGTGCCGGATGCACGAAGGGAATGAAACTCCATAAATTCTCTTTCTTTTCTCGCCTCTAAGGATGTCGCTACCACTCACGCTAGTGCAGGTTTCCTCATTATTTTCTCTGGCCATTATCAGCATTTTATCTTCACCTTTAATTTACTTTCTACCTTCGGTTTTCTTCCGCGCTCGAACTGAATTTTCCCATTTCGCCTTGGTTAGTGTTATTTAGTTAACGACTCGAGGGGAATTGGATATGAGAGGTAGGATACGAAAGGTAGAAATTGAATTATGCGTTTTCTCTCTTTGGATCATATTCTTAATAAAGGCGAAATAATGGCATAACGCATATAGGACATAAATCAATTTATCTCTGTCTCACATTTTTGAGTACAGACTTTGTATTCGACAAGGCTTTCCATGCTCTATTTATCTCTAAAATACGACAATACGGTTGCAATGAAAGGAAGATGTGAAACTTGTTTTAATCAGCACCAAAAAATCCGAACCGAAACAATTATTAATTATCTTGTTAACATTTCATCATACCACGTTTAAGTACTACTTTGATCTTAAAAATGCTCAAGCCTACCATTTCTTACTATTAAATCGAAAACAATGTAACATGAAAGTAAACGAGAGAAATTTCCAAAATTTTTCATCGAACCTCATTTGACAGCCATGCATATTGTAGATTATACTCTGTTGACCCACAATATCCCTAAAAGTTCTGACTCTATGCCACCGATGATTGATTTCCCAAATGTATAATGAAAAAGGAATTTTGGGATTATTAAAGCCGACCCATGTAGACTTAGAGATGATACCTTTTCTGGGGATTTGTGTGTGAGGTGACTATCGATTCTAGCCACATCTTCCTACTGCCATGGCGTCTTGAATAATTAAAAGTAAATTTACTTGTAAAACCTATTCATTCATGAAAATAAAGTATGGCATTTTACTGCGCTGAGTCTTTCCGTGTGGTTGTTAGCTGTATTATAGAGCATTAATATAGTGTCCTTGCCTTAAATAAGCCGCTTCGGAAGGCTAGTTTTTTATTTACAAGCTTTAAAAAATAACAGGAAATTGCAAATTATAGAATTGGACTAATTTTATTGTAAATATTCTATGGCATCGAGTAAAATTAGCACGATTCCCACAAACAGAATTAAATCAATTATAAATTCCTAACGCCACAAGTTAAAGCATTTTACGCTTTACCTGAGTATTTTTAGTTTAATTTTTTAATGTTAGGAGGCAGAGGTGACAGATACATACGTACTATCGATGACAAACGGTCACTTCTCCCAGGTACATTAGTCGCTGAACGACACGATTGGAGTGAATATGGCCAGAGCCACAAAATGTCACTGACAAAAATGGTCCCCTGAGGTCCCATTCTCCGTATTGAATTTAATTTTAACGACCCTGAGACACGGACGATAACAGCATCAGTGACATGAAGTGATGTAAGCGTGCTTCTAGAAACATTTGTGATAGTAAAAAAGGCACAGTAATAAAAGAAGAGGTTCTACGCAGTGTGTGTGATGACTATCATTAGAGGAACAATAAAAGGAACAATAATTAAATTATTCCGATACCCAAAATTGTACTGAATGTCATAAAGAACTGAGAGAATGAGAAGGTTGACAGGCAACAGTTTAGCTTGATAAATTGATGAAAACTTATCGTAATATTGATAACTTATTATGGAAATATTGAAGGCATTTGCTCAAAAAACATAACAGTTTCAAAACTTTCAGTCTCTGTCAGATCCTAACTACCCGAAATAAATTTCGACTAAAAAACTCGTTTTAGATAAAACAAATGAGCATCAGAATTCCTCAATAAAGCTTCGGTAAGTGTTTCATTTTTTACTCATTTACCTCCAGTTTTCACATCGTTTTAGACAGTGTCCTCTCATATCTTTCCTGTAAATGATTATTTACCCTGTTCTTGGAAGAACGTTACGGGGGCTTACTTATATTAGTATTCAGAATATTGTGGATAATTTCTATCCCTCTGAAGATAGATTATCTGAGAAAGCATGGCTTACGAGCTCAGCTGCGCTCGTACTCGACCAGTAGGTAAGACTAGTAGTCACGGCTAATATTTGGGAGGCACTCGTAGGGAGGCGTATGGGTTCTATACCGGGGTTATTTGGCTTACGGTATCCTATAAATTACCGTGGATCCACGAATGAATGCCGCAAAATATTTACCCGCCGATAACCGTGATGGAAAGCCAGCCCTTCGGCGTTAGAATTAAATTAAAGATCTGAGGAGAACGGCCACACTCATTGACAGCAGGCATATTAAAATAAGGTTATGGGAAGCCATGCTCCGCCAGAAAGAAAATAGTCAATTGAAATTAGGTACTCCAAAAAAGCATGATTCTTTTAAATCTAGCGTTCCTTTTAACGATAAGACCATTATTAGGATATATCTAGACATAGTTTTGTTTCATACAAGTTGTTGTAATGCATTATACTTTAATCAATTCGAATTAAGCGAATTTGCAACATGGCCCTGGACGTCGATGCACCTTAAATTAATTCTACTTCCAAGGGGCTACGGAAAGCAACCGAACTTTTATTCTGTGGAAAAATATTTTAGTAAATTTTCTATGCATGTATTTCAGGAAGAAAAAAGTTTTAAGCATTCTTACCTTCAGGTTTTCTCTGCTTAGGATATTTTTATATACACAATGTTCGCTGCCCGTACTATAGCTGACGAATCTAAGTTGAGATAGCCCCGGTAAAGAATGTTTCAATGTTGATCCGGAAAATCATGCAGAATAAAGAGTAGTATTAAGTAAGGCGTCTCTAGAGAGTGTGAAATTGTAACTATATGTATATAAATTGAACAATTAACCTATTACTAATTTTACGAGGCAAACCATCCGTAATTCGGATCTCTGGGTGGAAGCTACTTGATAGAGTGTGTATAGGGTACATGTGGCATTCAATTTAAGATCGAGACGACATTCAATGCTCAAAGAGTGGATAAAATTCTCTTTCAGTTAAAATTATCTATACTAAAATAGCGTGGTATTTTTACCTTTCTCCTTAATTGGTAGCTGAGAAATGTGTAGGGAAATTTGAAAAGGATGGAAGAAGAACGCGTAGCAGAAAAGCTATCGTGGTAATATTATCAAGAGAAAATGGAGAAGAATGCAGGACTGCATTTGACCAATCTTAGGATTGACTGATGATGATGATGAAGTAGCCGAAAGACTAAAAAAACCTGGTTTCTTAGGAAAAGATCCCACTTTTCGAGCTTAGATGAGTTTTTCTGCACTTCATCGCACGAAGGCGTCCCATATTCCTCCCATATTTTCGGATACGCTTCATGTTCCTTTCCACCGCTTTACACTTTCCTGCACCACAATTTTCATCACTTTCATTATCTTTTTGCAATCCATGGCCTCTTAAAAATTCATTTCTCTTTACTACGTTTTGGTGGTTAGTAAGCTGAAGTTCCCTCCTTTTACTTTTAATTCTACATATTGCTACTTTACTTACCTGTAACTTCAATATCTGTAAATTTTCCATTTTTAGTGTGATAGACAGCTTTCCTCCACGGAATCTTCTAATCGTACTATTACCACAAATATTTCCAAGTGCCATATGGGCTTTTCTAGAGTACATTTCTTGTTATCTTACCATCGGTTGTTTGTTATTTCTCTAGCTTATTGCTGTAAGGAGGCGGCACTTCCCCGTTATTAACGAGCCATTCAAGTATTGATTAGACGACATATGAGTATGCCACTTTTTGACCTCCCCGCCCCACGTGAGAAAAGATATAAGATATCTCAAGTAACCCTCCTGCCACTCAATCTTTTAGGAGAACTGTTCTTTAATGAGTAATCAAATATTGTTACTCGCATATTTTACTGTGCAAAAATTTAAAATGGCATGCCTAATGTGCAATATATGTGGACGAAATTATTAAAGAGACATGGGAAGAAGTGGAGAATAGAATGAGAGTCGGCCGATAATTCATAAAATTAGTTAGGTTTGCTGATGACCAAGCTTTTGCTTGCCAGTCAGCTAAGGCATTGCAGGCGGTGCTAAGGGAGTAGATAATTCAGTGCAATAGGTATGGGATGAGAATCAATATAAATAAAACCAAGGTTATGCGGTTTTCCAGGAAGAGAAAGGCTAAGTTAACCGTTAAAATAGGACGGCAAAAACTAGAGCAGGTGGAACAGTGTACGTATCTCGGAAGCGTTTTGGACGAAATTGTTCAAAGTAGTAGGGACTTAAGGAGAAGAATTGCTCTAGGCAAAGAGGCTTTTACAAGGAGGAGTGAATTGATGACAGAGACATTGAGTAAGGATGCTCAGAAGGGGCTCGTTAAAAATTTGATATGAAGCGTAGTTTTGCACAGCGCGGAAACATGGTAATTAAAGTGGGATGATAGGCGTAGATTGAAGGCTTTTGAAATGACGATGTGGAGAAGGATGGAGAAGGTGAAGTGGACAGAAAGAAAAACAAATGAGGAAGTTTATTTAATAAATGTGAAACTCCAATAGCCGTAAAAGTTTACGGCTATTGGAGTTTCACATTTATTAAATATTACTAGCCGTAAGAGCTCATTTCTATCAAAATGAGGAAGTGCTGGGTATGGTGAGGGAGAAGAGGAGATTGATCGAAGAAATCATAAGGAGACAGGGAAAATGGGTGCAAAGCATATTGATTGGTTATGGGATATTGAAGACTGTGATAGAAGAGAGAATGCTGGAGCAGAAATAAGATAGGGATGTAGGGAGGAATGAAGGGTGGAAGGACCTTTACGAAGAAGGGCTTCTTGTAGAGTGGGATGTTGGGTTGTGTTTTGTTGGGAGAGAGGCGCAGCCGTTGCAAGTTGAAACAGGTTCAGTTTGCCTGCGTCTGCTTTTAATAATAGAAAACACTCGACAAGAAGGTGTTTCTTTCTTTTAATTGTGAAAAAGAACAAAACACATGAGGCTGTCTGAAATGTAGGTTGATTGAAGAAGACACTTTAAGTGATTTTTAAAAGATAATATCGATTTTGTGGTGACTATCGCAGAATCATCCGCGTAAAAACGTCTCGTATTCAATGTTCTGCTACCAACGTGTGGGTGGAACCTGATGAAGTTTTCAGTGATAGTAACGTTATTCGACGATCTATGCTCATAGTGGTACCTGTGGTGTTAGTGGTTATTTATCTGAGAACAGCGATTGCAGCTCTACCTTCGTCGAAAATGTTTGCCTCCTCTCTAAACCTTTTAAACCACCTTCTAGTCGTGCCACACAGGGAAGATCAGGCTCGTTATTAGCCTCCAGTAGCCTTACGTAGGCCTTGGCTGACGACTTGTTCAAGTGAAAGCAAATTTCAACTCAGCGTATTGCTTGTCTCGCCCATTGTTACCTTAAGGGGACTGATGGTGTTTAAACTCGCGAAAGCTGCCTGAAGTCAAATCTATGAAACTTATATCATATATTAATTGCAAATGAAGCTAATATTACAACAGAAAATTAAATTTTTGCCCGATAAATTAAGTGTATAAAAATCAAATATATCTCCTTTCGAAACAGCCCTCATAAGATATAAAGATTTTGGATGAACGCGTGCATATTAACCCTTCTCTGTTTCCTTTGTGCAGTTGTAGGTCTTCATAGTAAACTTTAGGAAGCATTGAGTATAAGTTGTCAGATTTTCGTGTTAGGTGGGAGTATAAAAATTTCTCGAGCTCTACTTATGTGAAAAACGGCATCACATTAGAAGTTAATGTTGACCGCAGAAAAAATTGCCGTGCAATGGCATTAAATCGATGGGAAATTAAAGTCTCAGGGCTTTTTATGTCACTACTAATTGTAATGGAATTAGTGGCACAAATACCCCATACTACTGCGTGTGATGAAGCTATTGTAACTGTTGACCCGGGAATTGTGAAGGTAGGTAACCTTACGGGACAATCATTCTGAGACTGCTCCTTAAAACGCAACCCTCATATTTGTGTGCTGGTAAATTACCAGGGGACATTGAAATTCTCTTATTTGAGCTGTGTACCAGTCGGAGCCAACATCTGGGTCGTCATGCTGTATCGGTGGTGTTGCCACCCTCATTTATGCAGTAGATAAATATATACAAGTGATACCGAAACGGTTCCATGTGCCGATCCAATAACCCCTCTAAATTATTGCATTTATCCTATATAATTTAATTTGATAAAAAAAATACTTTCGTGGAGAATTTCCGTTTTCTAATCGTTCTGTACCTTGCACACTTGTATTATTCTATTTGGCCGACCGTGGACTTCATCTACATCTTCAATTTCACTATCTTATGCTGCACGCAGATAAATCTTCTCTCGCATTTCGCCACTTGTTCGACTTTTAAAAAACATCTCGGTATTAACCCTTCTTTTCTTCTGCAATTCATGCATAAATGACCCTGTGAGTGGCACTTCAAAAGTTTCATTCTTTTGGTCATGTGATTTCACTAATCACAAGTATACGTGTATCTAAGTCAGCTATCGTTTGTACTTAGAATTATTTGTTTTTTTAAGATTCCCTCCAGCGCGAAGAATCAATAATTCAAGCTCCTCATCCTAACCTCTTTACCACATTTCATTGGCCCTAAAATAGTTTCCGCCAAAATTCCGGGTGGGGAATCAGCTTTTCCCAAGCATAGTTTACTCCGAAATAATCCACTTAGTCTTTTGTTTATAAAATAGGCGATCTCGGTAGCAGCTGCTTTGCCTGCTAACCTAGAAGTTATGAATTCGATTTCCACCTACGTACGCTTCACTTCATCTAGGGGTTGGAGGGGATCGAGATGGTGCGGGGGCTAACGTACTGGCTTCCCACCCTGAGGGCGCGGGTTCAAATCTCGGCGGTGTTGAATATTTTTCAGAGGTATCTCGATCCCTACTTGAGGTGCTTTGTGGAGGGCACTTTGAGTGAGTACGCCGTCCGTCGGATGGGACGTTAAGCCGCGGACCCCTTGGCGCCTTTCGTAAAGAGTAGGCTAATGCCGACGCCGGGTTTCTCTCCACCCTTCATCCTTTCCTGTCCTTCCCCTATGGCGCAAATGACCTTAGCTGTCGGTCGCCTCCCCTCAAAACTACTACTACTAGGGGTTGGATGTTTATGATTTTCCTAGTGGTTATATATTGATTAAAAATCAATGTAAAGGCCAAACTGCTATGTTGGATTAGTAAATAATAAATAAATAAAAATGCTGACGAGTTCATGAGCGCCTATTTATGTCAATCCGCCTTCCACACGGCAATACTGCGATCTTTAAAGTAATTTTTCCTGTCTGTGGTCAAATTGCGTACTGTGGTCTTTTACCGCTCAAATGAAGCACTATTCTGAATTATTGACAGGTTATTGGCCAGAGGAATTCAGTTTCCAAGCCTTCATTCAAGTCCATAGTATTTTTAGGTCAAGCTACCCGAGAGTGGACCACTACACCCACGGGGTGCGGCCCTCGCTTATTGTCCACGACTGCGCATCGTGTTTTATCGATTATTTCAAAGGTAGCTCGTATAACTAGAGGTTTTCCCACGCATCCGGTGGCTTTAACCACGAGGTGGGGACTGCATCAATAATGAAAAAAAGAATTCATATCAAATATTGTACGTCAAAATTCAAAATGGAATGCAGAATCCATCAAATGAAAAAGAGAACGTACTTTTCCACAGAATTTATTCGGTTCGGTACAACGCGTTTCACCGTGATATGACATCATCAGGTACAAATTCATAATAAGATACATGTGTTGCATATATATATACACACACAGTGTTATGAGTGGGAGTAAATTGGAGTTCACGCAGAATTGGTTATTTAGTGGGAACCTTTGGCCAATAGGCAGTAAAGTTATAGTAATTCTGAGGGAAAGGTGGGCGATGGGGGACGACCAGAAATCGGGGGGGGTGGTAAAATGTGTGGAAGGGGGTTGTGGTCAATGACGGGTGGTGGGACAATTAGGTGATTGCGGAGGAGGGGTGATGGAAGGGTAGGGATCGAGTATGTGGATACTGTTTATCGGATTCAAATTTGCAGAGAGTATTTGGGAAGGGTGGGAAAATATTTGTTCGTTGCAGCGTGTTACATTTGAGTTAGATGAAGCTCTTACAATTTCAAACTTTTCCGAATAAATTCTGTGGAACAGTACTCTCTTTCATTTGATGGATACACAAAACTTCCACAAAGTAATGCCTAACCCGGGAAGGCTTATTTAGAATGCAGGAGTTGAAAATGAGATTCCACATTGTCCAAATTATACCTCTTAACGTTTTCGTAGGTTGCTTTCAGTATGGTAGAATAGCGCGGTTTTATTGAGCTATCCCTGCAGGAAAATCATTAAATAAAGCCATATTTTTAGCATTCAAAAATTTTAATTGCATATTATTTCTTATCAAATTTTAGTAGAATTCCATTTAGCAGAATTTCATACAAGTTCTGGTTGTTGGATCTGGCAAAAATCAATTGAAAGAACATTAATTGTATAGCAACTGGCTTTATTATACTGTTGTCAATCATGTTCTAACGTTCTCAATTAATAAAGGTATCCAATCATTTCTTTAATTAGCCAAAATACTAATACTTTTTTAACTCCTCCCCATTGACTTCATTTATTATATTTTTTTATTTAACGACTTTATCGGGGCGTGATTGAGACTTCCTTCTTCCACATAATCCCTAAATATTCAAGATAATTACAAGCACCCACCTTTGGTGGAGGAAACTAACTAGGTGGGAATCGAACCCGTGACCGCTGGGGGGCAGGCAAGGACATTACCCCGCCGTCCCAGGGGCTTGCAAGGGTTGGTTGTTGTGAGTCCTGATGACTCATATAGCTGTACTCGCGGGGGTAATGATAATTGCTCCTGCTCGGGTAAACCATGCCAGATAGGTCGAAGCGCAGGAGCCAGACGAAAGGTAGTCCCTGCAGCATCTGTTTCTCAGTGGAGCTACTGCGAAGGCGTCTGACCGAGCCGGTCCGGTCATTTGAGTAAAGTTGCCATGTTAAAAACATTCAGGGAAGCAACGGGAAAACATCTCAATTATTTATCGCCATAAATATGATGGACGTGAATACATGTATATTTGATTGTTGGTGATATTGGTATTGATATTAACACACTACCTGGGAATTACCGGATCCGGCCAGCTCGGCCGGGTGTCATGCCCGGCTGTAGGAGAGGCAAGGCTTCCGCGGTTGTAAACATACGAAATTCTCGAAAAAGTAAGTGAAATGTTAAATTTGAAGGGCCAAACATATAGCAGTTAGAACTGTTTATCTTTCTTGTAAGTGTTTTAGATCGAGATGGTCATGAGTTAATGACAGGGACGAATCTCTGGGTATGGTAGAGGAGGAGAGAAAATTGTTGTAAGAAATGCGAAGTTGGAAGTGGAAATGGTTTCAGAGCATTTTAATTCGGGTGGAATATTGAACGTAATGATAGACGGTAAAGCGTTAGGCAGGCGAGGTAAGGGAGGAATAAGACGTGTGTTGGACTTGATGAAGGGAGATAGAAGACATACAGAAACGAAGAACGGTTAAATGTAGTGTGCGGTGTCTCGGTTTGTCTTGTTGGACAAGACAAACCGAGACAAAACAAAAAGTGTAGCGATGAAAGTGTGACCGCCTAAAACCTACTTTAAACGGGTGACTGTTAATAATAATACTTTTTTTAAGAAATATTTTTTGCATCAACAAATTTATTTCAACTATTTAATGATCCATGAATTTATCAAAATCCGTTTAATTGTATTTAACGGTTAATCATTCGAGTACCCAATAAGTGGCATTATTTAGCCTTGGATATCTTGGTGGCTGAAATAATGAAACTTGTACGTTGTCAGAAATTAGAATATAATATCTAAAGAAATATATTATTCAAAGAGTACAAGGTTACGATTGAAAGACCAAATTTAAAGCGAATATAAAATATTGAATGACAAGGAATTTGGAGATAAACTGGCAGTAATGAGAATATTTTTTCAGGAAAGCGAGTTTCGCTGAGGCGAGTCAAAGCATTTTCGAAGGTTCTGTGATGTTTCCCTCCGAAGCCTCAGCTCGAGGTAGTCTCTATTTGTTGAATGCTGTGATAACACTTAGACTATTCTGTTATTATTTCTAACTGTATTATACTAAAAGTTTAATTTAGCAGCAAAATGATGGAATATTCACAACTCTCTCATTCCATTAAAATCATTAAAGTCTTTAAAAAGTAAATACATTCATTTCACTGCCTCTATAATAATGCTCAAATAGAGAAATCGAGGGCAGCAGGCTTTAGGATTTTCTGCTCTTTTATTAACACGAGCTCATATTCGATGTGCCGAGCGGAAAGCTTCACAGTGTGATTCAGATTGTTACAATAAAAAATGTTAATATTGTTGGAGCATAAAATATAAATACTATGTTTTTCATGTGTACGTTAAGCAGTAAACTATTTCATGTACTAATCAACTAAGTCGGAGATATTTCATGTACCTTAATGGCCACTTTTCATTGTGGTATAACAAAACGCCAGCCTGTAAGTGCTGTGGATTATTTATTGGGCGGTAATGGTTTGGACACACAGTACCTTCACCTAATGTTGACATTGTTTGTCTAAGCGGAAATCGCAAAAAGGACGAATTCTTAGTGCTTTATACCAATATGATTTACAGTATAATCTGGTATATATACCAACATCGTACAGCCGGGAACTTGTAGGAGGTGTATGAAGTGTCGAGTGGAACAAGAGATTCAAATTGCTGAATTCATTGCCATGAATTAAGTACATAGACAGAATAATAATCCACCAACTATACGGGAGTCAAGTTTCCGCATCACGAATTACTATGGTAGAAAATAAAAGCGCTAATAAATGACAGATTTGAGGATGAAAATTCTCTCCTGCGCAGGGTATTCCGTATATGCTTGCAAGATGCAGTAGAAGAAGTAACATGCTATAATAGGCATCAAATGAATTAAGAATAGTAGGCATGAGGTAGCATAACATCATTTTCAGAGAATACAGAAGACCTTTAGTTATCATTAATCTTAAAATATCAAGAACTTCCGAGATTTACTTTTAAAAGAAGACGTAAGGAGATTTCAAATCTTAACATGTGGACGGGAGAAGATGCGAGCAGATGTTGCACTGAGAGTGGAGAAATTAAACAGGGTATATTTAAATTTAAGTCACATGAAATAGGATGGAAGAAGCTCTATGTATATCATATGGAGAACATTTCAGCTAAGAAAAGTTTTATCACGAAGAGGAAATGACTTAAAATACCTCTTCGTGTGAAATCAAATGAGTCAAACTTAGAACAAAACAGTAAAGGTTGAGTTCAAGTTGTAACTTGTGTTCTGTGATGAGATCGACCACAAGAAATCGGACCAGATAGGGATAGAGAACTTGCTGAATTTGGATGCTGAAGATGAAACGGATACGAATGTAAAAAGAAATGAATATTTATTCTGTCTAAGAAGAAGAAAATACAGTATGGAACACGGCAAGATAATAATAACCAGATGAATTGGACACACCTTGAGACAATAAATATGTGATGCTCATGATAGAAAAGAAAATTGAAGGGCGGAGGCCTCGAGAAAGATCAAGGAACGAGCGCGTCAGTTAAGGACGGGGTATCTATTTGGGAGTTCAATTTAGAAGTTCCATTTTGGGAGTTCCATCGAGAGCTAGAAAGGAAAGAGTGGAGATTGACAGTCAACCAATCTTCTTATGGAAATACTATATTGCTGATGATATTTGGAGCGATTCTCATAGCAAAGTGTTTCATTAGGAACAGGAATGGAAATTCACCATACTTAGGTATCTTTTGTTTGTGTCTGGATGACGTGCATAAAAAATAACACAAGAAAATTCCAAGTAATTTAATAATTCTTTGAATGAATGCTAAAATGCTAGTTATGATATAAGGTATGATAACAAAGTATTGTTTTGTGACGCTATTTTCTGTTATTTTAAATTTATTTCTTGCTTCTTATTCGTGTTTTCTCATTGAGTAGTGCGTGCAATACAGATTACTTGAATCCCTGAAAGGGAAATTTTATGATTGTTCCATTCTATAGTTACATACGCATTTTAATTAATTTTTAATTTACCGTTGAGAATCGGCTTCATAACGATGTTTAGATAAAATGCTATTGAACATTATCATGGGTTATCAATTAAAGGATTGATTTATTGTAGCTCTCAAACCTATCATGCTCCCTCATAGCTCTTTGCAACGAAATTTTCCATCGTCTGCTTCTAGTTGAGCATCCGAAGACTTCACCTGTAGTCTCACTGCTCTATGTTTCCTCTAACTATGGTCTTCAGTACGTATGCTCTCTTGGCTCAGAAAATGTGCAATTAGTTTCTCTGTACTCCTGGTTATTTAATTGGTGGCATAAAACATTTTCATTCATTAAATACCATCTATTATGAGTGCGTAGTCCCTCTGCTTTTTCCTATGCCTGAATGTGTTCGGAATGACTCCATCTCGTTTTGTTCACGACTTAAAGAATGAGCACTTATCTCGGTTCAATCCAACTACTCCAGGTATTTAAAACAGCAGAGCGATATGAAATACATAGTTTATGCTCATTCGAGTTCAAGATGTTTTGACTCTCAAGAACACTATGGCCCTTTGAATTAGATGCTACCACAAAGCTGTACTGGCAGAAATCTTTTCCGTCTCGGCGACAGAATTTTTCGTAGAATCAGAGCGAGGTGGTGGAGTTAATCGATATCCTCTCTATAAGGTGACGAAAAATTGTGTAATCGCGTAACCCTTATAGGATAAAAAAATGCGTACTAAATGGAAACATTCCGGTCCGAAAAACTTTTATTTCCTGAAGACTGTCTTTTCCTGTTAGGTGCAAATTAATTTGAGTCTCATTTATGCTTAGGCTTCCGACTACCCTTTAATTGTGCCATACATATTCTATCTAATCCATCGAGCAAAATGTGATATACGCAGTAGCTTTACTATCATAGAATCGACGAACAGCATTGATCCAGAAAATACTAAATCTCCAAATTCCCCGCGAAAAGTTAAGTAAGAAATAGATATAATATTATGAATCAATAAATACTGCGTATAAATTTGTTAAACCCCGGGATTCTTTTTTATTTGGATACCTCTTCTTTATTTTTGTATTGAAAAGATTTTAATTAGAAATCAATGTGAAAATTATATGCCGTGTAGTTTCATACTATATTTTCACCCAATGAATAGCTTCTACCGTAGCACTCATTTTTCAAGCTAACTCTTTGATAATAAATGCCGTGATGCGCGCACTTCGTTCCATCCAATGGGCACAACAGCCGATTTTCCACTCTCGTTCATGTGAGATGGCATATTCGCAGCTTCACCTTCCTTTTATCGCTTCACCTATCCCGGTTCCTTCTCCCGCCATATTCGCCTTGGATAACCTTTCATTGTACGAAATATCAGAGAGAGAGACGAAGTGTGCGTTTCTTGGAAACCCACTGATGTTCTCTTCAACGCTTCCCTTTTGTCGGGGGAGTCAGGTGAAGTCTGGAGGTTACCTGCACAGATCCGCAAGTTGTGATAAGGCTTCGCATACGGAATGAGGGAGGAAGGACTCATGCGCGCGGAATGGTAAGAGAGCTTCCTCGGCCCTCAGGCTGTCGTATTTTCTGCTCCCCCAGCTCCATCTTCTATCTCCCTCCTTTCCCTCCGTCTACCCTCACAGTTGGCCCCACGGCAAAGGCGTGCTTACACCCGCTAATCTCCATCCACCGCTCCGTCCTTGTCCCCAGACGCCGCCAATTACGCCCGCCTGCTTTTTTCTTCTCTCCTCTCCTTCCAATTTTGTGGCCCGTATCCAACTCTCTTCGCCATTAGTGTCCTAATTACCAGGTACCGGATATCGGTCGATCGTGTATAATTGTCTATAACTATCATTACTTTATGAATAATCAATACAACGGGATTTTGTACCCCCAAAATTTTAGTTTTTTGAAGATATTTCAACAATGAATTTCAAACAATTCTATTACGTGTAGGTAGGACTAGTTTCAACACATCGGCGTAATCCTCAGGTACCTCAGGTGACGCCGATGCGTTGAAAATAGTCGTACCTACTATAAAAAATTTGGTGGAAAGATACATTGTTTTTTAACTCCAGTGAAAATGGATTTCCATGAAGTTAAGCCTTGAAACATCGAATATATCAAGATACTTTAAATTTATTTTTCAAAGTCAAATTACTTCTTAAGGGGAACTAATCAGTCAAAAGACGTATTTGTGTTACTACTGGGTGGATCTGGGTTTTTTCTGCTCTTACTATGGCAACAAGTCCTCTTCCGTCGGTGAACTATGATAAAATTATTAACCGAGAAATTAATTTTTATATTACATTATTTCTAATTGCATTCATTTTGACCTGAATTTTTCTAGGGTTTTAATGAAACTGCTTATCTTTTAATCCCATTTGGTTTTTTTTTTATTTAGCCTGGAGTAATTAGTGTCAACTTCATTCTAGCGGCTGCCTACTCTTGCATTTGCTTTCACTATTTTGAGAATATTGCTGATCGGCATGTTTTCTCGATTCCTTTTCATCTGAAGCTTTTACAATTATATTTTATTATTCATGTTACTTCCAAAACTAGCCAACGTCCGTTGGATTCATGAATTCATCAAGTCCTAATTCTCACAATACATGCTTCAAAAACGCTTGTTATATAACATTTTCTTCCAAAGCCAATGACTGAAAATGATCATAATTATGTTTTCCGTTATTGTTCAATTCATGATTTTTCTTCTTGAAAACATACCTGTGTGATTTTTCTGCTCTCGACCTTATTAGTTTATCTTGCGTCATTAGCTCATCCGGTGATATTGTAATTAACTCATAAGTAAAAGAATAATTATCAATACCTAAAAGTACTAATGTATAGCTATGTAACTATTTTACCTTTATTTTTGTAAAATCGTTTTTATTTCTGTGGCTTATTTGTCATTTATCCATGTCATCTTATTTGAGGATCAAAGGCGAACTTGGAGTGAAACTCATTGACATCATAAAGAAAAGCTATCTGGAATCAATGAAGATCATAGCATGTGAATAAAGAGATGATCAAACATTATTATTTTAGTTGGTTAATTACCAGGCACCGGTACATCTTAATTTAACTTTGAGAGTACAATACAATCGAAGCATTATTGCAGCATACAATTTTATTTAGGTGAGAAGATTCTTGGCTATCCCTAATGGTGGCATCATTTGAAGAGAGGAGGTTACTGGTTAGAACGGGAGACGCTTAAATAATTTGAGAAAATTTGATCTGAAAAAAATATAGCTGCCAGTAATCATCTTACTAAATCTATTATTTTCCCACAAAACCTAATTGAAATTTGCACGTAATTATTACATGTTTATCATAATTTTTATGAATTCTGTTTTAGTGCAAGAATACGGTAATGATTTGTTTATCCTCTGTCGTTAATGAAAAAAATCTTTTAAATGACGCCAGGTTTGATTTGGGTACAGATTTACGGGAGTAAAATTAGGTCTATACAGTAATAAGGGTGCAGTACCACATATTACATACAAATGTCATATAACTTTATAAATAAATAAATTTTAATGGACTCGGAGCTAGACGAAAGTAATGAGGAAAAGTGATTTCAAAAAAGGTCTTCTTCAAGATTGGCTGAGTTTGTTACAGAAAAAACGGCAGGTTTTATTGGGCAAGATAAGCCATGTTCCAGTAGAATATTTAATTTATTAGTCTTGACTGATATAAGGCGTTACATATTAATCTCAAGAAATGTAGACAACATTTATTTCAAACAAACTAAAAATTTTAGTCGCTTAATCTTTGTTATACTCTCAATATGATGTTGCCAGTTTAAATATTTGTGTATGGTTAATCCACAATATAAATGAGAAACGCCAGATCAATGAGTAATCAAAATATTGCATGAATTCATTTTACAATCTAGAAAACAATTTCTTATGATTTATGAACGCAAAAAAACTATTTTAAGCCGATGTACGAGTAAAACCATACAAATCTGAGCAATGCGTTTTAAACTGTGGTAGTTAGTCAATGATGAAATAGTTACCAACTTGATGATAACTCTCTAAGTTTGAATTTTGGTAAATTTAGCAATATCAATTTTAAAATTTACCAGAAAAAAATAAAAGTTTGGAAATAAACAATTAGTCCTTTTTGACCAATTTCCTACTAATACATTATGAAAATTATTATTTCATGCGTGAATGAAAATGTTTTTAATAGTGCATAGATTGCCCTAATGTCATCGATATGTATACTATTACAAATTAGAGTTGCCTGTTGATTCTCTGGCAATCATTTGATTAACAATGAAAAATCATTGAGGATATTGACAAAGGTGATGGGGGATGCTCAAAAGAAAAACTATACTGCCTATTATAAGGGAAAAAGGAAATTACTAATGAAACCAAAAGAAGGAGATTTAGGCTGAAACAATGTACTGAAGATATTTATTGTCGAAAGAGAAGGTGGGGACCTCGCTTATATATTGGAGGATATTTTGATATGAATTTTGATATACTGTCCACCAGATGGCATCTAGATGTAGAGAGACTGAAAGCGTCATGGAAAATGAAGATAGAATATTCTTAAAATATAACCCATAGCATTAGGAAATATTGGAAGGAAAAGTTTTTTGGACGTGTTCTCAGGTTTATGCGAAAAGAGTTTGGCCAGTAGGCTTCCCTAAGTTTAATTCACATCCGCTCCCGAATGAGTTCGAGGACTAAAAGACCTTAATTTGAATTAAGTGAGCCGCACGCAGTAAGGCAGTATTAAATAATAGAAATCGCCAGTAGAAGATTGAACAATGGGGAACGTGGCTACCCACTGGGTTTGAAAGGAGGCACCTGATTCCATCGTATCAATGAGAACATCAATAGAAATGAATGAATGGCATATTCAATATATGATGATGTATTCTGAAAACACGATATCTCGATCTTCTCTCCATCACCTCATTCCCTCCTCTCTCTCTGTCACGTAATACTCTCTCCATTCCCCCGCCTCACGGTCCACAGAATTCGATCTTAGTCATCCCATTCTTCCAGTATGCTCTTGAATTAACTTTTAGTCTTACTTACCTCTTTTCGAGCAAACGCTCATTTACCATATATATTTGGAACCCTGTATTGGTCACATAGCGAGCGAAATACTATACTAGCATATACTATGCTATATCCTTACTTGTGTTAGCTTACAAGAAACGTCGAATGATGATTGGAATGCATATATTATTTCGAGGATTTCAAGAAACCGTTGGACGGTTTAAAATGAGCAGATTTGACGACTGCATTTATGAACCCGGAAGATCAGAATTAATTAGAAACCTATGCAGGTGTCAAACAGAATAGGATAGCGAGGAGAGAATCGGAATGAACGGGGATGTGAGATAGTTGCACAGTTGACGATTATTACCAGAATTAAATGAGGTATAAACTGAGAAAATGGGGAGGCCTGATATGGGCGTTAGGCGGGAATGAATATTCGCAGGGAACAACTATTAAACGAGTACAGTTTTAAACTTCTAAGTTTTCTGTCGAGAAACTTCCATTGTGGTTCATTTAGATTCTTGCTCGCACAATTCGAATTCCTTGTTATCTTTTCGTTTTGAATTCTCTTTATCATGACTCGCCGACGATTGCTTTCTTTGCTTTGTGCGTTACCGTTGAAAACGGCCTTTATTGTTTGCCCGGAAACTCAGATTCAACAGGGTAAATTGCTTTATTGCATACAAGCTTTTGAGGTGGTGCTTCCTCTCATTTAGACAAAGAAATATCCAAGGGAAAGCTGACCCACCGAAGATGGTATATCCGGTTCTGCTATGCTTTACAGCTTCCATAAGAGGTTGTTAGCCCGGAATGAAACCAACTACTCCTTGGCCTTTATCTCTGGAGAATTGCGTAGGTAGTGAGGAAAAATATAAGCTCCTCCGGCATCGTCGCTATCCCTCAAAAGTTTAGAAATTTCCCTTCAACCTTAATTGCATTGTTTTAGATCCGTAAGTAATTTTTCAAAAATTTAATGGAATTTCTCAAATTTCTCTAATTTGAGAAAGATATTACGGGCATATTTTCAGAAAATTTAATATTTTCTATTTAGTTTTGTACGCTTAAAATTACTAATTTTTATCATAAAACCATTGCAGTGTGAAAATTTCCGGTAAAACGTGAGTCAAAATATTTTCAGTGTTATTTTACATCCAAAGTAATTGTGAAATAACATTTCCCAAAGGCCATTAAGTCTAAATCGTTGTGAATAACAATCAAAGATTCGCCTATTTGTATTAAAGCTTAATATGGGTGGTCTATGGTATGAATCTGCTCCTCTGGAATGGAACTTCCATCAGAACTATTACAGAAAGGGCCCCAGGGTGGTAAACACATGTGACATGTGCATTTCCTAATGTCTCTTCCTCCTCCTCATCTCATCCATCCCGTTCTGTTCTCCTATAGCGCCCCTATCTATGTGTCGACACACGCGATGTATAAGACGGAGAGAGTGCTGCGGTGACTTGGATCACGGTTAAATAGAAAGCACCTCATTCTTCGTATTAACGCCTTGCATTTTGACCCTCATATTCGCTCTAGATAATTACCTAACTAATCTATATGGCAATAGTAATGCAAGTGGGCAGACGCTAATTATTTCCTGTTGAAACTAATTCTCAGTCTCATCATCATCTTATTCTCAGTCTCATCCTTTCTCTTAATCCATTTGTCGGTTTGCCTCTTTATTGCCTTTTTTCTTTCCTTTGGCGTCTCGTGTTTTTTTATTTCTTTTAGCTTGTTCATTTTCTACCCGAAGTTCTCCTAATTCATTCTTCCTACAATAACTGCCCACAGAAAACGATTTTCCCTCAAAATAAGACCTGGGAGGGGGTCGCTGTGTATCGAGGGACTTAAGTATTTTTACCATTTTTCGATAATTTGATGCATACATTTCAACTTTATATTTCTGCCGTTGCACAACAAAGTAGAAACGTTTTATTTCTTATCCATTCCTCACTGCATAGAAAAGGACTCTTCAGATATGTTTTACGTAAGCTTACATTTCGGTTCCAAGAATCTATAGGAGATGCCGCAACATTAAATATTTAACGGAGTCATTTGCTAAATGTGCATTACAAAGCAACAATATGAGAGTGTAAGGGTTTAGTTGCTAGGTACATTTAGCTTTTGTTCTGATATATGCAATATTTTCTTGGATTAATATTATATCTTTTTCATTGCCTCGGAGGCTGCTTCTAATTTAAAACTCTTCAATTAGCTTTTTATTTCCTCATTGTATGTCCATCATAAGTTCCCATCTGTCATCATACCATTATGTATCAGTTAATTTATCTTCTGATGGTCATTTTCCATCGCTTCCTCCCATTTTTATTTATTTTACCACTGTCGGTATGATGTTGGCAAAACACAACGAACTGATCTTTTCTTTATGGCTAAGTTTTTCATAGAATTTCATTTACTTTGAGAGCTGCGGGTGATAAAGAGACCTGCGTTTGCCTTCCTTCCTGATAGTACTGCCACCTTTCCGCAGAACATACCCATTTCACCATTTCTCTGTAAAATCTCCATATACTCGCTCTTCGTCTTCCGCCAGCTTCTTACGTCTTATTAGTTTCCTGGCCCAGTTAATTATTTATCTCCCTGTACTATCTTTTACTTAATTCTTTGTTTACGGTCTTCCATGTTCTTCTTCCTTCTATCTTCTCATTCATTACTTCAGTAATTCATGGTTTTCTTGTCCTTTTTTTATTCGTCTTTCACGTAGTTTCGTGCGGGGCTTCCGATATCCCTTTTTGATATATTTTCCCGTCCATCATCAATTGTCCATCTCTCTATTCGTCCCACTCGGTACTTACACAATCTTTTTCCTCATATGTCTCCCTTGTTTTATCCTCTCGAATTTGTGTCGAACAGTTAATTAGTTCTGAATTATGATGTGAATTCGCTGCCCGGGAAACTGCGAATTAATTATGGTGTAACGTGTGTACGGTGTTCCATGATGAATAATGCCGAATTAAAACTTTGTAAACCCACATGAAAAATGAACTTAAACAGGTTTCAGTACGGTGCAGCATCAGTAGATCTGGTGATGCTGCACCGTACGGGTCGTATTAAAGTTTATTTTTCAGGTAGATTTACAAAGGTTTATTTGTACATTATTATTAATAATTTCTTCTCAAACACAACGACCATAGTCTTCAACTAGAAAGTCGGTTTAATAGGTGACGTAGATCTCGTCTAGAGCCAGACCTTTTACTTGTGAAATTCACACTTTAGAATAAACGGGTGAGTTCCATTCCTTTCTCTGTTTCACTCATGGTTCCTCAGAAAGCGCTGGTACCTAGAGACGCACACGAACGATGAGCCCGAGGGTACCATCCGGAATGAAGCCTGTGGCCCTCTAGGCATTGGCTAAAGTCACTCACTAGGCCGCCACGCCACCAAATTACTCCTTATATATGATAGAAATATCAATCTTCTAAAGAGTGGAAATTTCGAATGAGACTCATTAATTTTGGCTGTTACCCTTCTACATCACCGCCTCTTTCCCCTCATCTCGTCTCCGCTCCCTTTAAAACGCGTTACCCTCTCATCTGCCCCTTTTCTGACTTTAATTTTCACATCTCACTCCTTCCACGCCTTCTGTCGAGTGCACAACACCATAAACTTGCCCCCCTCCCTCCCTTTTCTTTTCTAACCCGCTCCTCCCGGTCGTTTCCCCCTTCCTCCGCCCTTTTCCCTTCCCACCTCTCTCCCTCTCCCCTTCCCTCCTCTTCATCTCTTTCCGTGTCTTACTTTTTTCTCCTCTGCAGGCATCCTTTCATCCCTTCCTTCCTGGTTCCATACCTTTTTTTCCGTCACGTTTAATAATTCCTTTAATCTTCATGAGATAAATAACTGGGCGATCCTCTTTAATAACCATAAAATCCCTTTCCTCCCTCAACCCCATTAGCATGCTCTTGGTTTATCTAAATGGTGTGCATGGCTGGTTACGTGGAGTTATAGGAAAAAGTGTATCTGACGAGTAGCTACTAATCCCAGCTTTTACTGAATAATAACACAGGTTGAAATCTGAGAAGGTACATTTCGAGCAAAGGAAAAAAAATTTGATTTTGTGTCATAAGTAAGGCAGCAGACAGATTTTAAAATATGAAACTGAACTAGTATAGATGTCAACGGCCGTAAAAATTATTTTTAAGGTTTTAAAAGTATTATTTTGATTTCTCTATCCAGCTCTATACAGGGCTTTTAAAAAATTCAATATTTATTTATAAATTGCAGAATCAGTCTCGCTACAATTAACCTGGATCACAGAACGCATTTATTCGTAAAGGTATTGAATATTCAGCCATAGCTGTGTATCGGAATTATATTGTATTCATATACAAGTTCATAACCATTTTAATAAATAGAAAAATAAATCAGTTTTCCGATTGATTATAAGCCCTCTAAAGTCAGTGACTCTCAAGAATTAATTAGCACAACAAGGAATTTCTAAATTAATAATTGTTTAGTGTAGTTTTGAAGGGTGTATATAATGGAAATAGTTCTTATTTGGAAACCTTCATATGGTTCCATTCTTCATGTTATCATTTTAAACGTCACTTGCATCTAATTATTTCTTATTTCGAAACAATGTATCAAATTTATTTGCCTAATTCAAATATAATGCTATATATATCGAAGAAGTCGGCTTGTTTTTGGGTGTTGAGGGTAATTATTCTCTCGGATAGCATACTGCGAAGTTTATATCATGAAGGAGAAATTACCTGTTGCCGCGTTCAGGAAAAAAATCAGTTTTGATTAATTCTGTTCAATTGCGATAAAAGAAGGCATTTTTACGAGGCAGATAGCGCCAGACTTCAGACTTTATGGTCTATTGACTTCCCAGTGAGTATGAATGGGTTGGAGCCACACGCGACATGGTAAGTGCCCTTTCTGGCCAGGCTTTTGAAATGCGGGACGCTCATGCCCACAAGCCGTATCGGACTAGGACCTACTACTCTTCTAAGGGCATCATTTATCAAATCGGAGAGGACCAATATTTTTGTTTCACTGCCATGCAGCAAAGTGATTTATCCTTTATTGTGTCACTATATCATTGAGGAACCGTTCTGTTATTGATCAGTCTAACATATAGTTAAAATCCATTCTTTACGCGCTCCCAACAATACAGCACCAAAAACATACAAATAGATGCGAGCATTAAGAAATTTATCGGAAGGTTAACAATTTATGCTCTAACTTCATTGAGCTGAATGGGCTTAAAAGCTGAGGATTAAACAGGAGCTAGGCGATTCATCCAAATTTATTTTTCTTCACTTGCTATGGTTATCTTATTAAGCCACTGTAAACGTGTAAATTGCCTTTAAAAGCAGTTTTAAACTGAAAATAAGTCCTAGTTAAATTAATCTGAAATAGCACAAATAAAATCTAACGAGAATGTATTGAAGGAAGTAAGGGAAAACAAAACCCGATAAACTTCAATTAAAAAGAGAAAAACAGAGCTTAATGGCCATTTAATAATACACAGCGAGCTGATAAGCAACGTTTTTTAAATAAGGAAATGAGTTAAAAGAACTTGAGGCTGGCTCAGAGTTTGCGTGCGGAACTTTGGGCCGTCTCAATTCTTCAAGAGTAGTTTGTTATGCGCCGGATGAAGTGCAGATAATTCCATGAAATAAAGGAGGGGGTGGAGAAAAATGGTTGAATGTACAGAATAAGTCAATGCACTTTTTAATTCTGTACTTACATAAAGATTAAATTAAATGAATAACCTCATTCTTTTAAAATAATTTATTTTGCAATTCTAGGCAAACATTAATTTATATTACCGATACGGTAGGCTTGTGTAGGATTGTTTTGTTAATGATTAGCGAGTAGTAGAATTCCAAAATTAAAATATGGAAATTCTTTTTGGAAAGGAGTTATTGATAAAATTAACGGCTGTTAAAAATGTATACAAAATAAATCAAAAGCATTATTTTGTTAATATGTTCACAAACATCAATTATTAGATTGATATTTACTATCAACCACATTTATTCGTTGAGGCTTTTCAAAGCGCTAAATGATCTAGCAAAGTGAGCTTGTTAAACCAGCTTCAATTTTCTACCCACGTCAATTGAAATCATAATTTTTAAAATATAATAATTATTAATATATCATGGAATATAGAGTGCCTGCAAGACAACGCAGCCATATGGAGCCATCTCCATCACGCCCCGAGAGTTAATAATCAGGAGAGGCAAAAATTTAACCATGCATCTTTCATTTCATTAGTCGGGTAGGACTCTTAACTTTCAACACTTTTTTCTTTATGAGAACGACTTTGAACTCCCCCTCATCCACCAACGGCACTTTTTTAACTTAATCCCCCATATGATTCCCATGATACTCTTTACTCTTGGTACTTTTTTCGAAGACAGGAGGGAAAGTGCGTCCCTCTCCCTTAGATTTAGGTTTTTTTAGCTCAGGCCTTCGTTCTCAATGCAGCATTCTTCCGCGGCATCATCTCCCATCACCTTTCATGCCAGTTATCTCACAATAATTTCCCGCATAACCATTTACTGGTTCTGTGGGAATTATACTTTATCTTCTTACGCACTAACTAAAATAAAACTTTTCTGCGGGTAACGATTCATATCCTATCTGTAAGTAGAGTAACTTATTAGTTTAATCATTAATAATGCGAGGAATTAATAATTATAATGTTGTTAAATTATCTTTCTCTGGCGAAATAGGTACCATACATTTGGTTCCTGTAGTTTTATTTACCTTTTATTCAATTATGAACTATCTGCAAACGGATGGTATTTGTTTATCTACAAACGAATAGTATTTGTTCAACAGTTTAATGATGGCACGTACCCGAAAAAGACGAAGGAGGTATAATTAAATTTTATGTAAAAGTAAAGTAGAGGAATAAATCCAATATATTTCAAAAATATCCGACGCATATCAACGCTTCTTGTGACATCCTGCTTAAGTGAAATGCAAGCAATGTATGTGTCACTGACTCTATTTCGAGGACTTCTACTGCTCAATTGATGACCTTCATAGTAATCTTATTAATATCAAGAAAATATATGTAATGCTTTCTATATAAATATATGTATATATAAAATTTTCATTGGAAAATATTAATTTTATTTCCAATCTAAAAATTGTGGTCATTTATAACAGTTTAGAATTCATCCATCCATCATTATTGAATGTATGTGGACAGTTATTGTCACCAAAAAAACTGGCCTCGTGTCCGAAAAAGTAAATATTCATAGAAGCTTGTGACGTCGGCCCACTTCTCTTATAGATTCTCCAATCTTCCACATTTCCGAAGTGACCTAATTTATCAAGTTCAAATCCGAAACTAATTGATTCGTTATAAGACTCGGGAGAGACGAGTGGAAGACATATATTTTTTACTCGAGAGGGTTTCGTCATGTCTGTTATAAAATCAATAAATTTAAAAGAAAGGATTATTCGTTGCTCCCCCTTAAGGTAACGATTTCTCCCATTTTTTCTGCTTCGCAGTATTCATGCTATAGTAGAAATTTTATCACGCTGGCATGTCGATGAAATGTCAATATCTCCATTTTCGCTAATATGAAGGAATCATGTTGCAATCCCCTCCTCGGGAGGAGCCGCGATGATGCACTTACATTATTGCAGGAAATCCTCGGATCATACCCCCAATGGTTAATAGGATACCGGTAATTATTGAGATACAGGTGCCTGTACTACCGGTAGCCTCTCGTGTAACAGCTGGATCATAGTGTTTCTCGGCGAATCTCTATCAGCTTAATTAAAAGATTATTATCAAATTAACTAAATGCCTATAGGAAGGCTTGACTATGGCTGCTTATTCTCCGATTACCGTCTTTTGCCGAGTCGGTTTTCGTGATTCTTGCCTTCGCTCGCGTTCGCAGTTTTCTCAGCAGCCGTAATTTGGCTCATCAACCTCAAACCCAGTGAAATCCACATGTAAGACGAGAAATAGATAGTGCTTTTAATTGAAACAGGGAGCGGGAATTCTGATGCATAAAAAAAGCATAATTTCACTCTTTTATAGGTCCTGGCTACCTTTAATGGGAATCTTTCCCAATAACGTTGGAATACATTAATGCATTTTAGGAAAGAATTGAAAATGCACAAATAAATTTAGTTTCAAATAAGTGAAGTTTTCATCCACTTAAGTAAATTAAATGTTTGGAATAGATGATTTTAAAAGATATTAGGCCTTAAAATAAATTAATCTTGATAATTCAATCCAATTAAAATGAAGAATTATTTTTGAAGTCTTGAGAAACTTCCTAGAGGTATATGGTATAAAGTGTGAATGAATTTTTACTGATGCACTATTGAAAAATATGAAATAAATAGAAGGGAAGCACTAATAAATATAGCCCTCACCAGAATATGACTATTAATTGAAATCATAGATAGTATGTGAAAGTATACTTAATCTAATGAAAGAATAACGAATTTTTTAATCGGATGTCATGAGTTCCTATCTCCAGTGCAAGACTGATTTTTTCATTAGCAGGTTGTTCGGGGTTTATTAGTTTGTGCCCTTGCGGTTTTGTATTTATTTGTAATTTACTTTGGTGTTTCTTAGCCCCATTCTACTGTGTAATTTTAGTGCAACATAATATCATGAAAACGTTGCTGTGTTCCCTTCTAGAGATAAATTTTGAAAATTATTCTATCCTTATATAATGTTACCATTCTGTAGCACGTTTATTCATTTGTCTTGCTTCAACGTTTTTAGTAAACATTTTTTTCATCGAGTACAATCATCTTTACTGTGCTATATGAACGTGAAATCCTAAATTGTATAAGTTATCTATGGTACTTACCATTTTAACAAATTTCCTCCATGCTTCTCTACACCTTCCGTCTTCGCGACAAGTATCTTCGTGTGTCGGTGCACTTCTTGCACCCACGCTAATGGTAGGGTGCGGGCAGTGGTATGTACTGGCTATCAAGGTAGTCTCTTCAGAAAAAATTATAGCTGATTTAAAAATAAAAAAGCAGCCTCGAGGCACCACTAGAAAATGGTTTTACTTATGGCATGCTAGCAAAGATTTGCCAGAACTGACCGGTGGATTACCGTATCCGTTGGGTAAATTCTGCTCGTGGCAAGGGTTCTGCAAAGTCTAGTAAACTTGAATACCCATCCGTTCTTACCCATAAAAGTTAAAGAAATTAAGATTTGTGTTAGGCAAAAAATATTGAGGGAACGAGAAGCTTTAACTTTGGACTCCATTTATCCTGAAACGTATTTTTATATTTCGCTGAGGATGATTCACCTTTTTCTTTCTTTTACTAAATACTTTAATATGATAAAACGTGCAAAAATCAGTAGAATTTCTTCCTCGGGATAAGAATTTTAATTGACCTGACAAATTTTAGATGATTAATGGCTTCAATCGATGACAGTTTAAGGACTCCATTCAGGCTTGTGTCAGAAGAACCTCAACAAAGATTTTTAAGTAACCTGAAAAATAACGCGTGGCTCAAAGAGAGCTGAAACGTGATGTGAGCAATCTTAACCCCCTCCTCCCACTAACCTTTCCAAATTTTCGCTAAGAGGATTGAATTTTCAAATCTATTCCGCGGATAATACAGGGTTCGTCCGGAAAATAAGTGTACTGACTACTGATTTTTTTCCCGCCGCTCCTGGCGCGCCCAGCACCGCTCTGACGGGCTGCAATTGGAGGGGGGTATGTTGGCAAGCGACGCTGAAAAAGGCAGTCGGCTCTGAGCTGTGGTGTAGTGAGGAGCTCTGTTAACGCGAACCTCCACGCTCGACCCACGTCACGGAACGCGATGCCGAAGTTCTTGGAGCAGCGTTATTCCATCAAATTTGCGGTAAAGCTTGGGAAATTGTCTACCGAAACTGTCGGTATGATTAACCAGGCTTACGGAGAGTCAGCCATGTCCAGAAACATGATCTTTCGGTGGCAGAAGATGTTCGTGGAGGGCAGAGAGGAGGTCGACGACGAGTCTTCGAGAGGTTCCCGATGATGCCTTCGCGGGAGCGTTCCAGGAATGGGAACGCCGCTGGAACAAGTGTATCGACTCACAAGGGTCCTATTTTGAGGAATATTAGCTTAAGATATGTAAAAGTGTAATAAATTTTTTTTCCTGAGCTCAGTACACTTACTATATTTTCCGGATGAACCCTGTAGCTTGTTCTCCAAAAATTAACGCGAAATTCGTGTCAGTTTCAGAGCTCCAGATATTTTTTCATTGAAATTTTATTTAATGCCATTTAATACCATAGTGCTTTGTCGCAATGTTAAGGAATATAAATTCATTTAAAATTAGCATTTCAAAATCCTACCTGAATATCTTCGTCAAAAATTAAAAAAGGGATAAACGAATTTTCAGTATTTGAACAACTTTTCAAGGATTAAGCTGAACATTTTAGTATGTTATGCAGATTCCATATCAGATTATCCTCTTAACGATGGATGAATATTGTATGTACCAAATGATATGTCTCTTGTAATAACTGTAATTATTCTATAATGATAATGATTTCTCATTTTGATAAAATTGCGACAGCAGTCCTCTAGTAGTTTATGTCGAAATTTCTATTCTCTCAACCTGCCGGAAATATCTTTAGTTCCAGTATTTCTGCTACTTAACGAGCTTATATTGAGACAATTTAGCTTAGATTTTTGCAATATTGTCATTCTAATAATTTTCTTGACCTCGTATTAATGCATGGAAGTCTCATTTACATTTCTCTGTCATATTTTGACAATAAGAAGAAACTGGTAAATGTTTGTTTCGCTATTTCCTGCAGATGCATTGACATACTTATTCGAAATGGTTAAACATAACAGTTTCAGGTTGAAATTTTGGAATTCCTTCATTATGAGGGAAAAAAAGAAACTTTACACTTCAACAATAAAGATTTAATATTTCACGACCATGTTTTCGATGCTACGCATCATCATCAGGTGACGATGATGCATAGCATCGAAACCAGGGTCGTGAAATATTAAATCTTTATTGTTGAAGTGTAAAGTTTCTTTTTTTACCCTCGAAATGGTTAGTTCGTTTACCGAGCAATAATGGTCATATGCATGTTTTTAGAAATATGTTGATGTTTTTATTATTTTACCGAATTGATATTGTCTATTAAAATTTAATCTCATTGTAAAACTGTTTCGTTTCAACAATATTAATGCTGATGTGTCATCAATTTTTAGAACCTCATCACGGATCTTTTCCGTGCTTTCCTATTTTTCTCCCTGATTAGACAACCATTGAAATCTGATTTTCTTATTTTTCGAAAGTTGTTGTTCTCTTTCTTGTACTTATCTTTCAAAGATATCGCCAAATGAAAATACTTTTTAAAAAATTAGCCTAGCCTAGCCTATGACATGGCTGCATCTTGAATGCGTAAATTTTCTCGGTTAATCTGTTTAAAATATTAACGAATAGGTCAGTTTTGGCCAGTTTCATTTAATTTGAAATGCTCCTATTATTCCTCATCCGTCATTCATCATCATTAGCATATTCAAAATCGAGGCTACTGACGTTCCACCTAATTCAATTAAGTCACATATTCGGGGAAATGTTTTTTTTATGTTCACCGGAGGAGAAAATGCGATGAACACGGAAAAGTGACGAGGAACGGGTGAGCACCATTCAAGTTGCGCACTGAGTAGAATCCGCAACCGATGAAAACGAAACGGAATCTGAAGCATTAACGAAGAAGGAGAATCATTCATCGATAAATATTCAAGTTGGCATGAAGCACCTTTTTCATGAATAGGAATGCCAACTTGGTATGCATAGCTATGAAAAAGTGAGTCATTTGCGTCACAAGTTTGACTTGTAGGTCAAATATCGAATCACCTGAATGAACACCCGCTCTTCAAAGAGGCAGAAGTTTTAAATGAAAATAGAGTTAAAATGTTTAATGGAAAGTATTTAGAAGCCGTTTATTCGAAGTAATATTTAATATGTTACTGAGTCTGGTGTATTGTTAAGCTTTTTTGTGTGAACTTGACAATGTCTGTAAGTCTGTAAGACAATGACAAGTAAGATGATAATTGAAGGTTAAATATGCCATATTTTTTTCTAGTAGTTAAATATGAAGTTGTATTTCAACGGTTATGAAAGCATTGCACTGATTTATATAGTCCTTTAATAAGTAAAAGTTATTATTTACTGTATAATACCTTCATTTGTTACACTATTTTTTAAAATTGATTTCAGGATGTAAATACCATTAAATTAAAAGCCTATATAGTTTAATATTATTCAGAGGAAAGAGGTTTCATATTCGGACCTGGAAGAATCGATAAAAAACTTTTGAGACGGCTGCTTTAAGAACATTGATGTTCTTTCTCTACTCATCCTTTCGAGATTTAGGTGTCGTAGCAAAGGTCATCCCTGGCGACGGCAATCTTCTCATTTCTGATGAGAAAAAAAGCTCTGGCCTGGATGTTGAATGCTATAAAGGATAAGAGACTCTCGAAGGAAGTAGTCGTTGGATTTCCGGAGTAGTCTCTGGCTTGAGGCCTGGCCCTTGTGGCTATGAAAAATAGATTAAACGAGCTGATATTTTTCCTGCAGTCTTTATTACCCTCTCTTTTTAATCTCCTTGGGATTTGTTATATGACACTGCATTATTACTTAGCGAAGAAAACTAACTTCCATTCCAACTGTCTGATTCATTGATGTAAAAATCAAATGAAGCTTTATTATTATTGTTCGATGAGTATTTCAGGTTGGATTTTAGAAGTATACAGTACTGGCCATGTCTAGCACGCAATAAAACATCAAGGACCCATTATTGAGATATAGATTCAAAGTCATCAATTTCACAAGATCCACAGTGTCTTTCATCAATGTTAAAAAGAGGAAAGTTATCATTTGCACTTAATTGTGCTTTACATTTTACATGACCTATTGTGCTTTACATACTATGACCTATGTATGTTCTATTCCAACGGCGGGTATCCGCAGTCTATAGGTTGAGTTGCCTAGAATTATTCCGCGATATTTGATAGTATTCGGTATTTATGTTGCTCATAGTAATTAAATTTTTTTCGATGCACCACCGCATGACTTTGTTTTCGTGATAAGACTTTATCTTTTTTGCAATGTGCCAAGATTTTCCACGCGGTAGTCTCGGAAAAAAGCGAATGAATATTTTTGTTATTATTAGCGAATGATTATTTTTGCTCAAAATAGTAGGTTCAAAATTGAGAGGTATTTACGATGAAATGTGCTAATAGTAAATGCCATTTTACCATAAATGATCCCTATTGCCCGAGGAACGTTTTTTTTCTAATTATTACAATACACAATGTCAGTTGCCTAATTGTATTTCATTGCGAAATGTTGGGCCGTTCTTTCTACAAATTGCATGAATTAGTAATTGAAAGTATAGGAAACTATTAACTCCAATTATGTATCAATATAAACTTTTTCTGAGTTTACTGAATAAAATTTAACCAAATCTTCAGCTCCATTGGAATTAAGTTCGTACGTGGAACTTTAAAGGTTATTTAGAGGAAAACAAATGCTCCCGAACAGGAAAAGACCAGTGAATGTTATTGTATTTT
The DNA here is from genome assembly GCF_022747635.1 of Hetaerina americana. Lineage (NCBI taxonomy): Eukaryota > Metazoa > Arthropoda > Insecta > Odonata > Calopterygidae > Hetaerina > Hetaerina americana. The sequence goes on from NW_027287427.1 coordinate 19,600,298, forward strand.
GCAAAGAATATTTTAATAGCGAAAGAAAGAAGAATAGGGAAAGAAAGGAATAAATGGGTGCCCTTATATTCGTGATCTATGACACATATTTCGATTAGGAAATTCCTAAATTAAATCGGAGGACATTTTACCTGTTGGGAATACTCAAAGGTTAATATGAGCGTTGGTGTTGCTTTGCCACCATATCTAATGGTAGTGGCAGAGGAAGAAAAGAACCAAAAAGGATATTTTTTAACCCGTAGAAAGTATAGAAAAATTGTACCCCGGGTAATGAAAAAAACACAAGTTCACGTTTTACAATAGAAGAGCAGAGAAATAAACATTTAAAACTAAATCAAACAAATGCTGACATTATCAAGCGCCTTGGATAGTAACCTGCAAAATACCTGGGGTATTTCAAAATGACAGACGTTATGGGACTACCCTCTTCGTATGGATAGTTTTAAAGTTCGTATGCGACTTAAATCTTTTATTTAGATTCCAAGTTATTGAAAATACATTATTGTTTCGATCAAGGATGCCTTTAAATGGAAAAAATATTATGATAAGAAGATATCAAACGTATATGTATGGTTATGTGTAAAAACAAATTTCAATTCTAGTTATTTGTATTCATTTTACTTTTATTTATGTGAATTAAGCGATTTTACGATGCACCTTAAATGTATGATGTACCTTAAATTGATTTACAATTAATAAAATGAAAAGATTTTGTGAAAATGGAAGTACAATTAGCACGAAAGACAAAGTATCAGACTAGAAGGTATTCTAAGGGAATTCAAATCTACTCACCATGTTAATTTAAAAAAAAAGGGAGTTATATTATTTACTACTGCAAAGATGGTGGGGGAAGTAGAGAGAAGAAGATTGAGTCCAGTTGAAATTCTACAGGTGAATGATGAGAATCAAATGGGTGACTCATATGATAAGTGAGCAAGTTTTACGGAGAACGAAAGAAAAATGAAGTTCAATGTATTGACTAAAAAAAAATGAGTTTTCGGAGATGTAATAAGACACGATAAATCACGTGTTTTGATAAATAAAGTGAGTGGGAGGAACGATGAACAAAATGACGGCCAGAATAGGATCGCCAGGTTTGGAGTGCATGAAAAATCATTGGCAGCTATGCTAGGATTGATGACCAGTTCAATTTTCAATTAAGATATATTTCCTGTTCATAAGCTTCAAAAGTGTTTCCGTGATATCTTATTGCTATTATTCTTAATTTATTAATACTATTTCAAAGGATTTCTCGAAAACACGTCCACCAAGAAAACATTATTAAAACTATTAAAGAAGAATGCCAAAATAAAACGTCGATTTTTGCGCCGATTTTGCGCTAGCCTTCTTTATGTAAGCTGTAGGGCAGTCGAACTGACCGCGAACTGAGAAGTCTTTCTATTGATTAACAGATTATGAATTCTCTAAATGGCCTAAAATGAGAAAAATATGCAATTAATTCGGAGACGGTTTTCTCGTTAAGCTCCAAATTTGTTGGTTGTGAGTCTATTTTTCACAATATCCGGCTCACATTCCCCTCTCAAGATGAGGATAAAAAAAGAAACTTAACACTTCCACATAAATATTTTATACTTCACGATCACGCTTTCGATACTGCGCATCATTATCATCATCATCTTTGACCTGATGATGATGCGCAGCATCGAAACCATGGTCGTGAAGTATTTAATCTTTATGTGCAAGTGCTAAGTTTCTTTTTTTACCCTCGTCAGGAAGGAATTCCAAAAAGTTAAACCTGAAACTTGTTATGTCTCCTCTTTCAATGTTTGTTTATGGCTTTAAAGTCCGAGGTGATGGTACCACATCAAGCAGAAGGATGATGGCGATCACTAATTTGATTAATTTTCCCTACTTTCGAGTATTTGTTGTACTTCATACAGTGTAAGTTTCCGGTGATGTTCATTAGGCTTTCCTTGCGCATATTACATCTCAGGCCCAGAAAGATGTAGGAGGAATGAATAAAAATCTGTCTCAAATCTCTGAATGGTGTCACGTAACTGGCCATGTTAAGATTCATCAGCCGGAGGAAGAGTCGTATAACTTTCAAAGCTAAAATTATTTTCGGATACCTAATGTAACAGTATTCCCTTATGAATTGAAATTATATTTTTTGACGCATCAATCATGATAGATTATATTATTATTTCCTCTTCATGTTTGAATTTCAATGTGAAAATTAATAAGTTTATATCAAATTAGAAAATATGATAAAACTCGCTGTAGTTGCCACATTTTCAATCCACTGCCAGTACCAACGGCACTCGGAAGAATTTCTTCATGTAAGAAAAGCTTTCCTTAAAAAGTGAAGTCCTATTACCATACAATAAGAAAGAATACAGGTGAGAAATTTTCTGAGAATAAATTTTCTGAAACATGCAGTTGGAAATTCTTGGTGAAGTTTTTCGAAGCATTATTTTCAATGCTACTTTTTTCACGTGTTTACTACAGAGATTCATTCTTAAATTTCTTTACTCTCTTGAGGGCTCGACAAATTGGCTACAACTGCCGTCGAAGTAGGACTCCTGCGCACCGAACTGGAAAAAATGAAGCCGCAATTGGATGCCGCCACGGTAGAGGTGGAAACTATGCTCGTCAAGATTGCTGAAGATACGGTGAGCAAATGGATCCACTCCCCGATAGGATGCCCCCAAAACACTGCCTTGATGGCATATCCCTTACTTTGTTTACGAGTCTGTCGGGTCGGGTTCTTCTGAGGCAACGACTTAGCGAAAAGCACGATTCCTTGTAATTTCCGTACAGATTATTTTCGCTAAATCTGTCTCCAGCATTACTAAAACTATCGATGAATGAAAGGGTAGGGATTCTTTCTAATTCAAATATCCTTTCAAATCTAAATATAAATATCTGGTATTGACAGGTATAAGATGTAAACATGGTTTGTATAAAAAACTATCTGAAAAAGTATCGATAAAATAGATTTATTTCAGATATTGCGAATATGTCTCAAAATTCTTCAATCAGTACATCCATTGAGTGTCGACACACTTTTGCCTGCGGCTATTCCACAACTCGAAGACTCCCTGGTAACCGAACTCCGAAAGGTCCTTAAGGGTACGTGTGCAAGGTTATCTGACGTCACTTAGGGTCCCATGATGGGTGTCCTTTGAAGGAGGGTTTCACTTTTGAGAATAGGAAATAGTCTGCTGGTGTCAAGTTGGGACTGTGAGGGGGTTAGAGAACCGTCCTGATGCCGTTGCAGAAGGTCTTCGAAAGCAGACACTGGTCTCTTGGTCGTCCAAGACCTTAGGGACGAGCTCGGCAGAGGTATTTTGCATCGCTGAATTTTCAGAGATAATGGTGTGTAATGTCATCTAATCAAAAAATTGTTGTAGTTACTTTTTTACAAACCTTGTATTGTTAAGAAGTCCGTCCTATTCATGGAATATTAAGAGGGTCAACACTCTCTCTTCCACCTGCGTCTTCCGTTAAAAACGTTTTATTTATTTCGGCATGTACTAAATCTCTAGACGCAGCATGAACCTCAATATTGAGAATGCAAGAGGCTTTTAATGGAGGGCATACTTTTCAAATTACGAGGTACTGCTCAAAAGGAATCGCGACATTTGTGGTTTTTAAAAATTACTTATTTATTCATGAATATCTGTTCTGTCCCCATCAAAGTAATCCCCATTAGATATTTTACACTCGCACCAACGTTTTTTCCAATCCTGGAAGCACTTCAAAAAATCTTTTTGTGATATTTTTCAGCCCTCCTTCGATGCAGTCTTTATCTCGTCAATCGTAGCGTAACGTCGTCATTTTATGGGCATCTTCAGGTTCTGGAACAAGGAAAAGTCACTGGGGGCCAGATCTAGAGAATGCGGTGGCTGCGGCATCATTAGTGTTTTGTTTTTGGCCAAAAATTCGCGCACAAGTAACGATGTGTGAGCAGGAGCGTTGTCATGGTGCAAAAGCAAATTTTTGTTCTTCCACAAACCCAGTCGTTTGTGGCGGATTGCTTCGCGCAAATTGCACATAACTTGCAGGTAATATTCCTTATATACCGTTCAACCATGTGGAAAGAACTCATGATGCACCACGGCCCTGCAATCGAAGAAAACTGTAAGGAAAACTTTCACATTCGACCGAACTTGGCGCGCTTTTTTTCGGTCTTTCGCTCGTGCTGCGGCTTCCATTTGGATGAATGGGAGTTTGGGGTTTCCACGTCATAGCCATAAACCCATGATTTGTCACCAATTATGACCCTCTGGAGAAAATTTCGGTCGTCGCGGACAGAGTAATTAGCAATTTTAATGCGCTGCTGTTTTTGGTCGAAATTGAGAAATTTTGGAACGAATTTCTCGGCGACCCGTGTCATGCCTAAATCACTGGTAAAAATCAAATGGCACGAGCCAATCGATACGTTAAGGTCCTCAGCATCTTCTCTAACGGTGATTCGACGATTAACCAATTCTACTATATTTTCTTCACTTCATTAATGTTTTCGTCTGTTGCTGACGTGCTCGGGCGTCCGGCACGCTCTTCGTTGTACACATCTTCTCGGCCCTCTAAGAACCTTTTGTACCACCGATAAACGTTGCTTCGGTCCAAGGTAGCTTCTCCATATGCCACATTCAACATTTGGAATGCGCCCACACGCTTAATTTCGTTTATCACACAAAATTTGATACAGATTCGTTGATCCACTTCTTGGAACAGGCAAAAATCGAAGTCAAGCCAAAACACGTCTTAGAAAAACAGCTGTCAACAGTTAACCGAATATTCAAAATGACCGAACTTTTCGGCATAAGATTGAGACATAAGTTCCAACATAAAGCCACAAAAAAATCGATAATCAAATGTACGTAACCCGCGAAAGTTCAAAATTCGCGATACTTTTTGAACAGACCTCGTATGTGCAGTTTTGTACCTCATTAGATTGAATTAAGGCTTACAGCTAGTTATTTGTATAGGATCCAGTCTAAATAACCCCCAGGTATTAGGAATGTCACTGCAATCAGCAAAGAATCTGCAATGTAAAATATTCTCTCAAAGTTGATGAAAACTCTCTTTTCCTCCATTGTTAAATTAAATTCGAATAATTTTTCAAAGTAAAACGATCGCATTCAAATAAATAATTCCCTATGCAAAGATAAATAGCCAATTTAGTAATAAGTTTATATTTAATTATTAAGTTTATATTTAAGCATTAAGTTTATATTTAAGTATTAAGTTTATAAATAAAGCTGACGTTTTTGTACAGCCGTTTACATAAAATTGTATTTGAAAATATTGAATAAAAAGAAATTCTCTGTACGGTCCCAATTTAATTCTAAAGAACATTAAATTGAATCGCACTGAGAAATATAGATATTTTTGTGTGCTGTTGCCTTAATGAGAAATCATGTACACGTACCTCGTTTTGCTCTGCCCTGCCAAATAATTGACTTCAAAGGCTCAAATATGTGTGCCTTTATGTTTTTCCATTTTTTTTCTCCTCAGATCTCACATCTCCGTAATTGAAATATCGTCTGCTCGAAGATAATTCTTTGAACCACTTTTTCAGGGCAAACTTTTCCAACTAAAATATTTTTATATTAACTTTTCTCAAAGGTTTTTAAAATTCTAGTTAATTAATAAATCATATAAAATCCCCTAGCGCTATGCAATATGCAAAAAATACAATGCTTCAAGCGCAATAAATCCCTTAAGTTATTCAGTTATCAGAGGGATTCCTCAAGAAATAAGTTGTTTGTTGATTTTTACTGTATATCAGTAAAAGTAACCTGGACTGGATTTGGCTAAGTTTTAGATGGACCCTGGCACTGATATACAGGGTCTGACCCAAAAAAAAAGAGAATGATTTTTTGCCACCAATGTCTGAAGTGGGGTAACTTGTGGTGGGAACGGTAATGGGAGATCTCGGGAAAGCAACGCGATCCACGTCAGCTAGCTGTGGACATTTACATTGTGCGGAGTGCTGTTAGACTGAACCCCTGCTCGACGGTCGCGTCGCGAATTCACTTTCCATGGAGCAATGATATGCGATGAAAGTGTGGATTAAGCTTGGAAAATTGGGTTCGGAAACCATGGCCATGATTATGGATGCTTATGGAGAAGCGCCCCAAGTGATGGTTTTCTGCTTGTACAGGATGTTCTGGGAGGTTAACGAGGAGGTTGACGATGAGGAACGCCCAGGACATCCATCACCCCACACAATTTGATGGAAATGTGCAAAAAGTGAGAAACATGCTCAATTCTGATTGTCCCCCAAGTGTCAGGATATTAGCAGAAGAGTGCAATATTCAGAAAACTTCAGTGTATTGCATTCTTACAGGAGACTTAGCCATGAGAAAAATGTACCAGGATGATCCGCAAGGTGCTGTCAGAAGACTGCTTTTGTGACAATCTTGCCTTGGACCTCTTAGCCTACAGTGAAAGTGACCCGAATTTTTAGAATAGGTGGTTACTGGTGACGAGACATGGGTGTTTGAGTGCGACCGATGTATAACCCATTTGAGTACTATTTTGGACCAATGGATAATGTTAAAGAGGCCATGACGAGGTGCCTGAACGAGGGTCCTTTTGAAGCCTTAGAGGAAACACCGCAACTGATGGAGGCACTGGCATTGGTGTATAGATAAATAAGGTTGCTCTTTAGAAGAATTTTAGCAAATTTCGCTTTGATCTGCTATACATTTTTTACCCTGATTTATTCTACTTATTTTTGGGACAGACCTTATAACCTGTTACTTGAGCTTGTACTAGTATTAAACAAAATCTCCTTAATATTTTCTACCTCCCTTAATTTCATTCAAATGCCTATTCTTTCTCCTCGCTGTACCTCACTTTCCTAGTATTCTCTCTTCCATTAGCGCTTTCAGTATCCCTTTGTCTCTCATTATCTCCTGTATCCACTTGCCCTGTCTTCAAATGTCTCCCAGCTGCCATCTCTCTTCCCCTACCTTTCCGAGATAATTTTCATTCTCCATATGAGAGAGAGAGAACTACATGTGATAAATCTTATCCTAGCATATTGCAGTAATTCATTTCCTTACCCCGATAAAAACCAAGCTGGAATTTATTAGGACCATAGAACTGATTTAATTTTACATGTAGCAAAGTTAATCCTGAGAATCATCAATAGAAGTGTTTTGTGATAATGCAAACGACTTCCGAGATTAATATCAGTTGGGCGTCTCCTGATGTCATTGAATTGATGTGCACATTAGTAAAAGGAATCATACAGTGTACAGGATGTAATCGTGTGCTTCTTATAATTATTAAAGGTGTTCTACCGAATACATGCACAAAGTTGATGGAAGTTTGAGGAATATGTGGCTTATTAGAGACCCTATATGAATCATACAGTACAGATAAGGCTAGCAGGCAAAGAATCGGGATGGGAAGTATTATATTTAGGAGTGAGACAGGGTTGACAGCTATCGCCGGAACTTTTTAATTGAGAAAACGTTAAGGCTAGGATAGAAGGGTTTCAGTAGGGATTTAAATTTTGGCAGAGGGGTGATTAAGTCGGGTTTGTATATAGTCAAGCAATAGTTAATCAGACCACCAAATGATTTCATTTAATGGTCAGTGCTTACAGGGACAACACGAGCAGTATGAGGTGACTATTGACCGCAAGAAAAGGAAAACAATGAGATTCTCGAGGAGAAGGAAATCTACAGTGAGTTGAAGTGGGAGAGGCTAAATTAGAGCAGTTAAATCAGTTCTCATATTTTTGCAATGTTTTGTGCAGGAGAGTATATCCATAGTAGTTAGAACACCAGGAGAATAATAGTATTGGTGAACAATTAACAAGTAAAGATTCGATTGAATATGCGTCATGAAAAGATATGAGGAAAAGATTAGTAAAGACTTCAAATATAGAGTGTAAAGCTCTATGATTCTGAAACCTGGTTTTAGAGGCAAGCAGATTGGTGCAAATTTCAGGTAGAGGTTTCGGGGATCCGGATATCGAGAGAAATTGGAAAAATAATTTGTACAGAGAGGAAGACCAATGGCGATGTTATAAATAGCTGGGAAGAGATTATGCTGCTAGGAAATGTCTGAAGGGGACAGAAAAATGGATCGATGAAATAAATATTGAAAGGTATTGAGGATGTTGAGGCTGTAATGCAAGGGAGAATGTTTGGTAAGCGTGATAGAGGAAGGAAGAGAGTAGGCTAATTAGACATCATGAAGGTGTCAATAATGAAGGAAGAATAATGTAGGGAAATGAAGAGGAAGTTCTGGGGATAAGTTAAAGAAAAGAGTCGTCCCAAACCTACCTTTAATATGTGTAAAACCTTAAATCACCTTTTGCATTAACTTTTTGATGCGTTCAATTCGGTCCGCCCGTCTGTTTCATACACTTCTCTCGCCGTTTAATTTTGCATATTCATTTTCATCCCAAAATTACGCTGCGGCAAGTGAAGTTGTTGGCAATAGGCAGTAAAGCAAGTAGGCAGTTTGCAAATGGAAATTATTATTTATGAAATCTATGTATCAACTCCACATTTGAGATGATTAAAATTCATTTTTGGCTAAGGACTACATTCATGACCTTCATCGAATATCTTAGTATCGTAAAACCTATGTTAAGGGCAGTTCATCTCTGATGCCTATTAGTTATTAAATTTCAAAACATGTATGCATATATATGTATATATATATATATGTATATATGCATATATATATATACATATATATATATATATATATATTATCATTTTATGTTATTTAAATATGAGATCCGATTCATCTTAGTCCAAACTCATATGCGATGGGGTTTGCTAACCAATACTCATGGATCATGTAAAGCATTGGGAAAAAATTGATAATTAACAAAAATTAATCTTTAACGTTATACCCGTACGTGATAATGCCTTAATTCTGCTTCCCTTCATACTGTGCAGTAGAATTATTTTTTTATATTGACCATTTAGCTCTCTTGTTTTCACCAGTCAAGTGCTCTTCAATAGCAGTTCAATTTTTCTTTATTTCCTTTTCCTTTGTTGTATCCTTGTCACAGGTACTCATTAGGTGAACTGAGTTCTGAGATATTATTACTAAATATAAAAATAAATTTCTTTCTTAAACGAAAAGTAGGCTTATTTATATTTCTTCAATGGTTGATTTCATCTCAGAAATACAGGTACGTGAACTAAGGAAGAAAGTCAGCGGTGAGCATTAATACAGTGTAATATAATCTTAAGGTGTCCTTGATACTGTCGCGCATTTGCAGTTATTTTCCTGAACCAAATTTTCCTCATGTACAAGTAAATATGTCCAGGTAACCACATGCTTCACCCCACCGCTCTGCCTTCTGAGTGCGATTTTAATGGAAATTGTACTTTTTCCCTCCAGCCAAGTGTCAGACATGACATCTAATCCAATAGTTAAGGACGAGACAAGTCCGAATTCGCAGACCAGAAAGATGTTTTCATCCCACGCAATGCAATAATATCGGCCGAGGATTTTCGCCTTTGCCCAAGGAGATACTCTCTAAAGTTCATTAATGATCCCCCGAACTCCGTCTTTAATAACACCCGTAGGCTTCCGAGCCGTTAAATTTGACGATCGCTTGTGCTTCCCTTTTCTCCTTCGCAATAACTCCAACGTGTCCCATTAAACCGCATGAAGACGCCCATAATTTTTTAGGGGAGAGAGATAAAAAAAAGCAATGAGCGAATATGCTGGACTGACCTTTTTTTTGCTGTCTCTCGCCAGGTCATCGTCGAGGAAACGAGGGAGGAAGTAGAGATAGAGGAGGAGGCAGCCAAGTTGGTAAAGGCGGAGACGGAAGCAATGGCCGCGGACGCCCAGAGGGATTTAGGTAAGATGGGAAACCTTCTTCAATACCTGCGATCCCTCCAATGGATATCCAACTTTTTGGGCTGTCTAACCCACTCTCTTCAAGTGTCATCATTTTATTGAGAATGGAATCAGTTAAAACTTTCTCTCGACGTATTCTAAACAGAGTCTTTAGTTATATCTTATTGTATACTCTAAAAAAGGTTCTTATAACCTTATACAATACATATAAATAATATAGCCCAATAGGATATTTTTTCTTCAGGGGTATACAAAGTAAATATACTATATGTCACTTCCCCCACCGTTCCATTTTTCAGGATTAAAAAATGTGACACACTAATTAAGTATTAATGAATAAGATTTTATGTACTTTTTACGCCTGTTTGTGAATTAAATGATTGTTTTCTCGGATTCAAAATCCCAATGAAATACGCATACTTTTTGCTAAATGAATTCCAGTACTTTTAGCTAATTGTAGAAGACAGAGATTCTTATTAACTTAAACCGTGATCAAAAGGATAATTCTCTTTCAGTGATACTTAATTAATTTTCCCATGCTTTTGCATATTATCTAAGGGATTCAAAAATTTTATACTTCGATTTGTGTAATAAAAGCTGTCACAAGCTATTGAGCGTTGGGAAGTACCAAGCTCAAACATTCCGCGTGAAAGCATTCAATGGTTGATGATGCACCATTTTTGTTTTCCAGAACCAGCATGTTTATGTAGCGCTGTATTTGTATCTATCGAAATTAATTTTTAATTTCTCGCTGATTTTGACGCTTTTAGAGAGCCACCAAATTTTCTCTAGCTAAAGTGCTAATGTGGCTACAAATATGGCTATGACATTTAATAAACTATATAATTGATGCCTAAAGGTAAGAAAAATTTTCCCACATGGCGACCGCTAGACTTAGCAATTCAAGTTGTGTCTTTGACAAAATCCCACTTTGTTATTAGAAACTTCTTTACAACATAATACAACATTTTTCAACACGTGTAATGCATATATAGTATTTTTGTAAGGATATAGTCTATAATTCGTCTCCTTCGTAGATATATTAGCACTAGCTTTGAATATGAGAACATTTCAGGAAAACATGACCAAATACAAGACCTTGTACAAAAATCAACCATTTTCAAGATAAAAAATACGCTGTATGAGACATTTGCATATGACACTTTTTATGGAAATTATACTGTAAGACCCTCTCCATGGAAAACAACCTTGACGTATTGGAAAGGCTTGTGCGTTCTGATTACCCCTAGAGCTGTGCTGGCGATAATAATGGTAATCGCTCCTGACATGGTCGCCCATTCCACTTAGGTCGAAGGGTAGGAGCCAGATGAGAGGTAGTCCGCGCAGCGTTTGATCCTCAGTGAGGCGACTGCCAAGGCAACTTACATCAGATGGGCAACCTTTTCAATGATCGAATCACGTTAAAAAAATTATTGAGGAAGGTAAAGCCGAAAGGAAAACCACTTCAATTACTTTTCCCTACGAATTAATGATGTAAACATTTAAGAAAATGAATCCGGGCAACTGGAGTACTCAGCCCAGGCGTGTATCTTACCTGGCAGTGGAAGAGGCAAGGCTTCCGCTGTCATCTCGCAGTATCCGTGAAAAGCGGAATCGACAGAAGCTGTAGAGAAAAAGACACAGAATATCGGTGAAATAACAGCATCAAATCTGCCTGCAAAATAAATAAATAATAACAAATTTTGATAAATTCTTAATCATGTGTTTAAATTTTACTTATTTTTAATGCCCTTGTAAGGCAATTACCGCTGTAATTCCACAGTCATTCCTATGTGCCATTAGTCTCTATCTAGACAGTCATCTTCTTGTGAGTTTCTCTTATTTATTGTGCTTTTTTATTCTTCCAAGTATTTCTTGTTCTTCCTCTCTTTCACCTTTTACCAGGAGTGATTTCATAAGTTAAACAAGTCACGGGTAATAATGGACGCCCTCTTAATTGACTCCTCTTCCTGACATTGCCCATCCTGATTCTCCATCCGCTACACGGATGTTAACAGTCTGAGTCATATAGAGGGATGAATTGTGGATATTTGAAATCTTTTTACACTTCCTTTGTTTCAAAATTTCAAAACTGCGCATTTATGTATATTAAACATCAATCCCCATTCCTTGCACTGATAGTCCGAGTCGTAGTTTTAGGGGAGGCGACCGACAGCTAAGGTAATTTGCGCCATTAAGGATAGATGGGAAAGGAAGGATGGAGGGAAAACCCGGCGTCGGCATTAGCCTTTTCTTAACAAAAGGGGTACGCAGCTTCACGTCCCACCCGATGGGCAGCGTACTCACTCAAAGTGCTCTCCACAAAGCACCTCAAGTAGGGATCTGGATACCACGAATAAAAATCTGCCGCCACCGGTATTCGAAACCCGGGCCCTCACGGTGGGAAGCTTGTGCGTTAGCCACCGCACCATTCCAATCTCCGTATTATACCAAGATTGTGTCTGAGTCTCTAGAGAGTAGCTCGCGATATAATTGGCTCCTTATTTCCCTGTATACCACCGTGTCTTCAGCAAATAATTTCAAATTATAACTAACGTGTGAGTTTAAGTGATTAAATTATATTAAGAATAGAAGCGGCACTATAACATTTTTCTGGATGACGCCCGAAATTACATCTATATCTTCTGAGCACAACCCATTGATGACTACTATCAGTTTTCGATTTGACGAGAAGTCTCTAATCCAATTATAATTTTCTCATTAACACCATAGCATTTAAGCACGTGTAATAACTTACTGTGTGGGACTTTATCAAAGGCTTTCCTGTAATCTCGGAATGCTTCATCGACTTGTTTGTTGTTTTCTCCCGATTTAAGTATATCTCGAATGAAAATACCTAATTGTGTTCCTCAAGATCTGCTCTTCCTAAATCCTTGCTGGTTGTTAGGCGTAGTATTTTTCTAGTATCAAGAAATCTCTTAATGTTACTGACAATAATGTGTTCTAATATTTTAGAAGAGACCGATGTTAAAGGAATGGGTCGGTAATTGGTTGGTTAATCCCTATCACCGCATTTATAGATGGGAGTTATATGGGCTAGCTTACAGTCACGAGGTACTGAGCTTCCTTCTATCGATTTTATAAATATAATTTATAAAAACGGGGCAATGTCTTCAGGTAATTCCTTTATTGTTCTAGAAGGTATTTCTTCCGGACCAGGTACTTTGTTTGCTTTGATGCCACGGAGCAGATGTTCTATACCCTTCTTGATCAGTGTCATATGGGCTGGCTATGTCCAGTTGCATTCAATTCTCGCGTCGACGCTCTAGCGAAAAGGGCCTGAATCGAGCGCACACCTTGGAATCAATCGCGCCACGCGCTGCAACTCGAAATCCAAATCAGTTGAGTGCGCTTCAAACGAAGGTGCAGGATTGGACCGGCAGTCAGTTGCCGCGGAACTTCAAAGCTCTTGCAGTGTGAGTTGAAACGCACTCCACTTGGCGTACTCTGTAGGTCCGTATTACAATACGAATGAACAATTGCACGTTCGAAGGTGCGATCAATACGACAGCAAATATCTTTTGAACGAACCCCTTTGAGAAACTTCAAGTGGTGTACCTTAAATAAATTATGTTTCAGAGAGTTATATTTTTGGGGTTTAAACATATTCTCGCCCCTGACCATTCTTATTAATCAATCGTAAAAATTACATTTTTGGACGGGTAAGTAGGATTTAGGAGAGAGCGGTGAGCGGAGGATGAAGGAGGAGTCGGATTACAATAAAGCGAGCTCGAGATAGATTTATTTTAGATATGAGTAACTATTTAAATAAATTAAGGATCCAGTCAAGGGCATTGTTGAGTCCTAGTGAATGAAATGACATTAATAACCAAATGATTGATGAATCCCTGTTTTTTTAGTTGTGTCCTGGGAGTCCGTGGGAGTCCGTGGGAGGGGAGACGTGGATAATATAAATAGAAAAACAATTGTTCATTGAAATTTCGTTGATGCGGTCATGTTTTGGGACCGGAAACTGCAAGGTAGATGCTGTGTGGCCGTAAATTTGGATAGAAGAGGAGATTTAAGTTTCACCTTAGTAAAATGAGGGACGCTGATCACATTGTAGTGAGGCAATTTGCGAAGTGGTCTTAACGTATGGTGAAATTCAAAGTAGGGTGTGATTGTTAGGTCTGGTGAATATGAAAAGGGAGCGGCGAGAAGGCATGTTTAATATCGTAGCCGAACACAGGGATAAGACCCAATAACTATGGGGATGGGGGCTGTGTGAAGGACGGTTAGGGCGTAGGATATTGTGAAAAGTGGTGAGTCGCCTGTAGGAGATTGTGTGACATTTGGGAGCGAGGTTTGATGAAAGGGGGTTGTCCTTTAGGGTGGGGAAAAGGTCTTTAGGTAATTTTCTCACCTTCTGCAATCCGGAGGATTCGAGCCTTGTCGATATGAGGATATTACTCAAGTTTTTGGGTGTTTTAAACTATGAGCATTTTGTGAACAGGGGTAAAGGGGACCCTCGAATATTAAAAAAGGGGGCATTTTTATTTAATAAAATTACGGCTGTTGTTTGTGGCAGGAAAGTCCGCGATGGTAACGTTGAAGTGTCCACTGCAGATGGTTTTTCATCTTGGAGTGTAGATGGAGGAGACGGGAATAATTTTTTTATTCGAAAGTTTTTATGGCTATCCCCTTTGTGTTGGGAATTCATGCAATGCGCTGGTATATAAAATATAGAGTGGAATTGATTGTCCTGTATGTGAATGTCTATGTCTAAGAAGGTTATGGTGGAATCTGACGTATTTAGAAGGAGTAAAGGAAACCAAGAAAGATGAGTTCAAGAAAGAAATGAAAAAGATATAGAATCGTATCCTTGAAGCCAAATGAGGAAGATATTATCTATATAATGGGCTCGGCGGAGAGGTTGGAGGGTTTAGTTATGTAGTAATTTTTGTTCAAGGTGGCTCATATATTGCTTGGTGTTAGCCGGGGTCATGCCAGCGCCCTTAGCGGTGCCTTTAGTCTGTAAATTAAAAGTGTTGTTCTAATGAAGGCGTTTTTTGTCAGGACGAGTTCTGCTAGTTTAACGAAGAAGTCGATTGAAAAATTTTGGCGCGTGGCGTTTGGATATGAAGTCTTAAGAATCCAAGGCCTTAATTTTGATGTATTGATGTTTAAAGGAAAATAGGGCCTGAAGTAGCCATTCTTATTTTTGTTTGAGAAGGAGTTTTGTTTGAATGTAGCAAGTTGAGAAAGTGGTATGAATCTTTAATAAAGGAAGAGAGGACGTGACTATAGGTTGGCGGTGATGGTCTACGGATTCGGGGCCCATTCTGGGAGGGAATTGATGCTGAAGAAAATCTGGCGACCTGGGTTGCTGGCCTTATGAATTTAAGGTAATGGCTAAGAGAGAGTAGCCGTGGGATTGCGAAGGGAAATAATGACAAAAACTTAGTGGGCGCGAGTCCTTCACTCGGTCCATCCGTACTTAAGTAGGAGAGGATGTCGGAATAGGATTATAGGTTAGGGTCATGCGGAAGGGGAGCGTTGGAGGATAGGTCGTTAAGTTGGCCCAATACTTCAGAAATCTATAAGTATTTGTTGAGTACGGTGAAGGTGGAGTCTTTCTTTGCCATCGCAATTACGAAGTTGTTACGGGATCGCAATTTGCAGAGGGCATTTGCAGAAACCTCTTCGTAGATATTTTGCTTAAAAAGAGGTAAATGAATATTTCAACGAGGTTTTTGGATAAAAGTGGCGTCAATTCGTATAGGGGAGGAAGAAGTTTTGTAATTGCATCATTGATGGGGAGAAATGCGAGTAATTTTGGTGGTATTTCCAGAATCCGATCCAGCATGGGTTGCCACTGAAGTTTTAAGGTTTCTGTGATTAAAATTACGGAAATGACTTTCTGAGTGGGAGAAAAGGTAACCCGAGACTGAGGAGTGATAGTTCTTTATCATGTAATTAATTCGAGGAAAGGTTGACCACTTCATGATAAGGGGAAGTAGAATCAGCAGTCATCCGTCCCCGGAAATAGTGCTTTGGGAAGACCGGAAGGTCTGGCGGTGGAGGGAGCAGATTGAAAAGAGTGGGCAAGTCAGGTGTCGCTTGGGAGGAGGTTCAGGTGGACGCGCGGAAGTGAGACCTTTGTGAAACTCCTAAAGTGAGCCCGTTAAATATGATTACCGACGCCTTAAACTTGCCCTGGGACGTACGTGCGAAATCCTACCAAAAATCCTCGAATTACTCCCTAATCAAT
This sequence comes from Hetaerina americana, assembly GCF_022747635.1. Taxonomy (NCBI): domain Eukaryota; kingdom Metazoa; phylum Arthropoda; class Insecta; order Odonata; family Calopterygidae; genus Hetaerina; species Hetaerina americana. Next base: position 19,616,349 of record NW_027287427.1, read on the forward strand.
GATGTATTTCAAATGCATTTCCTCTCCAAACGCTACACACCACAAAGTCCTTCAATCGATCTCTTCGTTCAACTAGCAGAACTCGCACCGAAAAAAAGTCCTCACTTTCTACAGCAATTTTTATATACAAACTAAAGACATCTCTCAAGGCACCTTTTCGGTCTCCTTTTCTTCTTCTACGATAACCTTCTTAGATATAGACATTCACGCACAAAACAATCAATCACACAATTCCGTCCACATTGCACCCACTATTAAAGGGCAAAAATTTTAAACTTCTAAAATCATTCTCCTTTTGTTTGAGTATTTTTTAGTAAGCTGCAAGCAACCTTTAGGGCGTTTTAAATGTATCTAATCATTTCCTCAATAAGTCAGAATATTAATGTGATAAATGCATTTTTAGTGCCTAAAATCGGGGGTAGTTGGGCCCGCTGTTTACTTTTACAAGCTATGCTCTCATCCATGTCGTAGTCCGTTTCAATTTTGAAGCTAGTAGGCATAATTTCAGCAGGAGAGTTCGACAAATCCTATTTTTTTGGAGGGGTTAAAAAAATGGCCGGAACGTTGGGAGAAGTGTATCTTTCTAAAAGAGGACTATGTTGAAAAATAAAAAAATGTTTTTGAAATAATGGTTTCTTCATTTCTTAAACGGGTACTTATTGAACCGCCCTTGTATGATATGAAAATGCTCTCGGATTCTTTTCAAATTTTCTGATAATTCGCTAAACGCTTCCCGAAATTACTTCTTCTTTTCGCCCTAGATATCTTGTAATCATAAGGAATCTCTTTCCTTTTGTCGCAAGATATGTCATCTCTAATATTTTTCTTGAGTAACGACTTACATATGGTTAAAGCAATCCTTCCTCGTCCCTGGTGTTACTGTGATCGATTGATACTACCTCCCCAACCTCCACACCCTCCGATCACGCTACTTCCCTACACCTACCCCTCCAATCGTTCGCTCCCCTTCCCCTCGGGCCTTCTCATTCATCTATCAATCCCTTTGTTTATCCACTAATATCCCGATGCCCTACTCCCTCCACTCTCATCCCATCTCAATCTCAGCCCTCCCCCCTTTAAACCCTTTTCTCCCCGCTCCACCTCTGTTCCTTTCTCGCTCCTTGACCCTATATAGAGAGTAATCCGTTATAGGCATCGCTTCTATCCGCCTGATGATCGCCGAAACGTTAAGGGCACCCCCGCGTCAGAGCCTTTTTAATGTGTTTTTATGTTTATTCATTTTCTCTCGTTCTGCTTTAAAATGCATCACTGCTCTTCTGCATTTTCTGAGTAACTACATATAGTATACACACACACGCATTTACGCACGCACACATCCGCGACCGTCATATATATGTCTATATATATATATATATATATATATATATATATATATATATATATATATATATATAGATCAGATCTTCCTGGGAAACCATAACCGGCACAGGAGAAGAGGAACTGGCCACTCTACCCAGATGCGTGAATTTCACACGGCGTATAGGGCTTAGTGCTGGGTGAACTCTAAGGTCACCTACCCAACTGACCTTCGTTTTGACTACTGTGTTTATGTTTTATATTCTATAAATTCCTATCTGATCTGAAGAAGGTCTCAGAGAAGGCCTAAATTTTAAGCTTTCTGAAATGTGAGTCTCCTTTTACGTGTTATCTATTTTATTTTTGTGTTCAATTGTGCCTTCCAAATATTATATTACTCTCATGAGTGATTCTACATCATCAATATATATATATATATATATATATATATATATATATATATATATGTATGTATGTATGTATGTATATATTTGTACACACACGCATTGCATACAAACATATACCATTACTAGTCTGGGGGTAATAGGAATTTCTCTTCTTAAGTTATGTCAAGAAATGATTAATTTTAACTCCGTTTTTCTTTTTTCCTGCTTCTAGATGAAGCGCTCCCTCTTCTGGAAGCCGCGGAATCGAGCTTGAAGTCTCTAAATAAAAATGACATCACAGAAGTTAGAGCATTGAAGAGACCGCCTGCGGGGGTTGGTCTGGTCATGGAAGCCATTTGTATAATAAAGGAAGTTCAGCCGATAAAGGTAAGGTTCTCAAATTACTATCACCCACTACAAAAGTTATTTTAGGAGGAATGAAAACCATGTTTTTGCATGCATTGATTTTACTAAATGCGTAATTTCTTATATTTTTACGAGACTAGTAATAGTTTTCATATTTCTATTACCTTAACGAATTTGAACAATTTTCTCAATTAACAATTAGTCAATAATGAGGTCGAAGGTTAGGAGCCAGACGAAAGGTAGTCCACGCAGATTATGTTCCTCAGTGAGGAGGCAGCAAAGGCGTCTGACCCCAGTGGGGTGGTCATTGAGTGATGGTGTTACGTTAAAAACACTATTGAGGAAGGCAAAGGGAAACCACCTCAATTATCATTGCTCTTATACAATTAGTTAAAAGCAACATAATTATGTAATTGTTATTGCAGAATTATGTTGCTTCTTGTCTTATAAACTTATTCTCTTCGAGCACAGTAGTAAACGCTTTCTATGGTCGAGCTATCCCCGTCCTAAATATCCGAACCTTTATTCCATCCCCTGTATAAATCTATCCGTGTAAGTGAAAAATTCCATATGACGCTACTTCGCCGTTTCTCCGTGGAAATTCTCCATTGTATAGATAAGAGAAACACAGCAATGCCACCACAATCAGCATTTATTGACGGACATGGTTTTGCCACTGTGTGGCATCATGAGGTGGTGATGCATCACAGTCGCGAAACCATAGTCGTCAATTGATTTAAATAGTAGAATTGCTATGTTTTTCTTATTTATGAAAGATTCCAATTAATACCAGTTTATCTACTCTTAATACAGAACCTGCTGTCAGTTTCTCTCTTCCGCATACTAAGATTTTAGATTTATTTTTGTTGAGTTTTAACCTATATTCTCGGAGTACATATCACGTTTTTCGTGACCGTTGTGAAATTCTGGGGAATTCCACTAGATCTTTGAAGATGGCCTTTTATTTATAGATGTAGTTTGGAAGTTCCTTCGGGAACCAAACCAATGATCAAATTCTTTACTTTCTTGAACATATGCAGAAAAATAAACAAATTTAGATATAATTCAGATATAAAAGCCGACAAGTAGTCACAAGGAGGAAGTTAAGAGAGATAAGATAGGTTTTCAACTGGAGAAATGAACTTGGAACTTGGAGGAAAGAAATAGGTAGTTGATAATGATGGGAGATTAGACTCCGTGAAAGGAGACGCGGTAGTAAAGAGGGGAGAATGGCTTAGGAACAGGGCATTACAAATAAAAAAAATTAAGTGTAGCAAAAGAAGTGTTCTCTGTCACCTAATAAAAATGCAATCACGTTCATAATTAATTATTAGCAACTGTTGAAAAATGTAGCAAGATAAACACTATATTTTGCAGACATGTATGGTGGCAGCGATCAGTTTGTCCACCTTTCCGAAACTGGATGCGGATAAATGAAACAGTTTCTGGCGTCACTTGGTGGAAATTCTTCATATTGAAAATTAAATTTAAAATACTTTGCCTTTCCTCATAAACCACTTTTATTACGACCTAGGTTTCGTTATGGTATAACAAATCTGATGATTCCAAAGAAACTGCGGGAGATGCCGCAACAGTAACTTTTAACGGAGTCATCCGCTAATGTGCATTTCAATGCAACAATTTCAGAGTGTAAAAATCATTCGCCTTGACTGGGATTCGAACCCAGATCCCTCAATATTCGGTCGAGTGCTTTAGCCACTTAAGCTACCGATGCGTCCCGGTACGCCTCGGTAGCTTAAGTGGCTAAAGCACTCGACCGGATATTGAGGGATCTGGGTTCGAATCCCAGTCAAGGCGAATGATTTTTACACTCTGAAATTGTTGCATTGAAATCTGATGATGTTATTCCATAACGAAACCTAGGTCGTAATAAAAGTGGTTTATGTGGAAAGGCGAAGTATTTTAAATTTAATTTTCAATCTGGATACAGATGCAGATTATAACTATTGGCAATGACTTGTAGCTAATAATATAAGAGGAATCATCATCATCTGTATTTCATCAGTATTTCAATGCAGCTTCTACTTAGAGGATGTAGTTAATCATCGTATGTTACCCGGTCTCCTGACATCTCCCATGAGTATCTTCTCCGTCAACGTTGCTCGAAGAGGGTGTTTACCACTGCCATGTTTTTCTCGTTACAGAGTGCTATCAATCTTTGGCCCTTGGCGTTTCGTCTTCCCAAGCCATCCCTTGCCGAAATCTATTCTCCCTAATCATGCCAGAATTTCCTCTACTTGTCATAAACTATCTTCAAATGAAAAAATCCACTATTTTCCATCTTTAGCACCTCATGTATTTTGCACGAACTTGTTTAGGTGCAAGCATATGATCAGCGCTTCTCCGAACAGGCATAAAACTGCATAGCTAATTCCATATTTTGTCCAATTTCACCTCATGTCTCCGTTACCTTAAATCAGCCTATATTCACCACTTTCCGCGTTTTACTAAAAAATAATCGCTAAATAACTCTTACATTCTCTTTATAGCGTATGTTCCTTTATACAAAGTACAATTATTGCATTCTGCCGTTCGAGATGTAGTTTGCTGAAAATGATTCTCACTGACGAGTAGTAAGTGTATTTTCCACATACTTCAACATTCCGTATCTCCCTCTCCTCTTTCTTAATCAATGAATCAACTGGAGAACAATCAAAACGGATGTTAATAATTAATGGTAGCATCTTGCACTTTAGTGGTGGTTTACAATTAGTATTAGTAGTAATGATTGCCAGGAATAAAGATAATGAGCCGAAAGAGGGTAATTGGACCAATTATACTACCATCTTATAAAGAATGACGCTATTTTTGTCATAAAAATTGTAGTCTTCGAAGAGTAGCAGTTTTACAGCAGCATTAGTAGTTACGAAAAAATAAAAATTAACACGATGAGATAAATGTTCATTCTTCCCAAGGTTTATCAAATGATTTATTTCGATTTATGAAACTGGTATTTCGCTAGATAAAAAGGTTTAGAAATTGTAAACAAAAGGAAGCTGCACTTTGAAATGCAATTAGTTTGTTGTATTGGAGTCAATGAGCATATCCCTCGAAACTTCCGCGCAGTTAATTTCTGTTCACCTTAATTCTTTGAAGTATGCCTTTTTTGCTGTTTACTCTTATTGGATAAATATGTTTTTGCATGAATATAGGACAAATGTATCTCAGAACTAATTTCCAATGGCGAGGTTTTAGTTTTTAATAATAAATTTCTGAAATTCTCACCGAAGAGAGGATTTTGAGCTCTAACATCCACTCGTTGCCTTTCATCGACATCTCTTTGAAGTCATAATGGATGGAGAATCTGCTGGAGAGCCAATAATACTAATTGGGGCCATTTAAAAGGAAAAATGAAGTTCATATCCAATCAACAGTGTTTATTAAATGCTTCTGAACATTTCTAAAGGTTATTAAGAGAAATCTAATCATGTCGGCCCCTAAATGGACAAAAACTGGATTAAACTAGGGATTTCAAAGAACTACCGTGATCTTTTGTTTTATACATAATCATAAAATAGTTTGATTAAAAAATTAAATAGGTTCTACACAAACTACCCATTTTCACGATAAGTTAATATTTTGAGCGCAGTTTCCATGCTAACAAAAACTTAGTAATAATCTATATATGTGTACTGCGAATGATCAAGCTAAATTGTGCCTTTATGTTACATGCTATTAGTCTTACCCACCGGTGTGTTATTAGTGGAGAGATTGAACTCCTGGTTTGAATTCAGTGTGACCAATCTATGAAAAATAGGTACTTACTTTCAAATAATTGGAATACTGTTGTAAAAATGTCGTAAAAGTATTTTCACTTGAATACGGATCCAGATTTTCTAATTACTTATCTGGACAATATAGAACATGTGTCCACTTATTAATGCGCTAAACTTCACAAGGGTATGGCTTTCCCAAAGGTGATATTTCCTCGAAAATATTCTTGAGAAACTATTTTAGCTATACTACTTCGATACCTGTTCAGGTTACGCTTGGTGCACTCATCTCATCGCCCATTGAAAACCCATCAACCGAAACCCTGTAATCGTATTATTTATGCGATCGTATTCTATGATCCTGATGAGTATTATTATTCTCTTATTGCCAAAGCCACAATATCCAAAATAATATAGAAATGGTATATATTAAATTAATTATACTAATGCACACTTCATAATATCGCTTTACTATTATTTGTTTGTTATAATGATTCAAATTAGTGAATATGTGTTAACCAAGGCGTAGTTGTAATTGAAAATTACAGGAACTGTATAAAGGTAGGACAGGACTGTTCATCTCACCTGTGCTTTAAACGGTTAACGAGGGATGGAAAGCGCTCGAGGTGGGAATGCAGTTAGTGGGGAATACATAGAAATCGGTTAGATATACCGTTAGCCAGGTTTTAGTTAACCAGGCATGCAAAGGGGTTACAATTATTTTTGAGTGCATTATAATTATCCTTCTGATAGGTATGGGATTAGAATTACTGTTGGCAAAACAAAGGTAATGAGGTGTTAGAGAAAGAAGAAGGCTAATTTAAAACGTTCAGATTAGAGTGGAAAAGATAGGGAAGGTGGAGCGGTTTGCCTATCTCGGAAGTTTTTTTATGACAGTATAGTCAAAGTACACGTGGTAGAAACTTAAAGACAATAATTGCGTTGGGCAAAGAAGCTTTTGCGAAGAGAATGGATTTGATGACAAAGACCGTAAATGTGTGAAGAAAAGGTTACTGTAAACTTAGATACGGAGATTAGAAAACTTTTGAAAGTGTAATTTTGAGCGGTTCGAAAACTTGGTCGTTGAAGATTGCATATCGCTGATAGCAGATTTACATCACAGTTTTCAATGCTTCATCACCAATCAAATGTGCATCCTTTTTTCTCACCTCGTTTGGATTTAACCCAACTACCCTCTCTCCTTTACTGCCGTGTTTAGTATCTCTTCTTTTGTTTTCCTTTCCATCCATTTTAATTCTTTTGTCCTCCTCCAACCTTATAACTCAAAAGTTTCACACTAATCTACATCTACCATGCCGTACAAAATTACACTCCATATCTAAGTTTTTAAAATTTCGAAAGAGGAAGTATCTTTTCATATATATATATATATATATATATATATATATATATATATATATATATATATATATATATATATATATATATATTTCAAATCAACGGGGAGAGGTTAAAAAAGTCGAAGCTGACCTTATGCAATTTAAGGATGACACCTATACGTGACCAATAAATTAAGGAGCTCACATATGCAATGAGAAATTTGGCTCAAAATACAGAAGAAGAAGAAGTAGAAGTCGATTTTTCCTGAAATACTGCAAATAAGTTTTGGAAATGATGGAATACTAGTCGATAATTTTAGCTACAGGCTAATTATTATTTTTTTCTGGTAGAATTTGATTTATCTGTGATGCACAGAAAATTGCGTAAACGTTTTTTATTTGTTCAAATTTTATGCACTAAACATATAAAATTTTCCTCATACTTTTGACTTTTCTATATTTTCATGAAATGATGTGCGAGATCTCATTACTACATTAGAATTCCACCCTGTGGGATACTTATGATTCCGATGTAATACTAGTCGCATTTTGTTTAATATCATATCTATTACGCATTTTATTGCACGTGAAATCTAATTGTGATGGATTTAAATGAAAGTGTTCTACTCTAGTATTTTCATGAAAAATATTAATTTAAAAGGGGCAATTTTTATTATTCAAAATACTGAGATGGCTGAGTCATGATGATCTCTAAATAAAATATAGGGCTTATATTCTAATGAAAATAAAAGTCTCCTCATAACCATAATTCGATTTTCTCTGCCAAGTTTTTGCAGTTGCAACAGCCTTAGCGTAAAGCAGCAATGAAATCGCATGACAAGCAAGGAACTTTATTTTCCCGCTTTTCTATGTTTTTGAAGTGTTTGTCCTTAGAAGGCAAGTGTTATCGATTTGAGAAGGAATCTCCTGGTTTATGGAAAATTGCACTACGTTAACTTTAGTGCAGAAGCTTCTTTTCTGTTTTTCTCAGACTTGTCCGATTTCAATGGCGGAAATCTATCTAGTGCCTACATCTGGATGAGTAACTTTGTAAGAGCCTTTTTTTTATAAAGTTTCTTCAATTACTGGTGTAAGAATTCCAACATGTTACATTCGTAATTCTTTCTGAATGTATCATTTCAACTAAAATGATCCGCTAAACTTTCACGTCAAACATCAAAAGGAAGAATTCTCTTGTGCCTATCATGATTTGCAAAAGTTATGGTGTGCGACTGAACTAAAACTTCAAAGAGTGGAAAGGAACAGTGGGAAACGAGCTGGCTTGAATCATCAATTATTCATACAGATTTCCTCTTTGGCCTGAGGGCAAGCCCAGTGAAACGATGAGATCGAACTCCCGTACTTTTCTCGTAGGCGGCGTTTCTGGGTTTGTGGGCACGATTTCCCCTCCTTTGACGGGTGACAATCGTGCGGCAGGTCATAGTTTTATCAGATTGAATTTGACCATTTCGAATTTGTCATCGCAGGAGTAATTTTTGGGGCAATAATTAGTTTTCAGAATTATTATGCTGTTACTAATATTCTTAATTATTTGGCCGATGGAAGTCACTATCAACTAGCAGTCCTTGCATTCCTATTACATGAGCAATCTTGCACCATTATGTGCCGTATCGTCACTGAGAGATAAGGGGGTCGAATTTCTCATATTTTACGATTGAATTTTTGTCAGATGCCCAGGTCTCGTACACAAATGATATCAGAAATACCTTTCATAATAATTAGACGCATATGTAGAGGTCGAACACCTCGACTTTCTTCTTAAGAGATGACATTTCTCGGTTCCCTTTGTTCGTAGCATCATCTCTAATAATTTTGTACATCAGTCTATAAAATTTGTGATGCAAACATATTGTCGAGAAGCTAGTTCTTGATTTTAATTATTTCGTGTAAACTAAAATGGAAACAATCGTAAAATCAACTTTTAGAAATTCACAGTTCCTTCATTGTGCGTATGATATTAGAGCGTGTGTGCAAATCCGTGAAATTTTTATCATCCTTAAATTTAATTTCATATCCATTGATGTCGATAGTCTCCATTCGCCGACGTCTCTGATTCATGGTTTATTCATGATTCATACGCCACATGGTTTCATCTGACAAATCTTTCGAGGCTAATATTCTCTTTCGCGTTTCTGAAGGAATTTTTATGTACTTTATTAATCTGAATTGTTTTTAAGAATGCCACATTCCGTCCATATGTATGATTTTTCTAATTAAATACCAAATTAATTATTTATTAAGTAACCAAAGCGTGTGTCTATCATATTATTATGTTCTTCTTGTCAATACTTCTGTATCTAAAAAATGTATTGATTCTGAAAGCTCGGATTCCGAATGATATTTCTCTCGAGGAATCGGAAGTCAATTTATTATACCGTCTGATTTAGAAACTTTACTTTCTATTCTCTGATGTTTAAAATTATTGGAGAAGATTCGAGGGTAATATAGAAAAGAAATGTATCGAAAATTCATTTTACGATAGCATTTGAAAATTCGATATCAATAATAGCGATCGTAAAAAGCATATTTTACTAATGCAGTAGTATTTACATGGTCAATACAACCCTTTGTCCTGTCAAAATCTATTTGGATCATATAAATTTTGAATGAATGATTTAAAACGAATTCACGGCGTTGATAATGTATTCAAAGCGTGTAATGAAAGAATGGGCGCACTAAGAGGAATCAAGGTAACCAAGTCCCTTTTGACACTCGTGCGAAAATTCCAGGAAGCATCTGCCTAGAAAAATATATATGAGCTGCAAAGTCGAAGTTTCCATTAAGTTTCTTATGGGGCGTGCATTAATCGTATGATCTATTTTATGCCACAGTATACTCCTGGGGATATCACGTTAATTTTCAACACCATTACAAAAGTTCGCAAAAACAAGAGATTATGAAAATCACACATGCAAATGATCTCAGTCGTTGAGGCATTAAAACTATCAAGAGATACTAGTAATTGAATAAAATCGATAACCGGTAGCAAAATCTGCCAGCACCGTGTAAATAATTCTAATGAGATGGACCCATGGGAAATGGAAGGTAGCGCGAGTGGGGTTTACCCCTCTCCGAGATGAGCCTGCTAAAACTTACGTACGAAGCAGTTTCTTTTCTACGCAAACGGGCTATAATGAGGCGTGATGCTAAAACAAAGAGAGAGGCAAGCGCTGCCTTCGTAAAAGACGGAAAAACGAAACTCTAGCTATCATCCAGATCATCGGTCGACAACTTGGTGGTATGTAAGAACGTTTTTGATGGTCCGCGGAGAAATTGCAAACAAGCAGCAGAAAATACCCCACAAATAAGTTTGTTACAATTAAAAACGGTGGAGAAATTTCATTATGATTTAACTTTTGTCGACATGTCATATTAATAAAGTAGAACTTTTTTCAGCATAAAGGTATGGGTTACTCTACCTATTTAAAAGTTTCGCGTTAGTGGTCCACAGTATTCAAACGTAGGAGATTAGTTGTCCGTGAGGCCTGAATGGTTGACTATCTCTAATTAGTAAGGTTACAAAAGTACCCACAATTCACCAGAAGTCCGCTCTCCCACTAGGTGATAATGCTTCGTGGCATATTCCATTTATCCCTGTATCACCTCACGCGATTTTTGGACACACCCGAAGGTTAATGTATTCTAAAGCAGGCATAGGTTTAAAATATAGGGTCTTCCAAATTTTATTCCCCATTGGATTATGCGCGAATTTCCATAATCTTTTGCATGGTAAAAACTTGATGAGCGACTCTCCATGAGCCAAGACCTATAGTGTGTAGTCAATTCGATTGTCCCAGGCCCGTAATGATCATATTCCATTGAGTTATAATGGGCAGTCAATTTGCTTGTTCCCAGGATCGATTCAGCCGGAACGGGGAACGGGGGAATGGAAGAGCTAATGCTGTAAAGTTGATTTATACTATTACTTGACGATATGTTGTATTTGGGTTAGACTTAAACCAGTGCGTTTGTTGGGAGACCCCAGTCCCCGATAGGACAAGTCCACTTTCACTTCTACAGGCCTTGGCAGAAGCATTTGACGCCGTTTTATTACTTCAGAAACGATTTGTAGTTGCATATGTATTTAGAGCCCACAAGCTCGGCGCCGCTAGTCATTTTTGCCGTAATTTGATTTTTAGGCACTTCTTGGACTGAGGTCACGTACGAAAAAACTAGTGCCAACCAGGTGTCTTTCCGAGCCCAGCAAAACGGCCAGGGCACCGCGATTATTTACGCTGTTGCTTTGTACTCATGTTGCCTTTCTATTTGCAGAATAGTTCTCTATTGTGCATGGTGACTAATGTGCAGTGCTTCTTGTTTGCTTGAGTGTGTGTCGTGTTACAATATTTATGCTGCCGTAATATGATTATTCATGAGAGAAATTGAGTCCTCAGTCCACAACATCGTATGAAAAGCCTAATTGCCTATGTAAAAAAATTACCCAAATCACCTTTGAAGAAAATACAAAAATTACGGGGTGGTAGGCTCCACCGCAAATTTATTGTTAAGCAATTCAAAGATCGGAAAATCATAAAATTCTTTCAAACACAGCGCTGTGGTACAAATAATACTATTTTGTTCTCCAAAAACCAAATTGATATTATTTTTGGTATTCTACTGGTTTACCAGGAGGTAATTGCCTGTTTCGTAGATTTCGAAAAAGCGTTTGATAGAGTGAATTGGGAAAAACTAATGAGTATAATGCAGAAAATAGGAACAGATTGGAGGGAAAGGAGGCTAATCCGCAACCTGTACATGTCTCAGACTGCTCAGTTGCGGGTGGGAAACGGGGAGTCAGGATGGGCAGTGTTAGGAAGAGGTGTAAGGCAGGGTTGCCCATTATCACCGTTGCTGTTCAACCTGTATGCAGAGGAAATGATTAAGGAGGCATGGGAAGAACTGGAGGTAGGGATGAAAGTGGGCGGGGAATTTGTAAAATCAGTTAGGTTTGCTGATGACCAAGCTTTACTTTGTCAGTCAGCCAAGGGGTTGCAAGCATTGCTGAGTGAATTGGAAATTCAGTGCGACAGGTATGGGATGAGAATCAATATTAATAAAACAAAGGTTATGCGATTTTCTAGAAAGAAAAAGGCTAAGCTAAACATTAAAATAGGAGGGCAAAAACTAGAGCAGGTAGAACAGTTTACGTATCTCGGTAGTGTTTTGGACCAACAAGGTCAAAGTAGTAGGGACGTAAGGAGAAGAATTGCGCTAGGCAAAGAGGCCTTCACAAGAAGGAGGGAGTTGATGACTGGGACGTTGAGTAAGGATGTTAAGAAAAGACTCGTAAAAACTTTAATTTGGAGCGTAACTATGTACGGCGCGGAAAGGTGGTCATTGAAGCAGGAGGATAGACGTAGACTGGAGGCGTTTGAAATGTGAGTGCGGCGAAGAATGGAGAAGATGAAATGGACAGAGAAGAAAACAAATGAGGAAGTTCTTGGTATGGCGGGCGAAGAGAGGGGTTTGTTGGGAGCAATCGTATGGAGGCAGGAAAAGTGGCTGAAGGGGGTATTGACCGGTAGCGGGATGTTGAAGACTGTAATTGAGGGGAGAATGTTAGGCAAACGAGGAAAGGGAAGGAACAGGATAGGGATGTTGGACGGGATGAAGGAAGGAAGAAAGTACTCAGAGATGAAGAAAGATCTGATATAGAGTAGGATGCTGGATTTTGTGTTTTGTTAGGAGTCACAAAATATTTATTTAGTAGCTGTGTCCATCCAAAAACCTACCTTAAGCAGTAGATTACCTAATAATAATAATAATACAGTAAGTCCTTCCTAATTCCTCATGCTTCTTTCCTCCGTTCATTACATCCAGCATGCCAATCCTTTTCCTTCCTCTTCCCTATTTGCCTAACATTCTCCCCTCTATCACAGTCTTCATCTCATTCCAATCAAAATTCTATGAATCCATTCATTTATCCTGCCTCCTTATCAGATCTTCCAACAAGCCCCTCTCTTCCCCTATCATGCCTAGCACTTCCTCGTTTGTTTTTCTTTCTGTTAATTTCACTTTTTCCATCCTTCTCTGCACCCATATTTCAAAAGCCTCCAATCTATCATCTTGCTTCAATGGTCATGGTCTATGTTGTAAAAAATTAAGCTCCAAATAAAAGTTTTAATCAGTCTTTTCTTGAAATCTTTACCAAACTTGTCCCTATCAATGCCCATCTTGTGAAAGATTGGTTTCTTAATGCAACGCTTCTTCTTCTTATTCCCCTATTACTTTGACAATTTTACTATGAGTTACATCCGAGAAAGGTAGACTTGTATCCCTGGTCTAATATATGAACTACTATTTTAACATTTAACTTAGTTTTCCTTTTATTTCAAAAAATCATAACCTTTGCCTGGTTTACACTGATTTTCATCATGTAATTATCAGAATGATTCTTGAATGTACTCCACAATGATTGCAACCCCTGGGAGTACTGCCTAACTAAAGATTGATAATGTGGATTATGAATTTCTCTCTGATTTTCATTCGTATCTGTAGCTTTTCCATATCACTTTTGCTATTTTCTCCCCATGTATATTGAAAATCATGAATGCAATGGATTCACTTGTCTCACTCCTCTTCCTAACACTGCCCATTCGAACTCTATCCCCCACTCGCACGTGTATTCTGATATTTGTACAGGTTGTGAATTAGCCTCCTATCCCTCAAATCTACTCCTATTTTTTGCATTGCATTCATTAGTTCTATCTGGTTCACTTTATATAATGCCTTCTCAAAATCTATGAAACCAACAAATATGTTCTGATTGCTTTCTATGTTCTTCTCCATTAGTGACCCCAATACTTCTATAATTTTATTCATTTCTCTCCTCTTCTTAAACCCAAGTTGATCATCCCCTAAGTAATCATTTGCTCTCCTCATGACCCTGGGGAACCCTGGCAATTCCCATGTACAGACTTGTGTTCCCAGTATATAGAAGCATTTTATTCTGATAGAATGTTTTCTTTGTATGTGTTATTCTGATAATTATTTCATTTATGGTGGAAAGGAAAATTAAGAAGGGTAAAATTTTGATGGAAAATTGTTTGAAAAATTGTTATTATTTCCCTGTTTGGTAAAACTTGTATATTTTCCATTTTTACTCCCTTCATAATTTTTTTCCTTCTTTCAGTGATGAAACCAATGTAAAGTTATATTTCAATCCATTTCCGGGAAATATAACTCTAGCCTAGCTTGAACTCCAAAGCTCACCATGTATCCACCAATTATTTCTTATTTAGTTATTCCATGTATGTTCAATGTTATCATTTGTTTCATCAATGATGTAATAAAACAATGAATTTAAGCAATATTTAATCTCATTGCAAAATATGAGACAATTTTTAATCCACACTTACTTTATTCTGGCCAATGATTTAATTCCTAAAAAGTAGATGTTTAATGTGGTATACTAAAATATAGTGATATTTAAGGTACATATTATATCTTTTGAATTTTCATTAAATTGTTTTAATAATTTCAATTGCAGGTGCCAACTGGCAAACCAGGAGTGAAGGTTAATGATTACTGGGAGCCAAGTAGGAACCTTCTTTTGGATCCTAATCGTTTTCTCAAATCCTTGATGCAGTTTGACAAAGACAGTTTACAAGAGCATGTGATCAAAAATTTAAAGCCATACATTGAGGATCCACAATTTTTACCTGAGAAGATAATAACTGTAAGTCTTTCATTTTCTGAATATGCTGCTAATACATTTAGGCCATTCAAACTTTTACTACCTCAAATCTCAGGTGTGCATTCCTAGAGCTGTGCTGATGGGAGAACCCTTCCTCCTCCACCATGCCTAGGACTGCCTCCTTGGTTTTCCCATCTGTCCATTTCACCTTTTCCATCATTTTAACACAACCACATCTCAAAAACCTCCCAACTTACACCTTTCATCCTGCTTAAATGGCAATGTTTCCTCACTGTACAAAACCACTCTCCATATCAATGTTTCGATGAGTCTTTTTTTTACTTCCTTACCCAACATCCCTGTCATAAATTCTCTTTTCCTAGAGAAAGCTTCTTTTCCTAGTGCAATTCTTCACCTTATGTCCCTACTCTTTATCTTAATTCAAAATACTCCCAGCACAGGTAAACTGCTCTCCTTGGTGTAGTTCATGAACTCTTCCTTCAATATTTAACTTAGCTTTCCTCTTTCTCTAAAACAGCAAAACGTCTATTTCATTTGTATTGGTTCTCATCCCATACCCTCCGAAATAACTTGTCAATGTGCTTAGCCATGCTTCCAACCCCTTGGCTTACTGTCAAACTAAAGTTTTATCATCTGCAACTATTTGTATGCATTTTCTAATGATATATATGTTGAAAAGCATGAGTGGTAATGGGCATCCCTGTCTTACTCCTCTTCCTAACACTGCCCATCCTGACTTTCATCTGTCAGTCCTACCTGAGCAGTCTGAGATCTCTACAGGTTGTTGATAGGTCTCCTATCCCTCCAATTTACCCCTATTTTTTAAAAATATATTCATTTATTGTTTCCTATTTGCTATGTGATGCATTCTCATTGTCTACGAAACAAATATCTTCTGATTGTATTCTATGTTCATCTCTATTAGTGACCTCATTACTCCTGATGAATCACATGTGCCTCTCTTTCTCTGAACCCAAACTGATTATTCACTAAGTATTCATTTGCCCTGCTCTCCTCCTGTTGTTGATGACCCTGAGAACCACTTGTCTGTGTGTAAAGGTGTGTGCAAAATCAAACTTGATCTATGTTCCTCACATATGACTGTATTCTTTTTTGGTATATGAACTAACATTGATCTTCCTAATCCCTCCCTCATAAATGCTGAAAAATAGCCCATCAAATTTCTTCCTCCCACCTTTTCCTAAATCTTTTAGAAGTTCCACAAGGCTGTAACCTACCCCCATGATATTATTTGTTTTCAATTCCATTAATGTCCCATATTTGTCACCAATGAGTAAGCCTGGACCCGAGCTATCCTCATCTACATCATATTCTCTGTCTAAGGTCGCTAGCTTAATTTCTATGCCATTTAGTTCTTCTGTATACCATTTTTATTTCTTTTGAATCCTACCTGCATGAATTAATGATGTTTCTGCCTTATCTTTGACTGTTTTTGAGGAAATTCCCTTCTTACTTTCTGACAGTGTTTTCACCTTGCTGAACAGCAAATTGTTTGCACCCTTCCTGTGTAAACTTTCAATAGTCTTGCTCTGCTTATTCTACCATGCTTCTTTGCCATATTAGCTTCCTGCCTAAGTTCATTGTTTGACTACTGTATTTCTGTTTACTTCTACCTAACTCTGTATTTGCATACTTTCATTTCCTTCTTTGTCTCTATTAATATCATCATTATGATATTAATTTTTCCCCAAATTTTACCTAATCTAAACATTCAGTCAACCTTGTATACCTTTGTGTATTGCTTGGTTTTAATACATTTCATTTAATTTCAACTACATTTCATTTAATTTCAACTAAATTTCATTTAATTTCAACTACATTTATATTATATATATTAATACCTTTGTCACGGGGAGAAATTAATAGAGTTCTGCACGAGACTGGGGTTAAACAGTTTCCATATCTCAGAAGCATTTTGGACCAAAATGGTCCAAGTAATAGGGACATAAGGTGAAGAATTGCTCTAGGTGAAGAAGCTTTCACAAGAAGAAGAGAATTGATGACAGGGACGTAGGATAAGGAAGTTAAGAAAAGACTCATTGAACTTCTTACTTTCTGACAGTGTTTTCACCTTGCTGAACAGCAAATTGTTTGCACCCTTCCTGTGTAAACTTTCAATAGTCTTGCTCTGCTTATTCTACCATGCTTCTTTGCCATATTAGCTTCCTGCCTAAGTTCATTGTTTGACTACTGTATTTCTGTTTACTTCTACCTAACTCTGTATTTGCATACTTTCATTTCCTTCTTTGTCTCTATCTTCACAGTTATCTGGTCATTACTTAATGGTTTCCCTGTCATTTTTTTGTATTGTTCTCATTAGTAGCTTTTGATATCCCTTTTTTTATCTATCTTTCTTTTACTATACACATCTCCCTCTACTCATCCATATTTTTGTGCAGTATGTACCTCTTGACACATTTTTCTTTTCACCCCTGTCAATGCCTCTTCTATCATTTCTACATGTCTCTTCCTTGTTATATCCCTTTGATCTGATGTTAAACTTCTGTGGCACTAAATTGTGAACTGAATATTAAAATGCAAATACTGAATTACTAGTTGTGGGTTAATTCTATGTGCTATATATTTCATATCATATAATTAAAAACATTGGCACCTTTGAGCCTATTTACAATGTCACCAGTCACTGTATATGCACTCAAATTAGTAGAGTTATAAAACTTGCTAATCATCATTATGATATTAATTTTTCCCCAAATTTTACCTAATCTAAACATTCAGTCAACCTTGTATACCTTTGTGTATTGCTTGGTTTTAATACATTTCATTTAATTTCAACTACATTTCATTTAATTTCAACTAAATTTCATTTAATTTCAACTACATTTATATTATATATATTAATACCTTTGTCACGGGGAGAAATTAATAGAGTTCTGCACGAGACTGGGGTTAAACAGTTTCCATATCTCAGAAGCATTTTGGACCAAAATGGTCCAAGTAATAGGGACATAAGGTGAAGAATTGCTCTAGGTGAAGAAGCTTTCACAAGAAGAAGAGAATTGATGACAGGGACGTAGGATAAGGAAGTTAAGAAAAGACTCATTGAAAATTGATATGGAGTGTGGTTTTGTACAGTGAGGAAACATGGCCATTTAAGTAGGATAATAAGTGTAAATTGGAGACTTTTGAGATATGGTTGTGGTAAAGGATGGAAAAGGTGAAATGGACAGATGAGAAAACAAATGAGGTAGTACTAGGCATGGTGGAGGAGGAGAGGAAATTTTTCTGAGGAATTATAGGGAGACAGAAAAATGTATTCAAAGCATATTGATTAGCATTGGTATGTTGAAGGTTGTGATTGAAGGGAGAATTTTGGGCAAATGAGAAAGGAAAGGAATGGGTTGACATGTTTGATGGAATAAAGAGAGAAAGGAAGTATGCAGAATTGAAGAGGAGTTTACTGAAGTGCCTGATTTCAGGTTGTGCTTTTTTTAATGTATTTTTGTACACTTGTTTAGGCTGTGTCCATCAAAAACCTACCCTATTGGCAGAAAAACAATAACAATACCTTTAATTTTATATCTGTGGTGTATTGTGTAACTATTTATTGTGTAACTATTTATTGTGAAATGTGTTTAGCCCTATTTTTCTCTTAACTATTGGTTATACATTTTTAGCAAGAAAATCATAACAATTTTTATACTTTATGTTTTGTAAATGTAATTTTCTATGAATGACATATATATTCTATTTGATTTCATTCAAGGTGTCCAAAGCTTGCACATCTCTTTGCCAATGGGTCCATGCAATCTATAAATATTATTTTGTCTTGAAAGTTGTGATACCTAAGAAGAATGCCTTAAACGAAGCACTCATAGAGTTGGCAGAAAAGGAGAAGATTCTGGAGGCAGCAAGGGCTCGCATGAAAGCTGTAGGTATTCTTTATCCCTTAAGTTCATTCAATTGACATCCTTAAAGGACATTTGAAATTATTTGAATTATTGCAGAACCTGTTAAGCTTAAGCTATGCTATAGATTTAGCCATTAATTTCCAAAAAAGAAGCCAATTAGAGCAAGGCCAATTAAATTTGTGATATGAATTGAATGAATTAAAGAGAATTGAAATTAATCATTTCTAAGAAATTTTATTTGAATTTTGTATCACCTTGTTTATTCATCTTTATTCTTTGTTTTGAAAACACTATCACATGCTTCAATTCTGATCTACTATCTTGATCAAAAAGTTCCCGGAATAACCACCGTGTGGCGCTCCCATCGTTCCGATTTGAGTTCTGTTTTTTTTGTTAAATTGGTACATCTGTTGTTGATATTCCCTTTAAATCTTAGTGTCATAACTTGACATTTGCAAAAGTTACGTAGCCAAGAGTACATCTATCTCTGTGTGTGTTGGCGATTTTTTACAATTTCAGAAATGGATTTAAATTTGCAACAACGAACTTGTATTAAATTTTGCGTAAAAAACGGATTTAGTGGCGCACGGACGTTGGAAATGTTGGAAAAGTGTTTCGGCAACGATTCTCTAAAAAAAAACGGTCGTTTACCAGTGGCACGAGCGGTTCAGAAGTGGTCGTGAGTCAATCGAAGATGATGAACGCAGTGGCAGACCATCGACATCGAAAGTCGGTGAAAAAATTGATAAAGTAAAAGAAATGTTGGTCAATAACCGCAAATTAACCATCAGAGAAATAGCGGAGGACTTGAACATTGCCTATGGATCCGCCCAAGACATTGTGGTTAATGATTTGGGTTTCCGTCGTGTAGCAGCAAAGTTGGTGCCAAAAGACCTCAATTTCATGCAAAAAAGAGACCGTGTTGACGTCGCAAAAGACATGATTTGCGAGGCTGAATCCGATCCCACATTCATCAAAAGGATCATTACTGGAGACGAGACGTGGGTTTATGAGTACGACACGCAATCCAGACATCAGGCATCAAGTGAATGGCGTTCACCAAATGAGCCGAGACCAAAAAACCACGTCGTTTTCAGTCAAAAAAGAAGGCAATGCTGACGGTTTTCATGGATTACAACGGTGTAGTGCATCATGAATTTTTGCCAGAAGGCCAGACAGTAAACAAAGAGTATTATTTGGGCGTTATGAGACGTTTGCGTGAAGCAATTCGCCGAAAGAGACCAGAAATGTGGGCAGAAAACTCGTGGATTTTGCACCATGATAACGCACCGTCGCACAGTGCTATCATTATTCGTAATTTTTTGACGAAAAATGCAACAAATACCATCCAACAGCCACCGAATTCACCTGATTTGGCTCCCTGTGACTTCTTTCTGTTCAATCGAGTTAAAAAACCATTACGGGGAACGCGTTTTAGCAGCCGAGAGGAAGTAATGGAAAAATCGCAGGAAGCACTGATGGACATACCGAAAACCGAATATAAAAAATGTTTCGAGGATTGGATCAAGCGCTGGCATAAGTGTGTTGCAGTCGATGGGGATTACTTTGAAGGGGACAATATAGATTTAGATGAATAAACTTGTATTTTTAATTTTCTGAATAAATTCCGGGAAATTTTTGATCAAGGTAGTTGACCAAAGTTATGCAATTTTGAAAACGGTTCAAGTACTCTTTGTCATTTCATTCAAGGTTAATAAGGTATTCTTTGGCTCAATTTCCACCATTCAAAAATTACAGCTTCCTTAAAAGCCAAACCTGGAAATCTAATATGCATATAGTACTTCCTCTTTTCAATGGCTTATTATTCGTCTCCCTGAAATATATTTATCCATCTCTTGAGAGTTCATATGTACCATATCCTTTTTTCAACCAAATAAGTTTTCCCTGTCAAAATTAGCATTTTTTCCCCCTCTTAGAATAGGTTAACTTTGGATTTTACTGATGAATTGTCATTTAGTTATGGTCTGTTTTTATACTGGTGGTTAGCTAAAATATTTTTGCTGAATTCTTCTTTGAATGAAATTTTCTTAAATTTGTGCCATATAAAGAATATTTTCAATGCATGTAAATAATTAAAGAAAAGGAATATGGCAGTAACACACAGATATAAAATTCAATATTTTAGGTATGAACCAAAGCTTCCAAAAAGCATTCTGGTATAGACCTTTTTAAATAAGTAGTATTTGATGGCTGTATACTTTCATGTATAGGTATTGGATCGTCTTCATGAGCTTAAAAAACAACTTGCTGAATGTGAATCTAAAAAATCTGAACTCCAGAGGAAAACTCAGCTTTGTATTGATAGATTGGAAAGAGCCAATCATCTCCTGGAAAGCCTTGCAGATGAGCGTACACGTTGGAGTCAATATATTGTGGATATAGAGAAGGGAATGACAAATGTCATTGGGGATACTCTCATTGCTGGAGGTAAATGATGTCCTCTTCTTTTTGTCTAGGCTGGAAATTTTAATTATGATTGGTATTTTGAAGAATCCTGATCCTCGTAAAAAGGTTGTGTTTGCAGGTTTGGGGAAAGCCTATAATTTAATTTAAGTAGTGATTACATTCATTTTGTTAGCATGGAGTGAGTATTATTTATTTATAATCTTTGAGTTGAATGTGCATCTAACAAGAAATATGTGTAAGTTAAAGGTTGAGTAATCAAGTGTGTGATAAGATGAAAAAGCAGTGGGAGTTTGCAAAGTGATAGTTGCAGAGTGGAAGGGTAAAGATGGGGTAGCGGTGATATTAAACAAAGAGGGAGGAGGAGGAATTGTACGTATAGAATAGATAGGGGTGCTAAAATTTCATTAGTAGAGATAAAAGCAAAACAATGAATTAAGTTCTCATAGTGGTTTATATACCAGATATTAATAATAGGGAAGAAGAATGAAACAGTCTATACATTCTGCTAGAGGAATGGATAGTGATTTTTCTGAGATAATACACTTGATAGTAATTTAGGATTGAAATGGCAGTGGTGGGCAGAGGGAGATATATAGGAGTGAGATAGGGAAGTATGGCTTAGGAACAAGGAATGACCGCAGGGAGAAAAAGCAGAGTTTTAGAGGTAGATAGCTTAATTTTAATTAATCCCCGTTTTAAACATCATTATAGATGTAGGTAGTTACCTACTTGTGAAAAATGATAGCAAACTTAGAGATGTTTAGTTAGGTTATATCATGGTGGGACACAGGTGTTTGAACAGTGTAATATATCCATCGTTTCCAGGAGTAGATGGATTTCATAAGTTAGTGTTCATGAAGTATAACTCTAAATTTAAGAAAATAACAAGGGATCTAAATGAGGATTTAAGATATAGAAGTTTTAGCTGGGATGGAAGAGAAGGAGTACTAGAAGGAAGTAATAAAAGTGTTGAGAGCAAGGGGATGGGTGTAGTAAAAAAGTGGGATGGGTGTAGTAAAAAAGTGGGATGGGTGTAGTAAAAAAGTGGAAATATCTTTAAAAATACTTTAAATATGCTATTAAAATAATAGACACACAGGAAAATGATAAAGAGGTAATGGGTTACAGAAGGACTGGTAAGGAATATAGTGGAAGAGAGAAGATAATGGAAGATCATAGAAAATAAATGGGTGGAAAAAGTATTTAGAGATTAACAATATGAAGATAGTAGTGAGAAACTAATGCACTGTATAGGAAGGTCAATTTTCATGTGTTAAGAAAGGAAATTATGTGAAAAAAATATAAATGAGGCAGAAAAAATATTAATTGACTGAGAAGTGATTCTAACACCATGGAGAGAATACTAGAATACAGAAAAGAACTATATGGTGATTTTATAACACCAGTTGACGTAGACATTTAACAGAACATAGTTCAGACATAGGGTTCATTAACTCCCACTCTCAAAGTATGTACAGGATCACTACAAAAATATCTTATCTCCTGAAAGTGAACACATTTTTCTATAACCAGGTATGCAAATAAAATTCAGGATGAAGTTGACTATACCCCTGGGTAGTGGGATAGAGTATACTCCCACAGTATCCCTGATTGTTGTAAGAGTGGACTAAAAGGGTGGGAGAAAACCCCAAAAACAAACCCCCAGCCAGCAAGGGATCTCTGGATCCAGCGTCTGGACAGTGCTGTGGATCCACCGTCTATGTGCGACTTTACCATCTGTCCTGTAATCCACCCAGGAGTTTTCCATGCCTGGAGGACAGCAAGGGAGAGAAGGGGATCCTGGAGGGCAAGATTTCTGGTTCCCAACAGGGTTTCGAATGCCCTTTATGGACTGGGGAGCGATACCCCTCTTTGGCCCCTGATATCGTTTAAATGGGAGGTCAGGAGCTAGCCACTCCCGGTCAATCGACTTCTGTCGTGTTTTCATTCCTGTGGCGAGTGCTAAGGTTGTGTGGGTCTAGGTAGGGAGGTCAGAGATGTAAGGGCTTTAGTGGGCTTTGCGTCATCCACTCCGTAACAGACCACCACTCTTGCAGTGCTATATCCCTCGAGTTAGCCCTAGCGACCACTCCGTCCCAAATGTGTGGCTCCGTGGTGGGTGGGGAGGCCGAGGGATGAAATTTTTTTAATATGAAGGAAAAAACTTTCCACCAACCACGAGATCCCTTCCGGACATGGGCGGGGGTGAAATTTCCGCATACCAGTGGTATCTCTTTGTGTCATGTGCCAAGGAAGATGAGACCTTGAAAAAGGTGTCCCCTTGCCTTATACAAAGAGTGCTTTCACAGATCATTCCTCGTGACCCTAAGAGCACAAAGAAACTGAGGGATGGTACACGGCTCATTGAGACCATAGGCAGTCTCATGCATAGGCAATAGGTAGAGCGATAAAATATTGACAATGGGAATGCTCCAGGACATTCTGACAAAGGTGGAGTTGCACCACCTGCCGGCACTGTAGCACGGACACGCCCAAGGGTAAAGAGTGCACCTAGGAACCTCTTTGTGTCAATTGCGAGGGCATACACCCACGGGTGTACTCCTGTGATTGTCCAAAAATGAAAGAAGAAAGGAAGGTCATGGAGATAAAGATGCTGGAAAATATCCCATGCATGGAAGCAAGGAGAAAATGCAGGGCGATAATCGCCCCTACCCCTTGTCCTTTGCTTCCACAGCGTCCATCTATTGCCACAGTGAACCATCCCTACGTAAACAGATGTTCCAAAGGGCAACCTTGCAGACATGCCTGCACAATAATTTAAAATCACCAAACAGACTAGGAGTAAGGCGGACAATGAGCCACCTACTCTGGTGGGCCCTTCACAGAAGAGCCCACCAAGGGGGACATGCCGAAAGGGCGTGAAAAGACACCTTTCTGTGCACCTCCAGCAAAGCTGGAGGTAATGGAAGATTGCACTCGTACCTGTTCCCTGAGGAAAAGGCGCAACCTCCCAGTGATATTTGTGACCTACCCCTAACCGTGAACCACATTTTTACAACTGCAACAAATATCAAAGGGTCAAAGATACTTTTGAAGTAAGGGGTGATTTAACTAATATTTTAGGAGAAGACCCCAACTCTTTAAATAAGGATTTAACATTTTTAAGGGAAATTGGCATAATTTGGCAACCTAAGTTTTGGTATACTTTTTGTTAAGGGCGTTTGGTTCTAAATATTAATTTATTTAATTTTATATTTTTTTAATGGACATTGCGGTTTTAAATTTTTGACAGTGGTGCAAAGGTACCATTGATGTCAATGCACCTTTAAAACATTACTACTACTACTACTAGGAAGTTGAAAATGTATTTCTTTCTTTTCCATGGCACATAAATTCCATGGAGTAGAGCTTGATATCATGCATTATATTAATTCTAAATATTTTGTAGTTGCTTAATAAAATTGCTCGCAGTGAAAGAAATGATTAAAATAATTATGTTTCTGTTTTTTGTTATCCTATTACTTAATGTTTAGCATCAGTTGCCTACCTGACACCATTTACTGACCAGTATCGCAAAGATTTGCTGAGAGATTGGATGGAGTACTTGTCAAATTGCCATCTCCAGAATGTTACCAAAACAAACGAAATTGCGATTGATTCTGAAGTTAGTCCAGTTCCCCACTCAAATGATTGCAGCCCTATTGCTGTGCTGGGTGATGCAATCTTAATTCGAAAGTGGCACCTTGAAGGCCTTCCACGAGACAATGTTTCAACGGAAAGTGCAGTACTCTTAAGCAACTCTTCCCGTTGGACTCTTTTTATTGACCCCCAAGGTCAAGCTAACTATTGGATTCGACATATGGTAAAATTCCTGGTTCCTGTATTTATTGTAAATGGTTTAATGAAGATCATTTGATTCAGTTACCCCTGACTTTGTTCTAAAAAATGTCCCTAGCAAAATGTTTAATATTTTAAATGCAATATGAGAAGCCTACCTTATCTCCTCACCACTGTATTATATCCATTTTGAGGATTTTGCAATTTTTATTATTCCTTATCCCAAATTTTCTTCTAATTATGAATTTTCTTGTCCATTATTTTGATGTGAGTTCAATTCAGTCTTACTTTTAGCACCTACCTGAAATTTGGCATTTATCTATTTTGTTTAATACTTGTAGGTAGTAAGATTAGGCATTTCTTAAGTTGAATAATTTTACTGTGTTAAAAATAAACTTGAACAATTCCTTATTGTTTCTACTTTATTTCTTATTTGATATTACTTTTATTGGATAGCAAAGAGATAATCAGCTTGTAGTATTGAAGTTGTCAGACCGTTCTTTGCTACGGTCTTTGGAGTCAGCTATTCGAATGGGGAATACTGTTCTTCTAGAAAATGTTGGAGAAGAGCTTGACCCTGGCTTAGACCCTTTATTGTTGAGGCAGGTAAGGAATACCAGCAAATCTTTACTGATTTATTTGTTTTATTATGGCTTCCACATGACTCTCAGAGGTAAAATTGTTCTTTTCAGGCTTTTCCATTAGCTGGTGGACTTGCTATGAAATTAGGTGACTCTGTAATTCCTTATAATGACTCTTTTAAACTCTTTATCACCACAAAGCTTCCAAATCCTCACTATACTCCTGAAGTGGCATGTAAAGTTCTTATTGTAAACTTTGCTTTATCACCCAGGCAAGTATATTTTAAGACTTCCTTAGCATTTTGATCTCATGATTATATTCCTCGTGCTACTTAAGCATGGATCTAGGGCTAATGATTGTTGTGTGAGAGCATCTCCTAACCATACTGTTTAGTGGAGCGGGAGAGGAGACTGAAGTCACTAAGAATTGATGTTTAACAATTTTATTTGAGCCAAATTAACTCAGTATTTATATGCTTGGTAATTTTCAACTGCTTATTGGAACTAAATAAGAGAAATATATTATGGAAGGTATCTGATTGGGGGAATATCTCCCTCTCCCCCAAGATGCTTTCCAAAATGTGTCCTACCCCCCTCAATCATATGGATCTGCCACTTGTTCCATTCATGTCTTGTCTATGAATTTTCTTAATTTTTTCTGAGTAATGCCTCAGGAAATGCTAAAAAAATCTTTTTTCTATCTAGAAAATGTGAATAATACAAAGTAGACTGACTGAACTATTTTATCTTCTATCAATATCACTTTTCTCAAGTGTTTAAGTTCCAAAAATGCATTTTCTTGTTAAGCATGAGTAAAAGGATAGTAAAAGTCAGTAAATATGGCATTGGAAAATTAAAAAGCTTAATTTGGAACTAAATTTTATTTAGCTTGATCAAATATTGCATGCTTTGAATAAGTCATATAATTGGTAGATGTAAGAGTAATATGAACTCAAGCCACTGACCCTTCCCATGCACGAGGAAAAATTAATGAGTATAATATACATGCATAATGATGCATATAAGATGGAAATGGCAGGGAAACATATTTTTCTGTCGGAGGTTTCCACAGTGAAGAGTTAATGAGCTCTGCATTTTTCTCCTGCATAATTGGGTCTAGTTGACCCAGTAAGTTTAAAAAAGTGTGAGAGACATTAAATATAAAAAAACTCAGGGTAGTATATTTTATCTACATTAATCAAGACAAAACATCACTTTTTGACTTAATATATATCTTAATTATTTTAAAGTGATATGTTTACAAAAAATTGATTCTTTGCTAATACCAAAAACCTTGAAGTCGAATGGAAGTGCATCATATTAGTTTGAAAGGTTTTTGGAATCATCACCAGATGTCGTGCTAGTGCAACTAGTTTCCCACGTGGTTATAGGTAACCCTTAATGAGTAAACACGTAACGCGTCATTGCTCTGGGAGGAGATCTGTGGTGCAGATACACCTCTGTTGTTGTCCACACCTATTGATTTGTGAATATGAAAAAATTGAGATTCGAGCAGTGATTAAATACGTTATAAGGAAAGGTATGAAAGCAAAGGAAATTCATGCTGACTTTCAGAGCACTCTGGAGGACTCTCCGCCTTTATATTCGAATGTTTTAGTGGAAAAATGAGTTCAAGTTTGAACAGGACAGCTTAGATGATGGTCCCTGCAGTGGTCGGCCAATATGTGCCACTACCCCAGAAATTTTTGCAAAAGTGCATAAAATGTGAGCAATTCTTTCTATGCTGGTTTGTGACCACAGATGAAACTTGGGTCCAGTACTATACCCCAGATACAACACAGCAGTCAAAGTAGTGGAAAAATTTTGATTCACCATCACCAAAGGAAGCAAAGACAATACAGTCAGCCGCAAAGTTGATGGCTTCAGTTTTCTGGGATGTCTGGAATGAATTCTGCATCTAGATTATCTTCCCTCTGGTCGAATGATTACTGGATAATACTATGCCAATCTCCTGGACCAACTACAACAAAATATATATGAAAAAAGGCCAGGTTTTGCAAGGTAGAAAGTCATTTTTCATCAAGACAAAGGGCACCCACGTACAAGTGTCATTGCTATGGCAGAAATACGTGAACTAAGGAATGAATTGTTGCCACACCCACCTTTTTCACCTGTTTTGGCTCCATCAGATTTTAATCTCTTCCCCAACCTCAAAATTTCCTTGGATGGAGATTCTCTTCAAACTCAGAACTAATAGCTGAAGTAGATGAGTATTTTGCAGACCTGATGGAATCTAATTTTCAAGATGGGATCAAGATATTTGAGTATCACTGAACCCAGTGAATTAGTGTACAAGGAGACTACATTGAAAAATAAAAATGTTTCAGTGGGTTACATCTTTTATTTCTATTCTATTCCAAGAACTCTCAAAGTACCCTCATATTTTCCATGGTACTGGTAATAAAAAATATATTTCTTCATTTTGCCAGTTACCATTATTCAAACCAAAATAATGAGATCCTTGAAACATCTGGTTCATTTTCCTGTTTGTTCAGTTGCCATCCCCACTTTTTCTTATATTTAAGTATTTCTAGGGTCAAAATTTATTTTTCACGGTCAATATATTAAAAAAAGTTGAAGGGGTTGTGAAAGTTAAAAATTGCTTTTATGCTGAAGATTAATTATTTTCCATAATCTAACAATCATTTTTACAGTGGTCTCACAGATCAACTTTTGACTCTAACTGTGTTAGAAGAAAGGCCAGATTTAGAAGAAGCCAGGAGTGCTCTTATAATGAGCAATGCACAAATGCGCCGTGAGTTGAAAGAGCTTGAAGATCGGATTTTACACTTACTTAGCACTTCTCAAGGTTCTCCAATAGATGATTTGGATCTAATAGCCACCCTTGATGCTTCAAAAACTAAAAGTAATGAAATTAAGGTAAACATTATTTGATATTGAAAGATAACACTTCATTTCTCACTGATAAAATACTAAAAAATGAGTAGCAATTAGATTTTGGGTAATGGAAGATCATCACTCCAAGTAAGATTATGCTCAGTATGTTTAAAAGGAGAGAGTCCTTGGAGGTGTTTCCCAAATCCTCATAAGTGAACTCTCTGCAAGTTTGTACATGGTTCTCCTCCAGCAATGATCTGCCAAAGGATAGGTAGCACAAACATATAAGTGAATGCCCTTCAAAGCCATATTTAGCAAATAGCTGAGCTGAAAGGACCCCATGGGGGTTGAAGCTAAAGAAACTGCAAACGATGATGTTTTGTGCATTGTAATAATTTATTTTGCTGGTTGTCTCACCTCTTTACAGAGAGAAAAGTCTGGAATATAAGTTGCAATGGTAATTCAAAGAAAATTTACAGGAGTGGAAAATAGCATTAAGCCTGTTATAGTTGTAACTTTTCCGAAAAAGATGCACTTTCGTATTGTTATTTTGCACTATTTTCCAAATGATGAATTAAGGATTTCATTTGAAAGACACAATGATATTGCAAAACAATGAAAAGTAAAACAGCTACTTCATTAGAGGTGCTTATGGTATGGAGTAAAATCATTTCCAGAAAGTATTGCTGAAAAATTTCTCCTTTATACTCATCATTTACTTCTAGATTAAACTAGAGGCAACTAAAGTAACTCAAGAGGACATAGAAAATACTCGGCAGGGCTACATTCCTTTGGCTGTTAGAGCTCAAATTCTTTTCTTCTGTGTTGTGGATCTGAGTGCCATTGATCCAATGTACCAGTATTCACTTGAATGGTACATTACAATTATGATTGCCAGCATTCGTCAAGGAGAAAAATCAGGTATGTTATCATAATGAATTATATGTTTAGTTGAAGTAAAAGGCAGCATATCAATTTTTAACTCTTAGCACCAAATAGTTAGTCAGTAGAAAGGTGTCCTGTTACTTAAGTTATTATGGGTACCTTAATTGGTCTCATTATCTGTGATAATTTGATATGGATCAAGGGCTTCTACCATTTAACATAACCATTAGTTGCTCTGCAATTAGGCCAATTATCAATCTTCTGTCATACTTGTTAGTTCAACTTAATCCTATTAATATTCTGTTAGGCTCATGATCAAGGCAAATGATTTTTACACTCTGAAATCGTTGCATTGAAAATGCATATTAGCAGATGACTCCATTAAAAGTTACTGTTGCGGCATCTCCCGAAGTTTCTTTGGAGTTTCTCTCTGTATTTGGTTTTAAAGCAGTGTGGTTCCAAAAACTTGTTTTCATTGTTCCCAGAATTCCAGTATTCTCCTTTTAAATTTAATTTTACATCTCCTTGTGATTATGCTGTTGTTTCTTTTCTATTACTGGCTTGTTCCCCATTCTCCAAGGATTATTAGTGTCTTTTTCTTTATATTTTTTGTAACTTTCATTATATTTTATCACACACAGTTTCCACTTCCTCGCCATCATAGTCTGTTATAAGCATCTAAATTTTCTTTAATTTGATGTCTTAATGTGGTTTTGTAGTTTTCTCAAGCGTTGTAATTTATACTATACTATAATTAGTTCCTTACTCCCACTGCAAGCACAGCATTTTCCCTATTTATGGATTTTGTATCCTGTTACCACGCCTCTAAAAGTCTTTTTCTTCTAGCTATTTCATTTAGCAATGTAAATGGGTACATGCACCAAATGATAATAATGAGTGGAGGCCATGGATTTTGGCATGATTATATTTTAAAATACCTTAAAGATAATGTGCTGTTTATAGCTGATTTAATATTTTATTACATTTGTAGAGTACTAGTATCTCTTAGTTCATTCTTTGAAACTCTACATTTAGAATTTGTATATTTCTATTTATCTGAAGTGGTGTGTCATTCCATGCCCTAATGCTGAATACTAATGGAAAGGATAAATTGAGCTTCGGACGGCCTCTTTTTGGACTGATTATATTAAATAATATTTTCTTAAGCTGTGAAAGGTTTTTTTTGCCACTGTGAAAGTAAAAAGGGGGGAATAAAGATTTTTGTGGTGATTTTTGGGGAAAGTTAATCCCTTGCTAGTGAACAGACCCACAAACAAAATATTAGAACTATCACATTTACAAGGGGATATTTTCCAAATCGGTTCACTAGGAAATTAATCCTATTGCCAGGGGCCATATTCAGGAACTTATCCATACACCGTTCACTGGTTGCCCCAAAGTGGTTTGCAGGGAGTTTTACCCTTGCCAGGAACCAGCTCTGGAGACCAAATAGGTTTGCAAAGAAATTAATCCAGACACCAGGGATCTACTTTGGGGGAATAATACACTCACACACACATTCACTCACTTAGGTATTACAGCTTAGTAATGCTAACACTCAAAAATATGAAGTGAACAAAATACTGAATGGTCTGATGGTGTTGTTTAAACCAAAAATGGCATGCAATAAAACCCTACAGTCATAAGAAAGAAACAAATAGAAAATAAAGGAGTAAGGGAAAACAACGTAAAAACTAGGAAAACAATGGTATTAAGAGAGGATACATGTGTTGAAGAAGAAGTGGAAAAACCACTGCTTTGCAATGTTTAAGTGAATTGGATTGAGGAAACCCAGGGTATATATAAGTGAATGGGGAGAGGGAAGGAGGAAGGGGGTGGGAATGGAAGGGAGAAAAGGCAAGTGAAGGAGGGGGAGGCCCAATGAATGACCATTGGAGGGAAGAGACAAAGGTATTTCACGGGTAATGACGGGGGCAAGGTGGGAGAGGTGAAAGTGATTGGTAGCTATATGTCTCTTAACGAATCTATGATAGTATTTACAATGCATGGTTTAGGTGAAGCTAAAGAGTGGAGAGAATAGGATGGGTGCTGAATCACTATTTATGAGATGGTATTTGTATTCATTTATTGGAACACTTTTGAACACATCCAATTGATGATTCGGTGTTTCTTTCAGTAGTTTTCAATTGTCTTGTGTTATTTTGTATCCCGTTGTGACTTGGTTAATACCCGATTTCTTCATTTTGGGTTCTTCATCTTTAGTGTTGCCTAACAGTTGCTTCAATTTCTGGTCATTGGAAAAAAAGATTTTAGTGTTGATTTTCTTTAATATTTTGTTGAGTCCTCTAATTGGTTGTGCATGAAAAGGCAATTTTATGTACTGAGAAGTGACTTCCTTCTTGTAAGTCATGGAGTCAGTGATGAGTTTATTGTTTTTATGTTTCTTGACAATGTTGTCTATTAATGTGTTTTTGAACCCATTTACCTTAGCAATATCTTTGGTTTTGCTAAGTTATTTGTTGTAGACTTTGTCATTCAGGGAATGTTCATCAACCTATGGGCGAAAGGTAGGAGCTTCTCCTCTAATGATAACAACAGAGTATTAAATGGAGGGGGTGAAAGAAGTGATGGAAAACTTACAAGCAAGTACATACAGAGATGTACTTGTACCTATCTGGAGTTCTGAGCTGTCTGGCAAGGACAAGGCTATGAACATGTGGCGGCAGACGAGCGCGCGACGGATGCCTCACTTGTTGGCGTAGTTTTGTAACCACCCACCAGAGGTCTCAATGGGGGTGGAGTGAACGCCGGAGCGGGCAGCCTAGGCAGTCCCTTCTACGTACGCGCTAGAGTACGGTTCCATTGTCAGAGTGCCTGCGGCACCACATTGTACCTCATATACAATAAACAACTGTTGTCGCTAACCGGCCTACGCTTCATTACCACCTGCCGCTAAAAACATGTTCATGATTCCAACCCAGCTTGGCCACATTAATTGGGATGCCAACCAGTTGCAAAAACTATACAAAAGCCCAAGGAAAATGATGACCATTTCTTGAAGTCTTCAACCAAAATCTTCCATTACATCTGTGCAGAAGTTTTAGGGAGCTAGTAAGCTTGGTGTGTTTCCAGAACATCATATACGAGGGTAGGCTGAAAAGTAATGCACACATGCTTGTAGAGTGCAAACCAAAACAAATAGCAAAATTGGGCTAAAGGCACATTCATTTGCAACTCTTTGGTTTCAAAATCATATATTTTTTTAAACTCAGTCACCGTTAAAGCTAGCACATTTCTCCCAATGCGTAACAAGTTTTTTCATTCCATCACTGAAAAGCTCTTCCGACTTTTCTCGAATCCAGGACTTGACAGCTGCCTTCACCTCATCGTCTGAGGCGTAATGATTACCCTTGAGGTGTCTCTTGAGTTCAGAAAAAAAATAAAAATCGCAAGGCGCAAGATTAGGGGAATGAGGGTGTGGAATCGGTTCATATTTCGGGTTTCCCAGAGCCTCTCCAGTTGCGCATGGGGTGTGTGGACGGGCATTGTCATGTTGTAAGATTATTGGCACCAGGCTGCCTTTAACATAACAAACTCAACATCAGAGGTATTTTAGAGCCTGTATATATTGAGAAAAATTTACCATTGCCCCTCGTTCCAGAAAATTGGTCACATAAACTCAGTGAGCATCCTAAAACACAGTCAAAAAAAGTTTTTTTGCAGATGGTTGTCTTTTGAAATTTTTCGCCTGAGGAGAAGATGGATGTCAATATACAGTAGACCTATCAACAGCATTGTCACCATAAACAGCCTTTAAATGATGATGAGTTTTACTTGGAGTCAATTTTTAGCAGTTAAAAAATTCAATAACAACAGTTTGACCTGTGTTGACATAGCAGTAGAACACGGCTCCATACTTTGGCTTCTCGAAATACACTGGATGAATGAAATGACCTCAAACCTATGCATGCATGTTGATGGGAAATGTTACTTCCACAGGCCACCAGGAGTGCCACTGAAGGTCATTTTCTTTGTGGTCTACAAGCATGTGTGTATTAGTTTTCAGCCTATCCTTGCACGAGGCATACTCATAAAGTAAAGGCCGTTTTGTCACAGGAAAAAATTTACCCATATGAAACACATTTTATTGACACTTTTAGTTAGCTACAAACCTACTTCACTTCTCTACATAATTGCCGTTCACTTCTAAGCATTTTTTGTACCACTGCACCAGCTTCTTTAACTCCTCTGCATTGAAGCTCGCCACCTGAGAGTTGAACCAATTGACTACACCATTCTTGAGTTCCTCTTCGGTTTCAGAACGTTGTCCACTGAGTCACTGTTTCAAGTGAAAGAAGATGAAGTAGTCGCTAGGTGCAAGGTTAGGACTGTAAGGTAGGTGGTCAAAGAGTTCCCAACAAAAATCTTGAATTTTCTTATTGGTTTTGGCAGCAGTGTTTTGGTAACCACCTTGCACACAATTTATGGTATCCGAGGTTTTCCATGACAATATTGTAGACAGTAGTGCATCCAAGATAAGATATTGTTCAGCCAGGCCATTAATCATCAATGGACGATCACATCGCAGTTTTTGTTCCACTTGCAAAACAATTTCATCCGTCAGAGTACTGGACCTGACACTTTGCTCTTTGCCATGGACATTTATTCGTCCATTTTTAAAATCAGAGCCCCATTGTCTAACCTTTCCTTCATTTATCACTGTAGGTTCATAAACTAGGCATAACTCCCGATGAATTTCAGCAGCCGATAATCCTTTTGCATACAAGAATCGTGTGACAGGACGCACTTCACAGTTGGCGGGATGAACAATTGTCGCAGACATTGTTGTTGGATGCACAGACAAATAAACCACTTCTGAAACAAAACAAATGCTGCTATAGCTTCTCAATGAATCAGCAGATGGTGCTGCAGGAGTTCTGAAGCACCAATATTTAAATATTAGCAAACGGCCCTTACTTTATGAATATGCCTGGTATATTCAGGCATGGAAACATAGGTGGAAGAATGATGGTTCCAGGGAGGCATAGGAATATAATGGCAGAAGTTAATTTGAGGGTCAAGAGTTGTGGATGGGATGGAAATGAAGAGGTGGTGGAGGAGAAAGAGTGGATGAGTAAAGGAGGCTGAAATGAGTGTATTTTGTGGATTGGTGAACCTGGGATGAATGGGACACCCAGGGGATCCAGATTGATGCTAAGAAGCTAATATTTAACAATTTTTTATTACTTATATCTAGTTGCTCCAGTTAATTCACTCTCCATCCCTTCGTTTACAGTTGTGAAATATATGTTATGCTCCTCTTCATATGAGTGTTTCTCGAAGTTGGAATTGACACTTTTAGTTAGCTACAAACTTTCCATTAGATGGAAATTGCTGCAATTTTGCAAGCAATTCTTATGTTCCTATATTTTTTTTATTTTATTTAACGTTTTGTGGGTGAGATTGAGATTTTATAGTCTCTCCTTCCACCTAACCCCCAAAAATTACATTGAAGACTATTACAAATGCCCAAGCCCAAGGTGAAGGAAACTCCATGTTGGTGGGAATCAAACCTGCCACCTCTGGGTCGGCAGGTGAGGACGTTACCCTACCACCACTGGGGTTGGCAATTTGAGGACCTGCCCATTTATCTGTTATACTAAATCCTGTAACTACCGAATATAAGTTGTGAAAATTCTTCTCTTGTCCATTTTTATCATTAATACCTTATGTTTGTATTAGAATTGTCTTAGAATTCTTCTTATTATTAAGTTCAACCTTGAATCTGTGCTTCAATTAATTATTAGCAGTATTACATGAGCTTACAGCACTTTTTTTACTGTTTTTTACTGCAGATTTTACTGTTCAAATTTTCAAAACTCACTGCAAATTAGCCCCAGTGCTCTGATGATTCATATTCTATTTCACAAATTATGTACTAGTTTTAATCATATGCATTATTATTTGCTGTTAATTCAATGTTTTTCTTTATTAAAGTTTTCTTTTCTTGAAAACCTAAAGTAAAATGTGGAATAAAAAACCTTCAAGTAAAATACTGTATGTTTTGAATAATTATAAGTATGTATAAATCCTACATAAACACTGACTTTTTTCCTCAGAAATCACAGAAGAGAGAGTTGACAGCATCAATCAAATGTTCACCTTTAATCTGTACTCAAATGTTTGCCGAAGTCTCTTTGAGCAGCATAAGCTATTGTTTGCTTTCCTATTATGCATCAGGATCTTAATGGATGCTGGAAAAGTCAATCCTCAAGAGTGGAATACATTTCTTGTTACTGGAGTTCCGAGCAAGGTGGCTATAACTGATTGCATGCAATATTATGATCAAAGAGTTTTAATTAGGACTGACTTTATTACTATCTTATCATAATCATAGTTAGGGTAGGTTGAGTTGATATCAGTGCATTTAAATTGCGAAGTGTAGCCATAGGCGTTACTGGAGTCATTAGTATAGATGCACTCACTAATCCCACTTTTATCATTTTCTAATTTCTTTGGGACTGCCTCTTCATGTGTGCTTGGAGCTGATTGGGCAGCTCTATTGCTATATGGGGGTATATTTTTGAAAGAGTGGTAGCTAAAACTCATTCATGCCACATGCAATCTTATGGGAATGCATGTAGTGGCAGTAACTTCCTCTTGATCATGTACTATCCATGGAAAATTTTTGAGGAAACATGGCCATGGCTCGTTTGAAGAGTTACCTGCAGTCACTAGGCTGTCACCAGAGTCGTGAACAGTAGGGAGAGTAAACCCTTGATTTCCATTCTTTTCATGGCAGAAGCTTATCTTAGCAATGAATACAGGTCTTCATGGACAAGGGGTTGTGCAGATAAGTTGTCTCAGTCATTCCCATGTAGGCATTTGAAAATTTGAGTTATAACTGTGGCATCTTTGGAAGACAATTAATGATGGGGAAGGTAACAGGTAAACAAGTAGGAGGAATGGCAATAAAAAGAAAAGAAAGAGATAAAGGTGAAGAAAGGAGAAGGAAATACAAAGATGAGAAAGTGAAAGAAGCTCGTAGAATGGGCAATGAGATAACACACAGGGAAAGGACTGTGGGATATCAAGCAAAGAAAGGTGATGTAGGTTTGGCAATACAGCATGCAGATTCACAAATTGAGGACAATTGAGGTGAGGGAGCAAATTAATTTCTGAGAGGAGACAGCCAGGAGACTTCTCTTTACTGCATTTGGTCTCTGCAAAGTTGCATGCTAAATTTTCCACTGCCCCCTAAATGATATGGAGTAGCCCATCAGTCCCTAAGATAGTTGGAAATGATAATAGCATGAAATGGATAAGTTCTGGATTATTTTTAAATCTATACATTTCTTTAAATGGAAATGTATTTGGGAGTCACTGTTAAGTATTCACTCAATCTTAATTTTGGGAACTAATTTCACAGGGTCCATCTTTAACACATTCTTGATAATCATATGTTTTAGTATTGTGGTATCCTTGTCACAATAAGCATTATATGAATAATTGTCCCTCATTTAATAACACTTCTGATTTTTAATAATTACACGTCATTAAGTAGAATTGGTAAAATATGGAGCCCTAAAAGTCAATTCAAGTTTTTAATAAACAATTGTGAATATTAGTGTCAATAAATAAAGTGTGCAATATTATACAATTTATTATATCAATATATTTATTGTATTAAATGTATTTTATGACATGGGAAACCTGTGCTGGGATTATGCAATGTGTGGAGGTTGGAAGGAGTTTCAGATACACATTTAGAATGTGAATTAAGTATTAATCAAATCTGAGAAAAATACAGCTTTTGGAAGACACATCATTAACTTACCTACAATCTCTTTATAAATTTTTCTTGCATAGAATATATCTACAGGTATATTACAAATATCTAGATATGCTAGCAAAGAAGGATATCTAGAATTCCAAGTCCCAAGCCATTGCTTAGCGATCATGTTTCCCCATCAGAAGTGAAACCACCCTCAAAAATAAATGCATTGAGTAAAATTAGAACAAACTGCTGTAGCATTAAAAAAAACCACATCATTTGAGATTCATAGCATTTAAAAGTATATGTTTGCATTATTGTAATAAATCAATAGATTTATTTGAAATTTTATTCTAGGAATTGCCAAATCCTGCTGAAGAATGGCTCTCTGTTAGGTCTTGGAGAGAAATACAATGCCTGAATACTTTACCTAAGTTTTCAGGAATAGCAGAAGAGTTTTCATCTTTAAAGGATGGTTTCCGTGAAATATTTGACTCAGGAGAACCACATAGGTAAATAAATTTTACCCTTTCTGTGATTCCCTCGTAGCAAAGTTAAAAAATCTGATTTTACATTATTGAAGGAAATAAATTATCTTGTACTAATCTCTTCCATACTATCCAGTTCAGGCATACTTCTTTCACCTTCATCACATTGATATATTGCTTCATATGTTCTATTCTCTTCTCTACTTTTCTGTTGCTCCCTGCCTCAAGAGATTCTTTAATGAAATTCACCTTTGACTTCTTCTGTCTACCCCCTTCCTTTTCAGCTATTTACTATTCTTTCATATAATGATTTTACTACTCTCACCCATTCTCTCAACATAACCAAAACAGCATAGGACATTTCCTTCATAAATTCAAAGACTTGGGGAAGAGGCTGTGACAGTACACCCCTGTGGGTAGGGTGATAGAGAATACTCCCCCAGTATCCCTGCTTGTCGTAAGAGGCAACTAAAAGGGGGGGAGAAAACCATGAAAACAAACCCCCAGCCAGCAAGGGATGCATCCGGACAGTGCTGTGGCTCCACTGACTGTGTTCGGCCATACCATCTGGCCTGCGATCCACCCAGGAGTTTGCCGTGCCTGGAGGCCCGTAAGGGAAAGAAGAGGAACCTGGAGGGTCAGCTCTCTGGTTCCCAACAGGCATGCGGATATGGACCGGGGAGCGACACCCCTCTTCGGCCCCGGATTTCGTGAAAACGGGAGGCCAGGAGCTAGTCAATCGGCTTCCGTCGCGTTTTCGTTCCGGTTGCGAGTGCCAAGGTTGTGTGGGTCTGCGCAGGGAGGTCGGAGATGTAAGGGTTTTGGTTGACTTTGGGTCATCCACTCCGTAACAGACAACCACTCCTGAAGCGCTATATCCGTCGAGTTAACCCTGGCGACCACTCCGTCCCGAATGTGTGGCTCCGTTGTGGGTGGGGAGGCCGAGGGATGAAATATTTTTTAATATGAAGGAAAAAACTTTCCACCAACCAAGAGATCCCTTCCGGACGTGGGCGGGGTGAAATTTCCGTATGCCAATGGTACCTCATCGTGTCGTCTGCCAAGGAAGGTGAGACCTTGAAAAAGGTGTCTCCTTTCCTTATACGGAGAGTGCTTTCGCAGATCTTACGTGGAGACTCTACGAGCGTGAAGAAACTGAGGGATGGTACACTGCTCATTGAAACCTTGAATGACAAACAGAGTGAAAACATTTTAGCAATGGGAATGCTCCATGACATTCCGTCAAAGGTGGAGCAATATATCATAGAGGTGGAAAATACAGGGCGATAATCACCACTACTCCCTGTCCTTTGCTTCTGCCGCGTCCATCCATTGAAGAGTGTATCATCGCTACGCAAACAGACGTCCAAACGACAACGTTGCGTACATGCCAGCACAATAATCGAAAATCACCAAACAGACTAAGAGTAAGGCGGACAACGAGCCACCTACTCCGGTGGGCCCTTCAAAGAAGAGCCCACTAAGGGGGACATGCCGAAGGGGCGTGAAAAGACACATTTCCTTACACCTCCAGCAAAGCCGGAGGTAATGGAAGAGGACCATAGTATCTCTGATACAGAGGTACTCGGGAGCGAGTGGAGGAGGAAACATCGCTTTAAGCGATAATCTGCCATCAAGTCGATCATCTCAACACTTTATAAAACTAATTTATTTTTATATTCATTTATGTTTTTTAATATTTAAAATCGTGTATTTTATTTTGCAGTGGAACTAAAACGGTTTGTGCAAGGAGGAGCTGGCCGTTTTAATTCATGATTAAATCCATCTTGCATCTGTCTGCAAGAGACACTTTTTAAGGTGGCTGACATGGGTATTTGAAAGGGATACACTGTTTTTAGACTAGATGACACGAGTGGCCAACGAGCCCAAGGTAAATGTAGCAGTTGCGACCAGTGAGGCCCTTTACACCTCCCGATTCCAACTGAATTATTCATTCCAAGTCGTTGCTGTCACAGGGTGTGTCCCTGAGAGGATGGCGTATTGTGACGTTTATCTGCCAGAGGATGCACTATTAACACGTTTTAATTTAGAAGCCCTTGCCCGTCAGCTACCTCGGCCATTTATATTGATGGGCTATTTTAATGCCCACGATGCCAATGATGCCCAAAAATAGGAGGAAACGGATGAAATTAATTTTATTGAGAATTTTAATCTGTTATTATTAAGTAGTGGTGGCAAAATTCATTTTCACAGTTTTTATGGGGAACTCTCAACTATCGTTCTCTCTATATTTTCGAGAAGTCTAGCTCCAAGCTGCAGATGTCCGTTCATCATGATCTCTGTAGTGGCGACGACTCTCCTCTTTTACTCGCTAAAGGAGACATTTCATTTAAAATTTTTAAACCTCCAGGAAACTGGCTCATCCGCCGCGCCAACTGGTCATTCATTATTGAAGCGCCTTTTTACTTTTCAACATGTCACTGGTTTCGACGCGCTGTGCAACGTCGAGACACTAAGTTCAAGGCTCGTAGCGGGAGCTACCCAAAGTGTCCCCCGTTCCTCCGGCGTCCTTAATCGAGCACCTGTCCCATGGTGGAACGAGGAATGCGAAAGAGCGATTAGTATGAGGAAAAAAGCGTTGAGTATTTTTTTAAATATCCCACGCCAACTAATCTGGCATCTTTTCGCCGACTGAGAGCGCGAGCTCGAAAGGCCGTGAAGCAGGCTTCCTGAATAGGTACGTCTTTACAATAAGCCATAGAACCCCATTCGCTCAGGTATGGGGTAAAAAGAAGAAAATCTCCGGGTCCAAGGGTTCTTTCGTCATCTCACCATTGCTTATAGCTGGCCGGTTGGTGACACACCCCCTGAAATAAGCGACATATTCGCCAAGCCGTTCGCGGTCAACAGCAGTGACGAGGGCTATGATGCCGACTTTTTAAGCGTAAAGAGGCGATGTGAGAGGGTCCCTCTAGATTTGGGTGAAGCTCGAACACCGGCGGAATGCAATCCGCCCTTCTCGCCCTTGGAAACTACAATTCCGCCATCGCCGACTCCCACAACACCTCGCCAGGTATGGACGGAATCCACAACACTTTCCTTTGTAATATTCCGGAAGCAGCGTTAGGAGTGGTCCTCGATGCCCTTAACCAGTTGTGGGTTGAGGGTAGTTTCCCAAGCTCCTGACTGTCCGTGGTGATACCTATTACTAAACAGAACAAAAATCACCCGAATAGCTATCATCCCATCTCTCTCATCAATTGCCTGTGCAAAGTGATGGAAATAATGGTCAACTGACGTCTCGTTTGGTGCTTGGAAAGACGACACCTTCTTTCAGACGCCCAGTGCGGTTTTCGGCGTGAGATATCAATGAGAGACCACTTGGTGCGCACTTAAAATTTCTTCTAGGAAGCCTTTCTACTACGCCAAAACGTCGTATCCGTCTTCTTCGTACATGATTTGCATAAAAATTATCGGGAAAAGTTTTGGAAAAATAGATTTATTTCAGATATTGCTACAATGTCTCAAAATTCTTCAAAGTACATCCCTTGAGAGTCAACACACTTTCCACGACTCAAAGGCTCCCTGGTAGATGGATTCCAGAAGGTCCTTAAGGGTGCGCATCCAAGCCTCTTTGAAGGCACTTAGTGTCCCATGGTGGTGTCCTTTGAAGGAGGATATCACTTTTGGTAATAGGAAATAGTCTGCTGGTACCAAGTCGGAACTTAATGGGGGTTGGGAAATTGTCGCGATGCCATTACAGAAGGTCTTTACAAGCAGACATTTGACTCTGCTCTTGGTCATCTGTGAAGAACTTTGGGATGACTGTGATGCAGATCTTTAGCATCGCCAAATTTTCAGTGATAATGGTGTGCACTGTCATATTATGAATGCCAGGATGATCTGTGATCATGCGCACAGTTAACCAAAGGTATGAATTGAGCACTTCAGGCAAACCTCAGGAAAGCATTGTTACCTATACTTTTTTTTACAAATTTTTTGTTTAAAAAGAAGGGAAAGATAATTTTACATGGAAAACTTGTCTAAAAAATAATGTATACACATATCTTAATATTTTACCTTTTTACAGGAAACTATTGCCAGGAAGATGGGAAAAAGAGCTAGATTCCTTTCAACATATGATGCTACTTAAATGTCTGAGACCTGATAAAGTAACCAATGCTATACAAGAATATTTGGTTTCAAATCTTGGATCACAATTTGTTGAACCTCAGTCAACTGATTTAGCCGCAATGTATGCAGATTCAAATCCAACTTCAGCTCTTGTTTTTGTACTTTCTACGGGAACTGATCCAGCTGCTGATCTTTATAAATTTGCTGATAAAGTATGTTAATAAGTGTTCTTTAATTCGAATTTTGCTGATAAAAATTGAAATTTATTTTGTGCATTTACAAGGTAGACCTATCTTGGATATTAGATGGTGTTATTAATCAAAAAAAGATTAACATATTGAAAATATCTCTTAAAAACAAGTACATTAGTATGTGTCGTGTATTCATGGTGAAGGCATGTTGTGATGTAATCAATGTGTACTTGACATTAACTATTAATTTAATGGTATGTTTAGATAATTTAGGGATAGAGGTTCAATTGGTACTGGATTCTTAATAGTGGTGTAACAGTGTCTGCATGGAGCATAGTGGATATGGACACAATGAAGTAAAGAGAGCCACTCTCAAGGGTTGGGTAAAAAACTTCACTAGGATATTAACTAAAATAAGATTTATTCAGCAAGGGCATGAGATTACACATGAAAGACTTTTTTCAACTATGTTCATAATATGTGGTGCATGTGCTTGGATAATGTATGTTTATGGCTGTTTTCAGATAATGCACCCATGCACCCATTCAATACATATAGTTGCTGCAAAGAAATCATACAATGAAACTAATGAAGTTTAAATTACATATACAAATTGGTTAAGAACAAATAAGTTCAAGTTAAAAATACATAGGAAAATCGGAATGCATAATTGCTAACTCCTCCAACATGAGGAGAAGTATTTTTGTAAAGGGGGAGTGTAGGGTGTTGTTGGAATCTGAGGAAATACATGCCAATATGTAGTGAAATACTTAGGTGCTATGGAAGACTCAACAAAGTGCATCATCTAGTGATGAAATTTATTGCAGTTCTAGTAAAATGCCAGAAGTTGGTATTTTTGAGTAGACATCTAAAACAATGATCAAAAGTCTTACACTTATTTCATACAATTTTTTCCCAACTCTTTTTCTGCTCATCAATATTACTGCAAGCCAATAATA
Source organism: Hetaerina americana (assembly GCF_022747635.1). NCBI lineage: Eukaryota > Metazoa > Arthropoda > Insecta > Odonata > Calopterygidae > Hetaerina > Hetaerina americana. The sequence continues at coordinate 19,659,081 of NW_027287427.1, forward strand.
TTATTTATTTACCTGGTGCCAATATTCACATGAAACGAGATAGGTTAAAAAAATACAAATATACAAAGCCTGACCCAATAGTAGGACTGAGTTGAATAAAAAAAATTGAATGCCAGAATTGATAAATTCACTCAAGAGTCTTTGAAGTAGCACTCTTATGCCTCCACACGCCACTGCCAGCGGGTTATTCACGCCTCGTACACCTTCTGGAAGGTGGCGCCAGGCTAAGCTCCTTTGACACGGCCAGTTGTGATGCTTCCACCAAGCCGTGATGACATCCTTCCAGCAAAGATTTGAAGCGGGGGAGGAGGAAGAAGTGTGGTGGGGCCTTGTTTAAAATATTTTGATCCTCACTTTTATGGTCGAGAAACTCTTGGTAGATCCGTGAGTGAGTTTTCTTTTGGTCGTCCAAGAGCAATCGCGGCACTAGCTTTGCACACACCTTTCTGATGCCCATGCTCTTGCTCACAATTCAATGCATATCTTTTTAAGGAATGCCTAGTTCATTAGAAAACATGTGAGCACTTATTCTGCGATATCTGTCCAACAAAGCCTTCACTCTTTGAGGTAGAAGAGCGTCATGAACGTTCGACATCTTCAACATCTTCTCTATCCTCCCAATCCACTCAAAGACAGCTACACATCTACACATGATGTTATCACCATAAGCTGCCTTGAGAATGTCATGACTCTTTTGCAGTTTTGTCCACTGTGACGCAAAATTTGATGGTGTAACACTGTTTGAATAAATGGTTCATGACAGAGCATGACAAGGTCATATTATTGAGGTTTCACAAATAAGTAATCCACACACTGTAAAGGCTGGGAGTCAACTCCCTCTGGCCTGCAACCTTTCCTGAGACTCTCCTCTCTCGAACCCAGTCAGAGAAACCACCGCTCGTCCATCCATCTATCCAGGAAAAAAGAAGTCACATTACTTTTGGGACAGACCTGTAGGTATATACATATATAATACATAAAATATACAATGGTAGCTACAATATAATTTCAATAAAACACTCACGAATAGAGTGAAATAATTTTCTCATGAGGAATTTTTCAAGTAATCAAGGAATCAATTTCAAGGAATCAAGTAGAACTTTGGGGATTTGACAGCTGTAGGGTATATGAGGACTTTGGAAGTTTAATAAAAAGTGTTACCCACCTCTTTTGATCCATTGGAAGTCTTTTTCAGGTTAATTGAAAAGAGGGGTTATTCATTTTTCCTTAGCATTGAGTGATTATGGATAGTACAATTTTTGGGGAGTGACTTACTGTTTTCTCAAAATAGTGCTATTGTGTGCATAATATATATGCATAATAAGAGCAAAAGCCTGAAAGATTCAAAACAGGCGGTCATGATGAGTAAGAAGATTTTCCAACAGAAATACTGACATCTCTTTCTGTACCTTGGAAATTCTTAGAGCACACCAGGCACCCAGAAATGGATACCATAGAGATGTTGTTGATTAAATTCATCAAAGCACATAGCATTTAGCATATATTGACCAATAGTTTCCTTTTAAAATCTGAATATAAAGCTGAATACACTCAATTTATTGAACAAATGATGACTATGTCTAGCAGTTGAAATGGCATTAAAAGTAAACTGAGTAATGCTATGAGTATCACCTATTTAATAGGTTATACTCATGGCTTTTTTCTAATACTCTTTTGAATTTTGATTCAGGAAAACATTATAATTTGTGATTTTATTGCATTAATCATATCATAGTGTTAGTGTTGGAGGAATGTGGCGAGAAGACCTCCACATATTAAAATTATTTCCCATCCCAAGCAAAGAATAATATCCATGTGTGAGGACTATAGAATAATAAGTTCAATTTCACATTTATCTACAGTAATACTCAAGATAATGAATGAAAGGAAGAATTGTTGGACAAATGGGAGCTTAGGTAATGATAAGTTTGGCTTCAGGAAAGGTAAAGTATGTGTGATGCTCTAACAGTAATGAGATCACCGATTTAAAAGAAACATAAATTACAACCAGGCTGTATTTGTTGGTTTTATAGATTTCAATAAGGCATTCCGAGTAAATCGGGTGTAATTAATGAAAACAGTAGGGATAATGGGAGTAGATTGGTGAGATAAGTGACTCATCCACAATGCATCTCTTAGACTGCTCAGGGGCATGTGGCAGACAGGGAGTGAGAGGGGCAGTGTTAGGTAATATAGCCTATGCTTTTCAACATACATGAGACCTGTCCAGAAATGATCCAGCCATGTAATATTTTGAGAAAAATAGCACACCTAGAACAATGAGGCCTTAGTCCCCTTTGAAGTACTCCCCTTGGGACCTCAAACTCTTATCACAGCATCTGTTCCACTTTTCAAAACAACAGGCAAAGACCTTTTTTGGAGTGGTCATCATCTACCTAGTTGCATTCTCCTTGAAGAAGTATCAATGAATAAGAGGATTACCATAATTATTATATAGCCCTAGTACACCTATAAATTCTCCTTCTCTTCATCTATAGATCTAATGTTTGCCATATTCCCCATCCTCAAAAATGTCCTAATGTGCCAAGTCCTTATTCTATCATCAACATATCAATTATCATCTCCTCGTAGTCTTTTATTCTACTGCCGCTGTCAACACTGCAGTGCAAGAGTTTCACATGATGATGACTACAGAGACCTTGGACCTTCTCCACCTCTCCAGGGGCAAAACACCTGCCCATGCGTGCAGAGTCCCTTATTTGCCAGGTTACATTATCAAAGTTGTATTTATTCTATTTTTGTGGGATAAATAATTAGGGTGGTTCCCAGTTGCTTTCCTCAAGAATTGTTCAGCATAACACAATTACGTAAATGGCTGCCCCACTTAGGGCAGACCTTTGCAGCAACCTCACTGAGGAACAGTTTTGTTCTACCATTAGGCTCCTACACATATGTATCTGACACATTTGACCCTAAAAAGGAAAATTATCATTGTCCTTCTAGTATATCCTTAGGGTAATCAAAACACACTGAGCCCATCCACTTCATCAACACTCTTGTTCATTTGGAGGGTGCTATAAAATTAGAGCATCAAATTTTACTTTTTATTCTTTTTTCTAATAATTTAACATTTCAGCAATTAAATATATGGCTTAAATTATTTGAAAGTTTCACTGCTATGGGATCTGAGTATGAAAATTGCATGGCCCTGAAACATGCCTCACTTAGAAATGATAGTTATCAGTGATAAACTTATTATCTGTTCCTAATCATTGCAATGGTAATGTCCTCCACCATTTCATACAACTCTCTTTTTTTAGAAAGTAACAAATAAATATTGGTATTATGAGGCATCTAGTAGTCTTCGATTGAGGCTGAATAAGTATTAATGCTATATGATCTAAATGTAGTGCGGTTCAATTATGGTTGTTGGAAGTTATGCCACTGCTCAGAGTCATCAGCAACTTTCTCTTCAAAGGTTGAGTTTGGCATGGCTGGGTTCTCGGGATAATCTTTAGCAGCTTTCACATCAAGTCACACTCCTCATGAATTTGCTTACACTACTCCTGATACTGATGTAATTTTATAGTTTCTGTTCACATACCTATTTAAAATTTATTTATGACTTATGGTAGACAGAAAATGAAATATGTATTTGTGAAAACTGTTTGTATAATTTTTTTCACAATCATTTACACACTGAGAGCATCGTGCATCAATTAATATTCTTTTTCCCCCATAGATGAAATTTAACAAAAAGATGTATGTGATATCACTTGGCCAAGGACAAGGACCACGGGCAGAACGTATGTTGGCAACAGCAATAGAAACTGGTTTTTGGGTATTTTTTCAGGTAAAAGCTTCATGAAGTTTTTCAATAATACTAAATAAAATTTCTATGCATGTGCATATCTACAAGTGAAAAAAGGGTACTATCTACCCATTATCTTGACACGAACTTCCACGCAATCTAGAAGTTATAAGACTTGATATTGGGGTAAATCAGGAGCACTCACATGATTTTTGATAAGACGCGCAACCTACAGGCATAAGATATGTACAGTCAAAAAATATAGCATAATTTATTTTTGCCAAATGTTTTCTGCTAATTCACTCATTCATCGTCCTTCAATGGATACTATAATTTAAATGTTATCACCAGAGTTAAAGGCTAATTAAAAAAGGCTATGAAAAACTGGAAAATAATGAGGAAAACAACTCTGAAATAAACTCTATTGTGTTTACAACTCTGGAGTCACCAATAGAAATACCAATGCTCTGAAGCAATGCTTCAACTAGTTTCTGTACTATCAGGATGATTCAAGATCATTTACCTGCAGTGAAAGGTAGACTGCCTCTGATTCAAATGAATGGAGTAAATGAGATTCTCCAGTTTTGGGTGAAGCAACAGAATAAAGAATAATCTCTGAAAAGATAAAATCCTGATGGGCAATGAATGCATGTCAATGATATCATCAGCCATTGCCAAATTTCTATCTCAAGTTCAGGGCACAAAATTCATTGTGAAAAGACCAGAGTTTAAAAAAAGAATGTTTATTATTGACCCCATTTAATTTGTGTATAAATAGTAATTTTAAATAGATCAACAGATTTTAATTTTGAAGCTGGATGCTTGATTTGGAAAATATTCCTGGACCTCATCAAAGTAATGTAAAGTTAAATGATCATTCTGAATTCTTTTTCAATCATCCAAAAAATGGAACAGTGGTTGTGGGATTTGGAAATTATGTTATGAAGTAGATATCTGATATTTCTTTTCATTCTTCTGATGATACTTCTAATAAGAGCAAAACATTGATTATTTACTAATTAAGAATATTAGCCAACTCTGAAAATGTTTGATATAAGGTTGATGATTTTCAAATGAGACTAGGAAGGTCAATGGGAGCATGTAAATCATGATCTCATGGCAACAATAATTTCTTCTCTGCCCTTGGAGTCTATTAACAATCATCCTAATTGGTTAAGGATTGAAAATGAGGAAGTACAAAATATGTGAATCACAGTTCAGGTGCTAGTCAGTACACAGAGGAGTCTTGATATAATGAGAGCTCATGGTTCCTACAATATGACTCTCTATGTTAAGTTTTCATCATTAAAATGTAATATTTGATATTCACTTATTAGCTACTTTATATGAATTTTCAGGACTAGATAATCACGACACAGGGTCTTTTTAATAAATAGCTATAAGGATGTCATACAGGAACTATTAATGATAATTTATCATACATTGTTTTTCATTTTGCAGTATTTTTGGTGGTCAGTCTCAAATATTACCCTGGTTAGGTTGGATGAAAACATACAAATTGACTAGAAGTTAAATGCATCTTGGAATTGATTAAGAATCTAATCTATTAATACAAAGACTTGGAAAACTTACATTTTTGTCTGTTGGAACTTCAATTTTCAACTTGTTTTTTCTCATTTACAATTTCTTAACAAAATTATAGGATGACAGATGTTGTCATTTCATACTTAAGGTGCAAAATTACCAAATATCTACATTTTTACAGTGAGATCAATAAAATTAGGTGTGAAAAACTTTTATTAAATGCAAACAAACTGTAGACAACAAATCAAAACAACTAATGTTTCAATTGCTCAGATCCATTCCATTTCTTGATATCTTCTTGAAAACAGCTCTCTGTGGCAAAATATAGATACCTACTCTTTGAATGCCATTTGCAGATAAGTAATGACCAAAGATTACATTCACAAGCCCTGAAATATATTAAGTCCATTTTGCTGCCGATTTCTTGTAAATGGAAGTGTGTTACAGAAAGGTGAATGGCCAAGCTTTTTTTTATGAATGTTGCAATAATCCCCTAAACCTACCTCCTGTCAGTAATACATTTTCCTGATATTGTCTCATGTAGAAGTGAGTTGTAGAATAGTCCTGTTTTGTCTCTTTCAAAAAAACGTTGAGACATTATTTATTTAAATACCCTTCCTGGATCTGAATCAGACTTTGGCAACTAAACCATGCTCGTTGTGTGTTCTCAATCATAGCATTTTTTTTATACTGATGGATACTGTAACTGTCTACAAGCCTTTAGCCTTAATTATAGGCTCACTTACCCTGATAATATAGCTGATATTAAACACCTTTTCCAGCTGCTGATCTCTGCTGGCAGCATCTATTGAAAAAAGATTCTGTATTGTCGAGAATTTTAATTTGAGCTGGTTATGCTCAGCTGTGGACCACAAATATTCTGCCCTGCAATAAACAATTGTGCCATAAAAACCACATTTATCTTGAAATCATTAGCAGGCAGCCAAAGACTGTGGAAAATCTATAAACTTGATCATGAAATGAAGATGAAATTTTACAATTTCCCTGTTTATGCAGATGTTGCATCACTCATGGTATAGAGTGACCACTGAGGCTGCCATGCATTGTCCTCTCTAGCAACTTATTTTACAAATGATTGGAAGGGAATTAAGCTTACCTTGGATATTACTTGTAATACTAAGAGTCTCACGATATGCTATACTCATTATATCAGGCTTCCACTATGATGTGTTTTCTCTTATTCAGCACCTCTGACTAGACAAGTTTTCACTCTTGTTGGCCCATCGCAGGAACAAGAGTTCAAAGTATCTGAATACCTTAAAGTTAGACTTTTAGATGTAAAATGCAGCCATTCCATAAGTTTGCAAGGAGAGAATAAATCATTATTTCCCCCAGAAAGAAATCCGACTGTGATCTGTTACATTTTTCATTTCACTTATGTTTCATGGTCAGAATGCAGCATAAGATCCTCACAAATGGAAGAATGACCTGGAAGCTTTCATTATATCTTATTATGAGAATATTTTTCATAATTTTTATTCCCTAATCAACTATTTTACTTTGAAGATTTTATTCATCCTTTAAATTAATTTATAATTATATATATTCAATTTTCTTGTATTGGAAAATGTGTTTCCTTCTGTTTCAAATCTATAAATGGATAACATGAGATAAATGTAAAATATTCAGATAAAATTCATATAGTGCTTCCACTTATGTGTCTAATAACTCCTGTTTGCTGCTGAGGGTATTTGAATGGAAAATATATTTCAATCTCATACCTAAATTTGTAAAACTTTACTAATGGACTGCCTTAATGCAGAATTGTCACCTTGCTCCAAGCTGGATGCCTGAACTGGAGCATTTGATAGAAACAATTCCACCTGATGTCCATAAAGACTTTCGAGTATGGCTTACATCCACTCCCTCCCCAGCTTTCCCAGTATCAATTCTTCAAAATGGGACAAAAATGACAGTTGAACCACCACGAGGAATTAAGGTAGGTAGTAGGATTGTTTAAGATGCATAGCACATGTATGCGTAATATTAGCAAAAATATGATCATAAAGGTAAACATTTTTAGTTTTCAAACTGGTACTCTGCATCTAATGAATTTACCAGAACATATTTTATTTTGAAAAATCACCCATGAATTCTGTAGCAGTAGTTTTATGGGGACGGGACCATCAGCTGAGGTAATTTCACCATTGATAAGTATCTTCAGTCTCCAGGATTTGAACCTGGGCCCTCTTGGTGGGAAGCCAGTACGTTAACCACTGGACCATCTTGATAACCCCACATATTCATTTTCATGCATCAATTACAGCCAAGAAGATTTCATGAATAAAAGGATAAATTACATAACTGACTGGGGTGATTTTATGTTTGTTTTACAAACTATATGACACCTTGGCATTGTAGCTCTTGAAGAGCCCTGGTGCCTCTGACAATGCCGGCTCAATCCTGATAGTCTTCTGCATGCTTACTCCATCTTTTTTACTCCCATATTTCTTAAATCCTTTACCACATCATCCAATCGTCTTTCCTTGATTGTGCATAATGATAATAATGCTTCATTTACCATTGGCAAATTCAGTATGATTTCGTTGAAAAAAACAAAAAAATTTACATCACTTCTACAGCTTGGATTTTCTCTGTAGTCCATCTTAACAGATTTATATTCTGGCATTCTTTCCACTTGTCCAAATCATCTCAATCTGTTTCTTTTTATTTCACAAACTATATTAGGATAATTCTAAGTTCCTTCATTTCGCTATATCCATATTCTTTATTTCCCATCCTCATTTATTGCACCAAAAATATTTCTGAGTATCTTTTCTTCCACGTTTTAACAAGTTCTTCTTCTGCTATAGACAGTGTCCATGTTTCTGAACCTTATATTAACAATGGTGCCACCCTTGTTCAAGGAAATATTTGTTTTAGGGTTCCATTAAGGTTTCATAAATTGAGCACCTTCAATAAGACTAGGAAAGCCTTGTTATCAGGTGCTATTTTAGGTTTCATTTCTTACTTCATTTAATAATCTTTTGTAGCCAGTACTACCAAATAATTAATTCTTCATAACTCCCATAATTCATGCTGCTAGCTCAATGAATGCACCTTCTACAGTTACATTTCTCTTGAAAGATTACAGATACTGGGTTTTGGTGTAATTCAACGTGAGCCCCATTGCTCCTATCTCCTTTTCTAATCCATCTCACTCTTCCTCTAGATATTTAAGTCTTTGTGACTACATATCAATATTATAGGCATAAGCTAGATCTAGCAATATACAATTCAACAGGATAACCCCTTGGTTATTGACCTCTATCCTCCTGATCACTTGTTACAGAACCATGTTTAAGAGCAGGGTGGACTACAGATTCAGGTGTGATGTGGTGGAACTGATCCATAATTACAGAGATGAAAGCTATAACAATTTTCCACTCATAAAAGTTTTATTTTAGACTAGTTTTGATGCGTTTTGCGTGATCAAGTTATAACTTGAAAATGATGTAATACATCAAAACTAGTCAGTAATACTACATCTTTATAAAGGGGAAAATTATAATGATTTTCATCTCTGTTATTATAGTAGGGTGGACATTGTATACTCTTTTCACGAGCCATGAGTTATTTCAAATTCACTGATGAGATTATCTTCCATTTTCACCTCGCATTTTGTATTCTTGAGGGTCAATTGTACTAGTCTTATTCCTATTGTCAGGAATTCCATTTTCCTCATTGCCTGATATTGTTAATTCCTTTACACAATACCAAAAGCCTGCTGGTAATCTGCTGACTGGGAAATCCATGCTATATTCAGTGAGCTTCTTCATTTTTTATTTATGAAGATGTAATTTATCTACCCTGTTTGAAACAACACTGGTAGTCTTAATAAATCTGCTCTACCAAGGGGGTAAGATGTATTGCTTTGTCCAAGATTTTATAAACTTAACTGAGTAGTTGAGAACTTAAAATGTTTCACCGTTGGTTTTTTCTTTATTTCTGTGGATTGGGCAAATGGCTGCTAAGCTCCACTCCTCCAGTATCTGTTCTTATTCCCATTCCATTGAAATTATTTATTGACTTGATTTTTATTAATTGGTAGTCTACCATTAAGGAAGGCTTTAAATGGAGAGACAGACTAGAACAGGTGGAACAGTTTACCTATTTCAGAAGTATTCTAGACCAAAATGGTCTAACTAACAGGGACACAAGAAAAAGAATTTCCTTAATCAGAGAAGCTTTCACAAGAGTGATGGAATTTGTGTCAGGGACTTTGAATGTAGATATTAAGAAAAGGCTCATGGAACATTTAATATGTAGCATAATTTTGTACAGCACAGAACTACGGTCATGATAGACATGCTGGATGGAATGAAGGGAGGAAGGAAGTATGATGAACTCAGATGGGCAAATTTAAATGTCATGTTTCAATCACTCAGATCTCCACCATCTTCATGCCAGCCAGCTTCATGTGTTGGCTATAATTACCATTGGGTGGAAAACCGTGGACTACTTGAAGGCCATCGGTTGTTATGTGATGAACAAAGGTTAAAGGAATAAATATTGAAATAAATCATTCATTAATGGGAGGAATCCATTTTCCCGCAAGTGTTTCACATGGAGGGAATTTTTCAAAGTCCTGTTTTATCTATTTTAAGTAAAAAATATTGATGTTATTTATTTAAATATCCTTAATGAATGAGGGAAAGACTTTGGTAACAAAACCTTCCTTATCTCTGAACCAGTTGAGAACATTTTATCATTGATTTACCCTTTTTAATCTCAATTAATAATAATAATAATATTTTTATTCATCCAAGTGACACAGTGCATAGTAGCTCTAGCAAGTGTATAGGACATGTCATGGTTTACAAAAAATAGAAAGTATTACAAGAAACAAGTGTTACAAGGATAAAAGGAAGGAATGAACATTTATGAATTAGGTCTCAGGTATTCTTTGATGCTGTAAAAACACTTATCAGAGAGGTATTCTCGGACCATTTTCTTGAATACTGGTTCACGCTCTTCTTTTTTAATACATATAGGTAGGTTATTATATAATTTTATACACATTGACTTAGGACCATTTGCAGCCATGGTTAAGTTTGTTGATTTTACATGCAGGTTGTTGTATTGTCTTGTATTGTACAGGTGAATGCTATTGTTCGTTTCAAAATCTGCACTATAATTTTTAACAAGCATTATAGATTGATAGATATATACACAGGGAGCAGTTAACAATTTTAACTTTCTAAAGAGAGGTCGACAGTGTGCATAATAATTTTCATTGCACATAATTCTCACCATCTTTTTCTGTATCTTTAGAACACTGAGAAGGTGAGAGGGCAGTCCCCACAATACAATTCCATAAGAAATTCTTGAATGAAATGATCCATAGTACAACATAATCAACACATTTTGACTTACAGTGTGTCTTATTATGGAGAGTAAGTAGTACACAGAATTTAACTTTTTAATTAAGTTCAAAACGTGGAAATTCCATTTGAGGTTACAGTCTACGTGAAGTCCTAGGAACTTAAAATTACTTACAAAATTTAAATTACTACCATATGTTGAAAAAGAGTTATCAATTGTGCTGTGCAGAGATGAGAAGACCACTGCATGAGTTTTTTCAACATTGAGAACCAGATTATTACATTTGCACCATGTAGACATAGTTTTCGTCAGAAGATCACCAGCCACAGCCAGATCCCATAAATTTTTACTGGGTGTCATTGCACTCACATCGTCAGCATAAATAACACATTTTTTAGAACCATTTAACTGCAGCTGCCCAGGAAGATCATTAATAAAAATTAGAAAAAGTATAGGTCCAAGCACTGACCCCTGTGGTACCCCTCTGTTGACCTCCAGGGGGGTGGAGAGGTAAATTTCTCCATCATTTTTGTAGGCCACCCTTTGTTGCCGATTTGCAAGATAGGACTTTAGCCAGCTCAGTGCTACTCCCCTGATGCCCAATAGCTCACATTTTGATATCAACTTACTGTGGTCTACAGTATCAAATGCTTTGCTCAGATCATAGAAAATTCCCAAAACCTTACATTTAGAGTCAATCTCTTGAATTATATAATTGATAGCTTCAAAAAGAGCAAGATTAGTTGACTTTCCCTTGCGGAAGCCAAACTGGTTGTCTGATAGCACATTTTGGCTTTCAAGATAATCAACCAGTCTTTTGCAGAAAACACACTCGAGAATTTTACCAAATTGTGAAATGATAGATATTGGTCTATAGTTTTTTAAATCGTTTCGGTCCCCTTTGTTCTTATAAATTGGTAAAACCTTAGCCATTTTAAGGGAATTCGGGTAAATGCCCTCAGCCAAGGACTGGTTCACCAGCATTAGCAGTGGTGCTAGAATGAGATCTCCACAGTCTTTTAATAACTTTCCAGTCACACCATCAATGTCAGCAGAGTGTTTTTTCCCTATCTTATTGAGATAATAGCATAATTCACTCACATCACAGGGTTTAAGATACATTGATGTATAAGTTGCATTATTGATTGACATGGGCCCTGAAGGCACAGGATGTGGGGAATTAGGTAGAGACAAAAAAGCTTTATTAAAAGCATTGGATATTTTACCTGGTTCCGTGATTAAGTTGCCAATGTTATCATTTACCTGGAGAGGCAAAACCATGGAATTTAAGTTGCTGTTGCTTTTTATGATTTCCCATGCTACTTTTGAGAAATTAGAGGCATTCCTAATCCGCCTATCATTATACTCCTTTTTTGCCTTCTTTATTAAATACCTGAACTCTCTTTTTTGCTGGGAGTAAAGCTGGTATGTTGTGCTGTCACTAGAAGATTCAATCTGTAAGTACATAGTTTTCAATTTTTTTGACATACTGCGGATTTCGGGCGTAAGCCAGCTTTTCTTATTACCTCTCCTAATTTTAACTGGCTCGTAAGGAAAAGCAAGGTTTAGGTAATGTATGAAGTAACTGTAGAAGACTTCGAAATTTTCATTAACATTGGCCAACTGAAATGACCCCACCCAGTTGTGCTGGTTAAGCAACACCCGAAAATAGTTAACATTCGACTCACTGAAGTACCTCTGGTATTTAAAGGCAATTAGAGACAACTAACACTGGTGCTATAGTTTCAATTAATTACCTTTCAAGCCACTGACATGATCATATAAAAACTTTAATTCAAATCCATTTAAAAGTATTGACAGTGCTGTGGGCTGACTGAAATGCTATTCAATGGAAAATAAAGAACACAAATGCACATTTCCACTTAAATTATGATGATATGATTTCTGCTTAATTAAGGGAATCCTGAGATGGTAAAAAATATGTGATCTCACCCATAAAATTAAGATGCACCACAACATTGCATGCTTACATAGTTATTGATCACTCGAAGCAACTTGTATTATCGAGTGACCACTATGAGGGCCAAGCATAGGCCTCACTATCAAGGATTTATTTTCCATGTAAATCATGGGGCAATAAGCTATACTTGGGTATTATAATTATATCATGTTTCCATTTTATATTGAAGTAATTAAATTTTGCCTCTTTATTAATAATACAGATTAGCATAGCAGCAATTAGATATGTTAAAAACCATTTTTCCTCATATTTTGAGGAAAACATTGAAAATTATCGATATATTTTTATTTTGAAATCTGTGGCAACAAGCACTACTAACTTACCCAACATTTCAGGCCAATATGATACGAGCATTCAAGAGCCAAGTGGCTGAAATAAAAAATTTGTGGAATCAATTTGATGAAAAGACCCCAAAGACAAAGTGGCTACTATTTTCCTTGTGTCTATTCCATGGTATCGTGTTGGAGCGCCGAAAGTTTGGACCATTGGGTTTCAACATACCATATGAATTCACTGATGGTGATTTATGCATGTGCATTTCACAGCTTTTGATGTTTCTGAATGAATACAAGGATGTTCCATTTGAGGTAATTATATGGACTTTCTCCCATTAAAAAAAATATTTTTCCTATCCATAATAAGCTAATTTGGAATTTTGAGTTGGTAATTTAAAACTATGAAAGCCTCAAGAACGGGCAAGTATGCTGAAGACTCAAGGAAGAAAGGCATCAAAGGCCCTTCCTTCCTTGTATCTTCTTCCTTACATCGGAAAAGGTGATTATGCCACCAAAATATTAAAAAAAACAAAATTGTGTGTCCTTTTTTGTGTTTTGTTACTTATCACACTTGTTTAGCCTTATGCTCACTTTTGTGAACTTTACTCATCAATATTTGCATACACATGTGTACTCACTTGCGAATAAAAATTGCAGTTAACTTGTGAGCAATGGTACTCCAGCTCATGCAGGCTCAATTCCAGGGAAAAATATGATGATTATCTTTTCTATCAAATGACATCTTCACTTATTTTGGTTGCCTAATTTCTTTTACTCTGATTGTATCAAAATACTGTATTATTTGTAGTTGATTTATGAGGCGCATACCTAACCCTGACATGAGGGCATGAGATAAGCATGAAGATTAAATTTTCTGTTTGCATCACATAAAATCATATGCGTAATAGTAAAAATTTGGAGAGAAATGAGATGGTAATATGCTTCTGTATTAAATGGCAAGGTTGAAGACACTGTCGTAATTCATGTCACTCTGACTGGACTGCAATACATTCATTAATTCTACCCGATTCACTCTATCAAACACCTCTTTGAATTTGCTAAACAGACAAATACATCCTGATTGTATTACATGTTCCTCTATATTAAGGACCTCATTACTTCTATGGCTTCACAGGTGCCTCTCCCCTTTCTGAACCAAAAAATTATCCCCTGGATAATCATTTGCCCAGCTTTACATCCTCTTATTTATGATTCCTAAGAACGCTTTAGCTGCAAGTGAAATAAAACTTATTTTTCTGTAGTCCTCACAGATGGCTGCCTTCCACTTTTTTGGAATAGGAACTAACACTGGTCTGATGAAATCTTCCTGCCAAATTCTTTCCATAGAAAATCTCTGAATCTCATGAAAACTCACTCTCTCTCTCTCTCTCATATTTTCCTAAACCTTTAAGTAGTTTTATAGGAATTTGTACGCCCCAATGATATTATTTTTAATTTCAATTCCCTTGGTGCCTTTTCTTTCACACAACCAATTAAGCCTGGCCCTCAGCTATTTTTATCTACATCATATTCCTTTTCTTTGTCTAAGCTAGCTGACCTATGTTCTGTGCCATAAAGTTCTAAAATTCCTTCTATCTCTCTTTGGTTTTTTTTGGCTCAAATATTATTTTTCCTGACTTATCTCTAACTTTTAGCGCAGATTTTGCCTTCTTATCACCTGACAAGGCTTTCACTTTCCTTTATAGCATACTAATTTCACCCTTCCTTTGTAATCTTTCCAAATGCTCACACTGCATCTTCTGCCATTCTCGTTTCTCTTTATTTGTTTTCCACCTCAGTTTATTATTCAATTCTTCCAAAAAATTGTATTTAGATTCTTGAATTTCTTTTCCATCATAATTCATAATTTTCCTTACAGCCTACTGATATTCCTTTCTTGTAATTTTGGTTAATGTTTCTACATTCCAGTTCCTCTACTCTTTCCTGTTTTATTTTTTTGAATATTATACTTCATTGCTACTAAATCATGATCTGAATTTCCATGAATACCTATGCCTGTTGTGGTGTTTAAATTGTTTGTTATGGTTAATCCCTGCCTTGTCTCCTGCAGAACTCAAATTTTATAAATTTATATAAGGACTACAACTTATGTTAATGGACTTCAGCATTTGAGCCAACAAGGGGGCAAATGAACTTTTAATTATTATGCATAAATAATCGAGATAGAAATCTAATTTTATTTGTTATTCTTAAGACTTCTCTGCATAGTCTCCATTCAAAGTTGAAAATTTCTCAGTTTTTCTTGACCTTTCGAAGGCCATCATTGTATAACTCAACAGATTGCATCAAAAAACATTGATCCACCTCTTAATGACAATAATTTGTGTTGACAATCTCTGAAACTACAATAAGGGTACAAGGAAAATGCTACTTTTAAATGTATACTTTAGAACTATACTAAAATTAATATATTCTACTCTGTGGATGAATTTCTTCACCCATTACTTTTATTTCCATCAATTTAATGTGCCTTATAAATACATTATTATTGTTACTTTTGTTGCATTACACATGTATATTTGTAGCGTTTGTAAAAATGGAACTTAATGGGACCCTTAATCTTGAAAGCCAATTCCTCTTTTAATCAGGTAGTGTGTCCACAAATAATAATTTCCATTCTTTAATATACAACTTGATTACAGATTCAAAACAATCTGGGTGGTGAAAAATGTTAAATATTAGGCGTTCAAGAAATGATTTCTGAAGATTTTTTTAGTTAGAAAAACGCTGCACTTGCAACAAAATGCTTGACCATTCTGCTAATCCAATTCAAATAGCATTGCATTCATGAAGAGCTATTAGGAACACTTTACTTTATTATGGTATCCATCCTTCCTGTTCTCTTTTTTTAAGTAATTCAGAAAAATAATTCTACTCTGTTAAATCTCCACGAAGGAAGGGGGCAAGGGAGCACTGTCATATTGCACTCAGAGAAAATCAAAAGTTAAAAGATAGTGACAAAGAGAATTACAGTTATGGACATAGTGATGCATGATAAGAAAGGATATGTAATGAATGCAAGAGGTTACGGGTGTGATCTTTTTCTCCAAGGTCAGCTTAGAGAGTGTGACCATAAGCTTGAAAATTATATACTCAAGGCTATACTCTTTTTTATTTGCTATTCATTAACTCACTTCTGAGCAGTCGCAAATCAATTATTTTAGGCATGATATGAATGCATTAATAATTAATGAGAATATACAAGGGGTTGCCTACTTACTAATCATTAATTATTATATAAATAGTTTAAATGTGATATGGAATGGATTTATTAACGAGAGTAGCGCTAGTACTTACTACACAACTTACTTATTCTTACACAATATGCATTTGTGAGCATATATAAATAAATATGTGTATAATGTCATGTGTTCCCATTAATTTCAAGACATAGTTGTATCCTAGAACTGATGTTTTTAATTTTTGAAGGTATGTGATAATGATATTCAGTGGCGTTTAAGATACCTGATAATACCAAATACACTTAATCACTCACACCATTGTCTTATAAGGTGCTCTCATAAACTAATTAGCCAGTTAGTCAATGCACTCACCAAGACACTCAACCTAGACAGGTTTTGATTGTCTATTTATTTTTCTTATTGAAGTACCTTCACCAGTAAAGAATGAAGTCATATAACCTTTTTCTTACATCAGGTATTGACTTTGACAGCTGGGAATATCAATTATGGAGGAAGAGTCACGGATAGCTGGGATCAACGATGCATTATGACAATAATTGAGGATTTCTATAATCCTCAAGTGCTAAGTGAAGATTATGCATTTGTGCAAGATGGTACCTATCATCAGGTATTAAATATCTTTTCAAGGAGTCTTTGACGTAATGAGTAATATTTATCCTACTCGATCATAAATGAATCTTCCTCATTTTTATAAGATCATTTGCATTAGATCTACTAATTCCCACTTTGATTTTTTTTATGCATTATCAGAAAATTTTTGCCATGTCAATAATGTTAATAATTTGCAACCCATCTCAAAGAATTAATGTTAACATTTTTAGTAGGTGCCATCCTCAATATTTCACATTTTTATTCATCACTTGCACTTCCCTAACAATGAATGTGAATTCATCCTTTGGCAAAAGACCTAGCAATACTTTTTGTGATTGGCCATATTTTTATAGCCCTTTAAACTTCTTCATCTACCTGCTTAACCCTTGTTTCATAAAAGACAATGCATGTATTTTTATAATATTTTAACACTGGTGGATGCACATCATGTGTCACTTAGTTTTTATCAAGAACAATCTAAGCACACACTACGGAAATTAAGAAACCACACAAGAAATATATTAAGATGATAGTTTGCAGTCGGGTTAAGTGGATGGATCTTTGTGCTTAAATTGCATTGAATGTATTTCTACCACTAACTTGTATATTCTGGGATAAAAACCTTCAATGAATCAAAAGACCTAGGAGCCTCTATATTAAGTTATATTATCCATACATTGACATTTTGTAGCTTACAGCTACAGTTGTTATTGTAATTCTCCTTAATGATTTACAATTTAATTATGAAAATATGTGATTTTAAAGGCGGTGAAAAATAATATATTAACTTCACTTTTTTAAAAAACCAAGTGAAAGGGTATGTAACACTCAAAATACCACTTAATAGTTCAAAGATATTGCTTACTTGAGATCAGTATCAAATAAAAGGGTTCATTTGATGGGCACCTATTGACTTAAGTGTGATATTGGACAGTACAGTAAATATAAATTAGAATTTAAAAAAAATGTCACATGCACCTAATATAAATTAAAAATAAAAGACAAAGTTTTTATGCTTGCTGGTGAATAGCACTTCTTCCTTACTTGTACGATAGAGGGAAACAGAAATTTAAAATGTCAAACGGAATATTCAATATTAAATAACAGGAAAAAATTGAAATGCTTTTTGCATGATTTAAAAAAAAATTCTGAATGCTTTAGGAAATAGCACCCCTTTGGAGTTATAATGTATCACAGTATATTTATACAAAAATATTTGGGCAAGTTTCAAAATCCAGGACATACTTCCACAGATAACAACATTAAAACATTTTGTGACTTATCCTTTCTCTAGCATACATGTACGTATTAAGAAACATTCAGCAATCCAAGGTATACAACTTTAGGATATAGCCATGAAATTATACAAATAGGTAGATATATGAAAGTACATAAGTAGTTAGGTAGCCATTAAATAATCATTATCTATTTTTTCAGCTGCCAGCTAGTTCTACTATTGAAGATTACATGAAGTACATTCAGTCTCTGCCTATTAATGATGACCCAAGCCTTTTTAATTTACACTCAAATGCAGATATGAGCTATGCGCAAAATGAAACATTTGTTGTATTGGAAACTTTACTCAGTTTACAACCAAAAGCAGTGAGTAGTTCAGAAGGCCAGTCACAAGAGGACAACACCAGACAAGTGGCAACCAGAATATTGGAAATTATTCCAAACCCATTACCCCTATACCAAATTATTGATAAGTATGTGTCAAATGATATTTTGCTGAAGTTATATTTAACATCTCTAGGGGCAAGGCAATAGTGATTAATAAATAATTATCCACTATACGATGTACAAAGCATAAAATGAGAACTTTACATATTACCATCTAATTGACAGATACCATATTATTAGCATGAGGCATTCATTTGAACATAATTTGAAATATTTTTATTAATGCCTAGCATTTCCAAGATTTTCCAGCAAATAAGCTGTTCTTTCATTCACGAATATACTTTATAATATATCTAGCTGTTTATTGAATTGCATTAATGTGTATACAGGGTGAATCACTGGACTGTTCCCTTTTTTTGGGGAAATCAGGCAATACAAGTGGATTTTGTTAAACAAACTTTTTTAAATATACACTTAGATTTCCAATATGATTTTATCTTAAAAATCAAATTCTCCAGATCAGTGCCTAGTACTAGTTATGGATGATAGCAGGATAGACTTAATTTCCCTACAAAATAATTGAGGTACTCTTACACATTAAACTAATTGTTTGCAAAAGGGGGAAATTTTAGCCAGTAATTGATGTCCCACTCCCTCCCTCTCATTTTTTACTTGCTTGGTACATAAGATTCTATCCAAGTCACTGATAAAAGTTAACCAGAATTTTCTTTCACACCGAGGCCTACTACTAACAAACTAATGAGAGAAGAAAAATATAATCACATTTATCTTTTTAAACAAGGACAGTTTTATTCCAAACATCACCACTATTTCAAAAGTTCATGAAAAATTGGACCATTTAACCTACACATGCATAGTCAATGATTTTTTCCAAGGGCTTAGATGGACATCAAAGTACTGCAGTGTCTTTGTAAAGCACCAATTAGTAACTATATGGATAAAATCGGTGCTAATAAGATGTATTCTTACCTATTTGTAATTATATAACTGATGTAACACCAAGAAAAAAACTGTAGAAGAAGTTGTGAATTGTTATCAATTCATAGGCATAAACTATTTTTAACTTTGGTTTATTAACTCAATTGCAGGTATCCTGTAAAATATGAGGAGTGCTTTAATTCTGTCTTGGTGCAGGAAGTATTGCGATTCAACAGGCTCATTAAAGCAATAACCTCTTCTTTAAATGACATGATTAGAGCACTCAAAGGACTTGTGGTTATGTCAGAACTTCTTGAGGATATGGCACACAGCCTTTCAATGAATCATATCCCAAAAATGTGGGCATCTAAGGCATATCCCTCTCTTAAACCACTAGGTGGGTAGGACGTATCTTGCTTAATTGAACATGAAATTTGAGCAATGAATTTTTTTTTTAAGGTAATCTACCGGTTAAGGTAGGTTTTTGGATGGACACAACTACCAAACAAATATTTTATTACTCCTAACAAAACACAAAATCCATCATCCTACTCTATATCAGGTCCCTCTTCATCTCCGAGTACTTTCTTCCTCCCTTCATCCCGTCCAACATCCCTATCCTGTTCCTTCCCTTTCCTCTTTTGCCCAACATTCTACCCTCTATCACAGTCTTCAACATCCCATTGCCAGTCAACACCCCCTTCATCCACTTTTCCTCCCTCCATAGGATAGCTCCCAACAAACCCCTCTCTTCGCCCACCATACCAAGTACTTCCTCATTTGTTTTCTTCTCTGTCCATTTCACCTTCTCCATTCTTCTCCACACCCACATTTCAAAAGCCTCCAATCTACGTCCATCCTCCTGCTTCAATGACCACGTTTCCGCACCGTACATAGCTACACTCCATATCAAAGTTTTTACGAGTCTTTTCTTAACATCCTTACTCAAAGTCCCTGTCATCAACTCCCTCCTCCTTGTGAAAGCCTCTTTGCCTAGCGCAATTCTTCTCCTTACGTCCCTACTACTTTGACCTAGTTGGTCCAAAACATTACCGAGATACGTAAACTGTTCTACTTGCTCTAGTTTTTGCCCTCCTATTTTAATGTTAAGCTTGGCCTTTTTCTTTCTAGAAAATCGCATAACCTTTGTTTTATTAATATTGATTCTCATCCCATTCCTGTCCCACTGAATTTCCAATTCACTAAGCAATGCTTGCAGCCCCTTGGCTGACTGACAAACTAAAGCTTGGTCATCAGGAAACCTAACTGATTTTACGAATTCCCCGCCCACCTTCATTCCTACCTCGAGTTCTTCCCATGCCTCCTTAATCATTTCCTCTGCATACAGGTTGAACAGCAACGGTGATAATGGGAAACCCTGCCTTACACCCCTTCCTAAAACTGCCCATCCTGACTCCCTGTTTCCCACCCGCACCTGAGCAGTCTGAGACATGTACAGGTTGCGGATTAGCCTCCTTTCCCTCCAATCTGTTCCTATTTTCTGCAATATACTCATTAGTTTTTCCCAATTCACTCTATCAAACGCTTTTTCAAAATCTACGAAACAGGCAAATACCTCCTGGTTGTGTTCTATATTCCTCTCGATTAATAATCTCATTACTGCAATGGCATCACGCGTACCTCTCCCCTTCCTAAACCCAAACTGATCATCCCTTAAGTAATCATATGCCCTACTCTTTATCCTTTGTTTATGATACTGAGAACAACTTTAGCTTTAGCTGCATGGGATATCAGAGCAATGAATATGCCTTTACAATTGTAATTCTTTAAAACCTCAACTTTCTTATAATTAATTAAAATATGATTATTTATTTCAACTGGCATAAACTATAATGCCCTACAAACACACACAACTTTTAATGAAAATAAACCAGTGTATTGGCTTTTTAGAGTTTTACTCCACGTAGCGCCATGTCTTTCTCCAGAAAGTACATGGAACAATATGATGCGTAAACATAAGTAGGTTATGAATTCATGCGTACTTTGCTGCTTGAAACTATAAATAATTTAAACCACCCATATTCATGATGTAGGTATTAAATGCCTTTGAATCGACTTTTTGGCCAATATGTTAAATGTGTATCCAGTGCAGGCATGCCAAATGAAATTCTGATAAATATATTTTTATGCCTAAAATAGATCAGCAAAAAAATAATTTAAATATCTCCTTAGCAATAAAGATGTTCAGTGGCATCACCTTTAATGTTGCCATGAAGAATATACCTCTACTCAACTTGCTACCTTTAGACCTAAAATGGGTAGTATTTGATAAATTTAACATTTAGTTTAGATAAATGTGCTGCATATCAATTTTCAACATCACATTTTTGCACTTAAAATTTTAGGCTTTGCCACAGACTTAGAAAGTGACGTTGAGTTTTGAAGTGTTTTAAACTAATTATGTTGAGAAAGCAGAACTCTCTGAGTTTTCAACACTTATTCCATAGGATCTCATTATTATCACATCCATAGGTGCATGGGTGACTGACCTGAAGCAAAGAATTGAGTTTTTACAGAAATGGGTTGATGAGGGAATTCCATCAAGTTTTTGGATATCAGGATTTTTCTTCCCTCAAGCTTTTTTGACTGGGGCCCTTCAGAACTTTGCAAGGAAGCATGTTGTATCCATTGATACACTTACATTTTCATTCCAGGTATGATATAGTTCAAACTTACATTATTACAGAATAATAAATTTCCTACTTTGTTCGGCAGGCGAACAACATTCCCAGTTTTAAAGTGCCATAATACAAAATTCAGCTTATTTACATTCCCACAGAGGAAAATGCACAAAAAAGTATTTCTGATTGTTTGGAGGAATTGACATTTTTAAGTAAAACCAATAGTATAAAAAAGTTCAAAGGATACAGTAAAACTAGAAGGATCAGAATTTTTATCAATTCTAATGTATACATTTGCAGGAATTTAAAGTACTGCTGATAAGTATTTTGATAACATTAAATTCATGTAATTTTTAAAGATAAAAAACATGATAATTCACAGATTTTGAATGATAAACCAAAGGAGAGGCCAGATGATGGATGTTGTGTCTATGGTATGTTCCTGGAAGGAGCTCGTTGGTGTAAAGTAGATCACTTACTAAGGGAGTCACACCCAAAGGAGCTCTATACAGGTAAAAAGAGCCAATTACATTTCTTTATTCTAACAGCGATAAAAATAATTTATTAGGAGCACAATTTTCATCCAAATTATTCAAAACATCATCCCTAAATTTACTATATTGAGCTTAGTAGTCAACCGATGAATGCTTAAAATACTGAGACCACTGCTATGAAAGTACGTGACTAGTTCTGGGATGTCACGTTAAGCATTCCATGGGAAGTTGAAAATGAAATGACTTGAGTCAGTGGGTATACTTTCATTTGAAAACATACATTCATACTCCCTGCTTTGCCATCGCCATAATATACATGGTAGACATTGTC
This sequence comes from Hetaerina americana, assembly GCF_022747635.1. NCBI lineage: Eukaryota > Metazoa > Arthropoda > Insecta > Odonata > Calopterygidae > Hetaerina > Hetaerina americana. Next base: position 19,681,844 of record NW_027287427.1, read on the forward strand.
AAAACTGGGTGAATGCAGACAGTAACAGGGAGAAAGAGACTGGAATGAAACTGTAAATGATACCTTCTGCAGCCATTAAATCAGATTATGAATAACAGATTCTCTTTTATTGGAAACATGGAAATGAAGAAAAATGGTTCTTTCATGAAGTCTTAAGTATATACTTATCTTAATGCAATGCACTCACGGAGAAGAGCTTTATGGACAATGCACATTATAAGGGAGTATTGCTTATACATGGGTTACACAACACAAGCTCCCCCACAGCAATATGCAGTTCAAATTTTGACAATGCACAAATAAGGGAGCATGTGTTTGGATTTCTATTATTATTATTAAATTAATTTTATCTACACAAGTTTCCAGGAATAAAATAATTTAATTACTGAAAATAAGCTCTATGAAGCATCAAATTAACCAACATTCTATGACAAAAAATTTATTTACTTAAAGTACTACATTTACTGAAAATGGCCAATAGAAAAAGAAAAGTTCAAAAAGTGTGGTTCTGCCAATTTTTTCAGAACTGATTTTCCCAAGCTATATTTGGAAACTTTAAATAAACAAGGTTCAACAAAATATCTGTTTGAAAGAAAGAACTTTCAGTAATTTGTCCTTTCAATTTATTGACAGATATGCCTGTAGTGTGGCTGCGACCTGAGGCAAATAGGTATCCTCCTAAATCTGGAGTATATGAATGCCCAGTTTATAAAATACTAACAAGAGCTGGGACACTATCCACCACAGGGCATTCAACAAACTATGTTTTAACAATTGAGCTACCAACCGACAAGGACAATAAGCACTGGACAAAGAAGGGAGTAGCACTTATATGTGCACTCAATTACTAACCAGTAAAACTATTAATGTGTGCATATAATTAGTGTACACAATCATGGTAAAATAAAATAAATTCTTTAAGGCAACTTTTATTTCAAAATTAAGCAATAACAAATGAAAAATACAGCTTATACTTAATCCATTTGAAAGAGATTGTCCAAATGGGGAGGCAAAAATAATTTACCATATTTATGATTACTAGGGTCTTCAAGCACACAGGCTAACACTTCGGGGATAGAAATAACAGTACCAGTAACAATTCTAAAAAAGTCAGCACCAACTCCAGGCACGTCATGATACATTAACAGCCTTTTACTGATGTAGTCTTCACAAACGGACACATTGCCTACTTCTATATAAGACTGTAAATATGACGAATACATCTGAATACTTGCTTTAAGGCTTTCCCAAGAAGCCAACTTCTCTGCAGGCACATACACAACTCGAAAATGATACCCAAAATCTTGATAAGCTGAAACCAGAAAAGCAAGCATCTGGTCAAAGAATGAAGTTTCTGAAACTGCACAGTTCTGTAGTCCTACAAAGAACTGAACTGCTGAAGCCTGGCAAGAGTGCAACAGGCTACCTTTCGTTTGAATCGGATAAGAATTATATTGCCGTCCAATTGTAAACAACTTAATGGGGAGAGGATGTACTGTCAACTGCTTAGAAAAATAGCTACAGAAAGGTGCAATTGAGGCACCACCAACTAAATGCAATCGATTTGGGTTCTGTTCATCTAAATCATCTGAAGCATCCCTTCCTAAGATAAACGATGCAAATGGGTCTTCTTGATCAAGGCCAGTTCCTTCGACCACAATACTTTTAACAAAATCAGGATTTGAAAACTGTACATATCTACAATCTTTAAGTCTTTCGACAAAAAATTTGATTGATTCCATCTCAAACTTAACGGCTTCATTTTTCAAGTAACAACAAAGTGGTCCAATGCATTTTAGAACTCCTAAACTGTTGCCGATGTCAATATGGCTTAATTCTTGAATTTTCCTTGGCGGATCCATAAAACTATGAATCAGTTCTTCTTTTTCTTCAGGAGTTCTTTCATGTAAAACATTAGGGATGGATAAAAACTTGGGCACAACTTTGCCCTCAAGGTCCCAAAGTGCAGCAGCCACCACTTTTAATTCCTGCCTTACCTTTTGAGACAATAACTTTAGTTTTTCAATTTCACTTATAACCTCAGGGGACTCACTTTTTTGTAGCTCCTTAATGGACTTTGTGATTTCTAATCGCTTTTCTTCAATTTTTTTCTTAGTCGCTCGAATGCCTTCTTGAAAATCCCACATTCTCTTCAAAGAATGAACATTAACAGGAATACCTCTGAGCTGAACATTTTTTTCTAGGAGAGATATATTTTGAAATTTTGAGTCAAAGTCTAGGACAGGGGATATAAATGAAAAATTATTTTTTGCTTGATCACCTGTCATAAATAATGCTGAACTTATACCACATCTCTGATTATATGTATAACATTTTACAAAATACCTTACTTTTGTCCTCATCAGAGAAAAGTCAACACTTCTAAATGCCATTTTCTTTTGTCCCTTGTCCACTACAATCAGAAAACTGCTACACCCAATGTCAGTTTAAAGATATGTCTCCATCCTTCACCACACCTACATCTACAGGAGAAATGATGCCATCCTGAGGTTGAGTCTCGATTTTTCTTTTCTTAATGGATTCGAAACTCCCTTTTCCGGCAGCTCTCTCAGACTCTTCGATGCTATAGGGTTCTAATTCCAGAGCTTTCAGGCGTCTTTTATGAACTTTGGTTTTGAAGTGATCTTGCAATGCATGTCCATCAATGAAGTAACGCCTGAAATTCATCAGCATTTTGAAAAATGTCATCAAACGTGGTGGCACACCATTATGAAATTTATTCAATACTTACGCACAATGAAGACAGTAGTGTTGAGCTCCTCCAGGTTTATCTAAATCTACTTCTTGTTTCAGTAACTTCTCAGCATTCTCTACTTTCATATCTTCATTGATCTGCCGAAAAACAAGTTAACATACTTATTAGACATCACATTTTCTTCCAGATTCGTCTGCTAACTTTACTAACATACCTCATCTAAATCTTTCCTCCTCCTTTTCGTTCTCCACTGTTTCTTCAAATGAGTATCTCCGTCGTGATATTTTTTTCTTCTATAAGGCATAATTTATTAGAGAATAATACAAATTTTCCACGTGTAGGTATGGAACTATTTTTAAAATGGGTTGTTGATGGCTAACGCCACCTACCTCAAACCTTAATGGCCGAATCACCCGGTTTTAAGAGAAATCGTACACCAATGACCTAGCCATTTCAATCTTTTTCTTTCACAATAATTTACCAGTATATCCCCATGAAAGTAAATAAATTAATAGCATTATTTATGCAAAGTGAGAATTCGGAGGGTTCACAGTATGTACTTCAAAAGGAGTCGCAATGTAGGATATTTAGCGCTCTAGATATTACGCACGGTCGGCGCCATTTTGAAGGCTTTCGTCGATGAGCGTTGTGATATTCTTGTGAATACATGCATAGTGAAAATTTAGTCCCTGCAAAGGTTAAAGTCGAAGCTCAGATATTTAGTTGATAAAATGTGGTGCTTTTAAAAGTTTTAAAATGGAAAGTTTGGCCATCGGTCATTCATCATCTTTTGCGCATTACCCAAGTCAAGAGTGAAGTGCAACGTTGAGCAAACACGGGGGTTCGGAAAACGAGACAGCCTCCCTACTTGTGCGGGAGTCGAACAATACCCTTCGTCGGTTGGGTCCAACTGCTATCTTTCTGTGGTGAATCTGCTCCTCCCGATGTCCGCGTCGCGCGTATCGAACATCTCAATGGATAAAAACATCATTGAAACACGTGTAGTGATCTAATTTGTTAAGTTTTGTGCTACTATGGCCAAAATTCTCGACAAGGACCCAGTCACTTACCAAAGGGAACGTGATGGTTTTCTACGAGAACTACGGCAGTTCCACGATACTCGAGGGTAAGGACCATTTGTTTATAAAGTGATTTCAGCTACTTACAGTCGCGTTAAGCATATTTAAATGACTTTTTTGATTGCTCAAGTAAATTTTTTATCTTTTTCATAGGACTCCATTCCGTAGAATACCAAAAATTAATGGACATGAAGTAGACTTATATCTGCTTTACGTTCTAGTCACAGAGCAGGGAGGATGGGAAAAGGTAAGTAAATATTAACGTATTTTTCATAGTTATGGACCTTTTCTGATAGTTAATTGCATATTTTGTTGTGGTGGGCCAAAGGTTGTTAGGCCAAGTGCCGGGTTGCCTAAGGGTCACCGGTCCCAGGTATCATTTAAGATTTTGTGGTTTGTTTACACGCTGCTAAGTTAGTTACTGTGGAGGTGCATACTACCGCTACTTAGTTGCCTTAATGAGTGTGAACTATAAATGATTTGCTAAATGTCTGTATCGGTTTCCCACGTTCCTAGTTCTTTCGCTGTCCACTCTGGCCACGGCGGTTTAGTAGGCATACACATAGTGTTGTCAAGTAGTGCCAGAGAGTAATCGTATATTGTTATTTTACTAATTATTTTATATTTACATATGCATTGGTTTGATTTTACATGAATTAAAAAAAATTGTTCTATTGGCCATTATATGGTCTTGCTCTGTTGAACTACCGTACATTTGTTTATTATTCCAATAGTTTTCCTGCTTCATGTACACAAATCAATTCTACGTTTATTTTGCTTCTGTTAAGAATCCTATTTGAGCATTTATTAGGAGCTAGTTAGGTTAAAAAGGTATTAATTTTTTGAATTAGCTCCTGTGTAATCCTTAAACGGCGTTAAGCCAAATTATTGTACATTAACGTCAAATTCACGTAATGCTTTTTTTTTGGATTTTCCCAATGTGATGTGATTAGTCTCCTCGGTATAGAATAGAAATGTGTTGCATCAATAAATCATTTCAGCATAACAACGGAAAATGTATGGCAATGAAAATAAGTATTTTGATGGAACGAGGCGATGCAAAATTTATTCAAGATATCGATGAACTGGCTTATCAATGGTTAACTGTTATATAAAACCGAAATTGTATTAACATTCTATCATTTTAAGTTCCATAAAATGCTTCCCACAGAGGAATTCCTGGCGAACGCAAATGAAAAATTAATTTAAATTGCTTGCCGAACTTAGACTTATACAAGAGGATTAGAACAGAGTTATCTGTAGCAATTTTGGAAACACTTGTGTGGCGTATTTTTTATTCCACGATAATGATTCATCGATTAATGCATTTTTATTTTGTTTATTGGGGGGAGATTTTTATAGCAATTACTATTGGATCTGGTGATATGTAGACAATCGTTTGCCACTCTCTTTGGTTGTTCCATATTAAATAAGTAATGTGTGTTCCACTCTTGAAAAATCATTCAGATTAACTCGTGTGATTAGGAAATAATTCAAACAAATGGTGATTTAATGATATAATTTATTTTTGGAGATGATTCAAGGAAGGTCATGGTCTTACCACGATCTGACTCCTTCAATCTAGCTACCGGCAGACTCCCTTGCACACGTGTTTTTCCTCCACCCCCACTGAGCCAACCTCCTCCCCCTCTCCATTTCCCGCCTTCTCTCCCAACCCCCCCCTCATCGCATCTCACGTCTACTCGCCACGATCTGCTCTCCACGATCCGTGGTGCTCCTTTCTCTTCGAAGCCCTCTTTTATCTTTTCCTCGAGACGGTCTAACGTGTCGCGGATTCCGAATCGTTTTTCAGAAAATCTATCCCAGTAATATGAATTTTTATATTTGCTGTAGTGTTTATGTGTGTAATTTGTTGTGGGCGGGCAGTGGGCGCAAGGAAAAGTAGTGAGCACCATTATGTACTTGTTACTTAGTGCACGTTTCAATTTCGTTGCATCAATAGCCAATGATTTTTTGTGGAGTCATGGGATATCCAGGAGATGCAGTGTAAGTAGCATATATAATCTATGTCTAACATCGAATGATCACGGGCCCGGAAAATCTGGAATCATTCGGAAATTTGGAAGTGTCTGCAAAGCCTGGAAGTGCACAGAAAATGTTTTTGATTACCCTGACCAGTTTTTGTGTATTTTCGAGGAAATTAGCTGATACTGCTGTACTATCGCGATGCTCGCTTCCCGCCCATATTTTAAGGCTTAAAATATCTTACCGGCAATGTTGAAGGCCTTACGCTAACTTGAAGTTCGCATACCCTGTATTTTTGTCATCAGACAATTGTTTGTCACAATATAAGGAAACTTCCCAATTTAAGTATATTACGAATGTTGAAAAAAATTGTCGTCAGTAGCATTTAGACTTCCTGTTAGTTAAGGCAAACTTTTTATTGTGGTTTCATGAGCTAATTGTTATTATAAATTGCTGAAAAAGAATCAGTAAAATCCCAATCTGCTCTAGAAATTCTTAAAATGCCCCGGAATATCTTCCATAGTTTCTTGTGGATGCCATGGTGATAGGGAGACTTTTTTTTGGTTAATCCAACGAAATTGTGTCCAACACCCAGAAGTTTCAGACCTCTGGGTTTGCCCCCAAATATACTGTTGTTGCCCGGCGGGTTTTTTTTATATTCCATACTCTTATCAGAAGTGAAAATAGAATTTGTTGGTTATTTTGTACTTCTTGTCGGATCATCATGGTTTCACACTTTTCAGAGCCGTTTTCATTAATCAGAATGTTGTTTACAGTGTAACCTTCTGGATTTTCACTTTAATATTTCTTGGAATTATTAAAAAATAATTTTATTTCTGATGCTATCTCATATTTAATTGTCTTCCATTTTATATCAGTTAACAAAAACTTAATTTATCTGAGCGATGCGGAAAAGTAAGCGTTTGTTTAAAACTATGACAAGTGAGTAACAAAAAATAATGCTCATTTTTTCTTAATAGAAACTTGAATTGTTGTAGCCGCTGAAGAAATATGTATTTTATGATACAAAAGGTGTCAAATATTAGTTCACGTCCCGATTTTTGGCATGTATATGGTTTAATGTCATATTTAATTGAAATTGCTGTTAGCATTAATCGTCGGGTATATTCCATACTTCATTTTTAAAGTCACTATCCATAATATTATTCAGGAACGTATGTTGTTCAGGGAAAGTACCAGGAATTTTAAATTTTCACCCTTACTTTGCAGGCTTAGTTTTCATCATTTCATGACAATTTATATATTGTTGGCATAAAAAGTTATCATTATAATTATTAGATAGAGGTATCGAAGGTAGGGTAATCTTTTCTTTTTAATCGTTCATAATTTTTTCCGAACTTTTCCCTTGTGTAGTACGACTCTTCCTGCCCGCCGAATCTGGGTATAATTTATGTAATGAGTGTATCTTAAAATTACATTGTGTAGTATATGTTCTCTACAACACTACTATAATCTACCTAAAGGTTAGTTTGATAGGTGATGGTTAAGCCCTCCCAGCACTAAACCTAAGTGTGTAAAATTAACACTTAAACAGGGTAATAAGGGGAGCCAGATCTTTTCTCCGTGTCGCTTGTGGTTTGCAGGAAAGAGTGGATGCCTTAAAAATCCTACAACTTGCATGGAACTGAGTGTGCCTAGAGTCGTACTCCGGTCACTTCGACCAGCAGCAATGTAATAGCGCTCTATCCGCTGGGTAATCAAGTCATGCATTCTCTCCCCAGAGAGAAATTCTACATTATGATATCAGTTACAGTGACCTCTAATTTGTTACAATTATTAATCACCTGAGTGCAGATCGTATTTTTTCAAATCTGTATACATCTGTCTAAGTAATCACAGCAATCGCATCAATCAAGCGAACAAATATTGGTTCAAAACTTAAGCCAGGTACTATTCTAGATCGAAAATAAGTCTTCGTTTTGAGAGCATAGAAACAATTCCTGTTGTGTAAAAGTTTGTTAAAATCATACTTAATTTCTTGATAAAATTCGTTAATTCCTCGTTCAGTGAACATTACCTTGGATTAAATACCAATCACTTAATAAGGTTTCCTTTCAGGTGATGACTTTTATTAGAAGTTTCTACGTCTTGGTTCAGTTTCTGATTAAGAATACGCGAAGTCATTGTGATTGTTATACCGTTCAGACTCAATTGAGTGTACTTTTAGTCATATACCATCACATGCTGGTTTTCAATCAATTCATTAGTCGATCACTTATTCTTAAATGTTAAGTTCTAAAAAGCTAAGCCCCAAGAATATAGTTTCTGTATTTTTTTGAAGGTAGAAAAGTAGTTCATTATATTAGGCATACTTCTCTTAGTATGATGGAATTTCCCCACACTCGTATCTTTCCAGAATATCGCTTGTCGGGGAAATGATAAATTTTAGAGATCACGAATTGAGGAAAATTATTATTCTTCCTTTTGTTCCTCGTTTCGTGAATATTAAATTTCTAATAGTTTAATTAAATCGTCTTAATTTAGAGAGACAATTCAGATTTGTGAAGATCTATTATCTATTATGAGTGATAAATGGCTTAAATTTTCTGCTTTATTCAATAGTTAATTGCCTTCAGTTTTTCTCTCCGGATGCTTGAAGTTTGCATTTATTTGAGGAAAGTGGAACGCTATATAATGAGTTGTATATAACGGCTTACTTGATTGCAATTTATTTTGTAATCGTCAATGGATGCCTATTTGGCATGAGGTAACGAGCTTCGATGCAAACAAGAACATCGACCTATGAAATGTTACATTATTTTTCCTTTGTCAACTTTAATGGTGCTAGTTGTTGGGGACCGTATTTTCTCAACTATAGTTGCACCGAAAGGAACCACACTAGAATTGAATGGACACCAGTTTGGGTTTTCTAAATAATTGGAAAGAATAAATTTCTTCGGATATATTTTCGTTAGTTCAAAGCCCCGCCCTCTTATATTTTAACGAAATACTTTCAATTTAGGAACTTTATTTCTTTATTTTATGTCATTAAGGTACCTATGCCCTGCGAGACATGGGATAGTCAGTAGTACTTGTGCCTTTGTTACCTCGTGCCATTTACATATCTTGGTTATGAGTTGTGAAGCCTTCCTTCTATGAACGTTGGACATATATTGGCTTATATAAAAATATGTTTTATGGTCGAATCTGCTATTGCTGTATTCATTGATGTATTGTGTCTTGGTGTATGACATGAATTTTACTTCTAGTTATGCATAAAAATTTAGGATAGAAAAGTATGGGAGTGATTCGCTGATTATTGTTTATTCTAATTGCCAAAATTATTGTTTCTTTTATTTATGTATTTCATTCTGCCCGAATTTCCTAAATTTGTTGCCAGGCGACAATTATTCTTGCAAAATAGAGACATTTGTTCATTTTCGTGAACTTGAAATGAAAATCCTGTTTTTTATTGGCTGACATACATGGTAAAGAAAAGAGGTTCTGATACGTACCTAATAAGGGAACTATTTGAGAGCCCTCCATTTTTCAGTTTATGTTGAGGTCCACATTATGGTGTATTAGTGGAGCCAGGCTGCCGTACCGAGATTCAGAGATTTTATGTAGCAGCGGACTCTAATACTCTTTACTTAAAAACCTATAAACGTGCAAAGTCTCGAATGAAAAATAATAAGAAATGTAACGTCTTATACAAATAGGGCAGAAATTTTATTTCCAAACGTGCGTGGAATATAAGGTATGCTTAATTAGTTTTCGTAAATACGGAATCGTTAAAAATCCAGTTATGGTGGCCACCCTTAACAGCTCTAACATTTGACTGACCGGGCAGATTTATTCTGCGTAACTGTTGCATCCTCAGCCCTGTAAAACTTTACTTTAATTAATACAGCACTTAAAACCTAATTTCCAGTAGTGTTATCGTATCATAGATGTTTGTTTCTATGGTTCAATGTCGCATCTGGTGGTTTAGATACCATTAAGGGAAGGTTAACTTTAATTAAAAGAATTTATGATATTTGTTAATCGATCTTGTTCGAATTCATAAAATGGAGTAATATTTATCCATTGTTGTTTAGTTCGTAAGTTTATTGAAATCTATGCATGCTTGTTATTAAATTAAGTTAATTTTGCTAAAATTATTGTGTATTGTTATGTTTGAGCACGTATTTTTTCTTGTAAATGCTTTGAAGTGATTCGTCGGTGATGCTGCCGAGCTGTGGCCATTATGAGTCTTTTTTAGCATTTAAAGGAATCCTTTTGGCAAAAAAATCCACCATAAAGTAAAATATTGAAGTTGTCACTGATTTGGAAGCTTGATTTATAGGGTATACTAATGTAGTCTTAAAGTATAATTTGCAGTTTCATATCAATGGCGCCCTCTCAGATCTACATTTACTCCCATTTTTTACCATAAGCTTAATTAACGGCTAAATCATACGTAATGAAATCGAAGGATATGTACCAAGGCTGGAAAGTTCAGTCCAAGATTCAATGAAGTAATGGCATCATTTCTTCTTTCTAATATTATAGGATATTTACCTCTAACTTATAGTTTCCATGGACTATTAGAGCCCAGAGTAAGGGGCTGTTGAAATATATATATTTTTATTAGGAAGTGTTGTACAATCCCTATGGCAGCGTCCCCTCGTGTGCCAAATTAATTAATTAACGAACGGTTAGGTTCAGTATTCTTTCTAATCATGAAATATTCACATTGTTCCTTAGAAGTTAACCACAGTTCATGTTTTTATTCCCTTCTTTATCATGGCTCATATTATTCAATGTAATGAGTGAATCATGTGGATAAATTGATGGTCGTTCAGGCTAGTCTGGCGGGTTACCTCCAGATTTGCAAAAACGACCATCGTGGTTATTGTCCAGTTTGGGTTTTTAATAATCTCCTGTGGTCACTGAGTGACTTAATGGCAAGCCATGAATAGTCTACTCGGCATTCTAAGTGGCAACTCGTACCTATAAGAAAATAAATATAGTTATAGCTCCTCAAATTCAAGAGCATTTAAGGAGTGTTTATTTTATCAATCAATATTATATATACCTTCTTCCTGAAACTGGAAATTTATTTGCGTATGCATTGGCGGACATGATTATGATTCAGGACTTCTTATGAAATACGTCTAGCGTTACCTACTTTGTCCATTCATCCTTGTTGTTATGGTAAATGCAGGAATGCGTTTGAACCCAGATCCCTCTGTGTTCGGGTTTTGTTTCAGCTAAGGCCAATTGAAAGGGTAGATCCTGCGAGACATGCTATTCTTACTTCGGGAGAGAGCTATGTTCCAGTGGACGCGATCTTTCCAGATTTCAAGAAATCCTTCGTCTAAGTACCTCATTATTAACTACTCGCAAAGCTGTATGGCATGGATAAAAATATCCGGGTTTGGATTAAAGACTTTTTGAATAGTCGGGTTCAAAGAGTTGTGATAGATGGAGTAAACTCAAAGTAGAAATGACTTAAGGTGTTCCCCCGGGAAGTGTCATCGGGCCTCTTTTATTCCTACTATACGTTAGCGATATTGACTCCGTAGTCACGGGTAAGATACGTTTATTTGCTGACGATGCAATGGTTTACCGTAATATCCGTGATCCTGAGGACACAGCAGCTTTGTCAGATGACCTTAATGCTATACAACGCTGGTGCAGCATTTGGCAATTAGAATTTAACTTTTAAAAGTGCGTAGTCATACATTTTTGGAAAAAGAGCAATTCCCTCCCGGACGCCTTCTGCACTGGGAACACCGGAATGGAATGTGTAGACTCAATTAAATGTCTAGGCGTTACCTGGGTGGAACACATACGGGGAATATATGGACAAGCTAACAAAAAATGAGGATTTATTAGAAGAATACTGGGTAAATGTGATGAAGAGGTCAAAGAGAAATATTATCTGTTGTTGGTTAGGCCTCATTTAGATTATACTGCAAGTATATGGGATTCTCTCGAATTTTGATTGATTGCCGAATTGAATCGCGTGCAGCGTAGAGGAGCTGGATTTGTTCAACGCTGTTATGATAAACTTAGTAGCTTATCCAAAATATTGGAGCACTTAAGCTGAGAATCACTCACGGAGCGAAGGTTAAATTACAGCTTAAATCTCTTGCATAAATTGGAAGGATATCCTTTAGCAGTGATGTTGAAACTGTATTATTGCCCCTATCGTACTATGGTAGGAGAGATCATGTCAGTAAAATTAGAGGGATTAAGTGTAGAACAGATGGGTGTAAGATGCCTTTTTTCCACGAACGATAAGGGATCAGAAGTCATATTCGGGTCAAAATGGTCTGGTATATATTCACCCTCTGCCACAGAACCTGGCGGTGGCTTGCAGGGTACATAAATAGATTTTCAATCTGTGGAAATACTGCATTTTAGGACATAAAGCGACGACTGTATTAAAGTTACTGCCACGGCATCTCCCACTGTTTTTGGACGTTGTATTTTAAATTTTTCATTGCGTATGATTCATATGTCATCTAGTATATAACCTTGCGCACTGTCTAGATAAATTGAAGTATTGTCGATACCTAATTTCTGCACTACTCATGGAATCTGGAGCAGATGCTGGATATTCGGTATGTGTAGTTTCCTAGCTTCGGCTCCTTCGAGGCCTTTCAGCCAATATTTTGTGAATAAATGCGTAAAGATAATTGAATAGATAAATATTTTCAAATGTACGCTTGTTTTAAGTCTATAATTTAACTTGAATTATTCCTGGTATTGCCACTGGACCATCCGTGCCATTTCAACCGACGTTGTGTGCCGGGAGTCCGTTCCTTATGCATTTTCAATCATAATTTGTTTCAGGCTTCCTACCATGTTTTTCTAGGGTGAAAGTAAAGGTAAAGGACAAAGGATATTGTGCTCTCATGGTGTACGTGTGTGTTCTAAATTAATTTCTCTGGGGTTTCTCATCGGTCTTCTTTTTCAGGAAACATGAAACTGCTTTAGTATTTGCTGTGAGTAGACAAATGACAAGCAACATATTGCGCCACATTCAAATTAAGTGAACGGTCTCGAAAGGTGTGACATTGTTGTAGAAGGGAAATAAAACGGCTTGACGTGCCTAGTGCCCGAATTCAGGATAATAATTCCATAAATACCATTATAATAGGGACATGTTTGCCTCAGGTGGTAATGGTTCCTCCTGCAGGTAGCAACCTTGGTTCAAGATTGGAAAGTAGTTGCGACGAGTAGTACGAATGTAGTGTTATATGGGAAGGATTGTAAAATTTCCTTCTTCACTACAACGATACTCGGAAAATTTGAAAAAAATTGACATTAAGTGTGTGGATCAAGCTTTTCGAAATAAAACGCGGCATTATTAGCGTGGAAAGCGACTGAAAAAACAGGGTAACTCTGGTCCAGTCTAGGAAATCTCCGGGCATGGGAAAGGCCAGGGATTTTGCGTAGTCCGAAATTTTTCACGAATTATAAAAATTGACTTTTAAGAGAATGGCCTTGAGCTGCCTGTAAATATTATTACGATGGTTAATAATATTATCTAGCGGAGGTTGTTTGAATAATATGTTTGGTAACCTTTGTAGTAGTAGTATTTAGGGGAGGCGACCGTCAGCTGAGGTCATTTGCGCCATAGGGGGTTGACAGGAAAGGATAAAGGGTGGAGAGAAACCCGGCGTCGGCATTAGCATACTCTTAACGAAAATCGTCAAGGGGTCCGCAGCTTAACGTCCCATCCGACGGACGGCGTACTCACTCAAAGCAACCTCCGCAAAGCCCCTCAAGTAGGGATCGAGATACCTCTGACAATATTCAACTCCGCCGGGATTTGAACCCGGGGCCTATGGGTGGGAAGCCGCGGTAACCTTTGTTTTAATGGTATTTATGTATTGGATATCAATTAATATATGGAATCGATTTAAAAAGTGAGAAACAGCCCCAGTTTGTTTGTCATTTTTGACATAAACCTTCCAAATAACCTAAGAGTGGCGCACGTCGATATAACGCTGCAAATGAAACTTTTAAGTTCCTTTAATTCCTTCTTACGAGTATACCCTAATTATTGCTACCGCAGCAAAATGTAATTCAAAGTGAACTTCATTTAAATAAAGTTATTGCCAGTATTTTGTGTAAAGATTTTTTTAACGGTTATAATTGAAATTATACGCAAGTAAGCTGTCAAACTTCACTGAGTTCATGTGGAAGGAGTTAGACTATTAAATGCGAATAAAAATGTGCTTAATATGTCTAAGTATGGCTTGCTATCTATTTAATAGTATTGCGAAGTAATATGTGTACATTTGCGCTTTGAATGAACCCTGAGAAAATGCTTAAATTTACCACATTTTATTTAATGATATACGGTGTACTTGAACATACGTTATTGCTCCATAATCTGTAGAGTATTCTTGTTATAACATTGCTCCAGATTTATTCAGCGAAAATAAAAGTCTCACAGTGTTTTATTGTAAGTAAATGCGCCATTAAGATATTATTAAGAATTAAGACATGTTAAGCCCTTGCTGCATGACTAATTTTATATATTTGCTGACACCTGGATTTGTAATTCAGTCATGCGTGATACTCTGGTTCTTTAAGGCTGAGCTTAGCCCTTATCCTTTGCATCAGGTGTATTACATGGAAAGATGTTTCTGACAGGCGACCCAAGGGGCATATCCTTCCGAAAAGCACGTTAAGTCTTGAAATAAAATCTTGAAATGGGAGGTAAAATTAGGAAGTGTTTTGAGTTCGTGTTTTAAAGGAAACCGATGGGGTTTGGTGTGGCAATATCTTTGGTGTATTACTCCCTCAAAATAATGATTTTTAACCAGCAGTCACCTACTAGCACTTGAATATAGCTCTGCTTCGTGACCCCTTAGTTTAATTTTAGGTACATCTGAGACTGAAAGCACTTTGCAGTATACCTTCATCAACCCACGCGTTACTACAACCGAGAAAAGAATGTGTTCAAAGCCGGATGCGAATCTCCCACTTGGTGTTGTCTACCATCCGATGCTTCCGTTCCTCGGGAGCACTTTTCAAGGGCCCGCACCGGCGCCGAAACTCATCTTTTCCGGTTGGCTTTAAAGCGGTTATTGCACCTCCCCCCCACCCCCGCGTGAGTCCACCGAGGGTGAGGCCGCATTCCCTTTCTCCGCTGACCGGGGTCTACGCTCTCACCCCTCCCCGTCTCCACGCACCCCGGAGTCATCCACGCTTCACCCCTTCACACTTCTCCCGACACATACCGGCCTCGCACCCAAGACGGGACGAAGAAGGCGCCGTGGCTCGCGTCATGGGGAGCGGCGTTGCCGTTCGGCAGGTGCCCTACTTCCGGGCCGTGCCCCCCGCCAAGCCCCCGTTCTTCCGACGTCATGTTTACTTCACTCACGTGGCAACGTCGCGTCGGCGCGCGCGCGCGCGTGCTATACTCTACTACTACGTCGGAGGAGAGTGGGAGGAGGAGGCCGATGAGGGAAAAAGTGAAGGGAAAGGGGGGAGGGTAACGGAATGCGGGGGGGAATGGTTAAGGGGGGGGCGTGTGTTATCTGGCGGGGAGGGGAAGTAGGCAGGGAGTCATCGGTAGGTGGGGGTGAGGTGTGAGCCCGGTCGAAGAAGGGGGTGGGGAGTGTTTGTGTGTGTGTGTGTTTGGGGGAGGAGGAGGGTGAGGAGGGCTGAGCAAGAGGGAGGGGAGGGGACGGTTAGAGGTTGCGAGGGGGAGGGAGGGGAGGAGCAATGTTGTGCCTGCCGCGCCAGCGTCGACCCTGACCTAGTCACTGGCAGTGCGGGGAGAGGTCCGGGAGGGACGCAGTCGTTTGAGGAGGAGACGGTGGGGAGAGAGGGTGGAGGTTGGCCAGAGCCCTCGGGATCCGATCGACGGACGGCTAAGGGCGTCCCGCGGAGGAGGCCGGGAGTCGCGGCGGATCTCCCAGTGGGACATCCCGAGCCGATGTTTCGGCACTGCCCGCGCTGATTTACCAGAGCTCCTTGTGTTTTCGTGCCCATGGATGATTTGCGCCTATCTGTAGGAGTATTTAGGATCACCAACCCGCAGGCCGTTAAGCCCTCTGGTGGAGGTCTGTCGTGCGTGGGCCTCATTAATGCTTATACTAGGGTCGCTAATGAAAGCAAATAAATGCATATAATTGAATTTGATTCTCAGTCGAGGAAGAGCAAGAGTCATTTTTCACCCGACAACTGTAATCCCCGAAGTTGAGTGTGTTTGTATATGCCGGATTAGATTTCGGTAACCTTTATGAAGCGAGCGATAACATGAGAGTTTTTGAATGATCTAACTTTTTCCTGATTCGCTGGAAAAAGTATCAATGTCATTAAATAGGGGGGTTATTCAGACTTTTAACTAAGAGAATTTTAATTTTAGGCTGATTATTACATAATTCCACAGAATAATAAGTGTCATCGACACAGGTTGCCGTTCTTTGCTTTGTATTAACCCCTCATGCTCTTCTACTCTCTACAATTCCTTTACTTTGGCCCCAGATCCTCGTACGTAGCGTCTTCCATTAGTTAAATCTCATACTTATCCATGGGCGTCCTCCGTAGTTCTTTCCCTCCATTACTATATTCATAAAATTGTTGTGTCTCAAGGATGCAGGCATATTATATCTTCAGTAGTTGATACATTAAATGTATTTTCAGCAATGCTTCCAAGTTTCAACCGTGCCCTACTCTGAAGCCTTTATAGAATCATCTAGATATAACCCTGCTGTTTAAATAACTACTTGGGGTTTGCCCTATTCTAATTTGTAATAATCATGAGATTTTCTGAAGGGACTTTGTCTTCGATTGCTTCTGGTTGATAAATTTTAATTGCTTTCATTTTTGTAGTCACGCAATGCGTTTCAGGAGCATGCTATGGCTTTAAAAAGGTTCTAGTAGGATTTGCGTGCCCCAGATTTGAGCAAAGAACTCACATTTTATGTGAAAAATCATTGAAAAATTGTGGCTGAGCATATTTTATTGTGGTACTTTCGAAAGCAATCGCAATGTTTGGAAAC
Source organism: Hetaerina americana (assembly GCF_022747635.1). Taxonomy (NCBI): domain Eukaryota; kingdom Metazoa; phylum Arthropoda; class Insecta; order Odonata; family Calopterygidae; genus Hetaerina; species Hetaerina americana. The sequence continues at coordinate 19,698,601 of NW_027287427.1, forward strand.
TTAAACTCGGCTATGAGGCTCCAAAGGGAGGCGATTACCCCATCCACCCTCCCCGCCACAGTAACGTGCCTGAGTCGATGATGTTTGTGAATGACCCGAGTACTCCTTGTTTTGCCAGGGCGTTGCTTTCATTCTCACTTGTCTGACCTGCGGCGCTGGCCCTGGAACCGTATTGTGCCCCTATTTTTGGAATGTGAAACAAACGCTTAGCTTACTTGGCGTAAATGTATATGCTCGACGGAGGGTTGCTTTTATTTTTTGAGCTTTTTAAATTTGCGGAAGAACTGGGAGGTTACCGAAATTACAAGTAAAATAACTTCATTGCTTCCGGCGTAACAGTTTCTCTTCCTCCCACAATTGTTTTTTTTCGGAACGAACTGTTAGCTTGGCTTACATCTCCTAACATTTCCTATTGGCGATTTTATTATCAACTTCAGTGGGGAGGGTGAATTTATGTTGGTATTCATGTGTGCTACGTTTAAAAAAGTTGCATTTTATATTGGCGTTTAATTATTTGGAATAATTTACGAGATGCCCCAATATCAATATTTTACTCTATTCCACGTTTGGGAGGTGAGCCATGAGTGAATCTGCCAAGCGGCAAAACAGCCAAAGTTGATGACACTTTAGCACAACCTTTCATGAAATTTTAATTTTCTGAGGCGGGACATCCAATGTTTCTTGTGACCAACTGAGTTTGAATAGTCATAATAGCGAACACTCAGCGCTAATAATCGTGGAAAATATTTTGGTTAACTCTGGTTACCTGCTGACATGGAAGCTGATGATTAAGTAATCCTAATGTTGCGTTACCGACAGCAGTTGCCATTGGAATAATTTTCAGCTCGCCTATGCCAATAAGAGGTAACACGCGGCTTGCAATACGCTGAATTGAAATTTGGCTTTCGTCTGAACAATATAGTCGGCCGAAACGTGTGAATTTATGCAGGAGACTTATGGAGATTTATCTCCCTTATTACGCATTAGAAAATGTTTTCCAACGTTTAAAGAGGGGAGAAAATCATTTTCAAAGAAGGTGGACCCGGAGCTCCAGTCAGTGCTTTTATGGAAGTAAAAGTTGATACCATTCTATGAGAAGATCGCCAACTAACGTTAATGGCAGTCACGGAAATAATGATCATTACATTGGTTGCTGCCCGTTCGTCGGTAACCAAAACATTGCACATGTTTGGGAGCAGCGAGTACCGCGACATCGTTATTATCTCCCAAAAGTCAAATTTTATGTTCCTCAACCATGGATTCAAGACCCAATAAAACTTTTTACTGGTACCGAATGTTGTTTCTTTTTCGTGGAGAGTTTTTTATAATCAGATGTAGGCGTTGTTGAACTGAGTATGTTTCAAATTGCATTGTCTGCGCTGACTCAATTATGGAGTCAAAGCACTGAAACTTATGCCACATCTAAATTACACCCAAAGCAAACAGTGCAACAGAATTAAGTGCCTTCATTATCAATTCTGTAAATGAAAATGCTGTATGATTTCTGTTTATTATGGAACAGTTCTCGTACTTACCCTTACCGTGTACGCTCGTCTTGCCTGTGCTCCTCAGGCTGGATTATGTTGGGGCCGTTGAAAGTGGCATTTACATAGCCTCGAACCTTTCATCGCTCTTGTGATTGAACCTCGAATTATAATTGACCGCAGTCACTCAACCTTATAATCGGTGAAATATTTCTGTTTATTTACATATTAGCGCCTTGTGGGGGGTGACATGTCACCCCAGTGAAAAGAGCGTTTATTTACTGGCCAGAAGGTTCCGGTGTCAAATTCAGGTGCTACCTAAATAAATCCATGTTTTATTCCCACCTTCATAAATTCTTGCATTTCGCTCGCCATAGGGCTTTGTACCACGTGAGATATACCTACCTACCGAATCGTTCTTCAAATGTGAAAAAAATTTATTTTTTTTATCAAGTTAGGCTTCATGCGTCCTGAAATTAGTAATTTTCAGGAGTCTGTAAAACAGTCGTGAACGATGACATCACCATTGACAAACGTCTCGTTCCATATTTAGCATCTTACAGACTTCCATAACCTATTATGGACACCCTCCGAACTCATAAGCTACCTAATCCTAATTAGGTGCCTCCTTTTATTTTGAGGAAAAGACGGAAGTTCGAGTCCTTTTATGATCCCAGCTCTATGGTCGAGCCTTTATCTATGAAAAAACCAGAGCGGTTGCATGTAGAGAATTTTACCGGATTTTTCATTATGTTATTTTTATTGAATTTTTGTCCTAATTAGTTGTTCGGAGGTGAATATGACTCACAGCATTAACGGCACTTTTCGTAAATCAGTTGCCTCCTATCATCGAACATTGTATATCTATTAGCCGTTTGATTTTTATCGGAACAATTGTGTCTAATACCAATCGCCACCTACTTCAGAGGTGCGTGAACATCCCCGTTAAAGGGAGGTGGTTTACAGGAGATGTTAGTGGCTGTTTAGTTGATGAATGACGGCTAATTGTATTGCGTAGAGGTTCGAGGCATCGTGGACTCGGGATGTGTTACCAGAGCTGGGAATTACTCATGGCTAATTAGATGAAAATTATTGTGAATGTGCTGCCTGTAATTGCATTTATAACAAACATATATGCCCAATGGTTTACTTTAAAAATAAAAAATGAACTATTTTTGTCTTTCCTGGTTAAAAAAATGTGTGCAAAAGTGTGCGAACGACTACGTATTCTTAAATAATGGGTGCAATGAATCATGTGAATAAAGAATTTGGGATAGCAGCATTAGAGAGTGTGTTGCGGAAAGATATAGTGGAAGAGGAAAAAGTGTAACCTTAGGACATATGGAATTGGAACTATGACGTCCTGTGTGGCTAACGTTGAGAGAAAGGAGATAAAATATTAATAAGAAACCCCTTCATGTAAAAGAAGGTTTATGAGTTGGCAGTAACAGGGCGAAGTTGCTTGAAATAGGGAAATTAGTAAGGTATGCATAACATATATCCCAGACATTGGCATCTCTGTGGAGGAAATGGTATGGAAATGCTGGAAAACAATACAAAGCGCCGAAGTAGGAAGGTTCAAATCAGACTTGCGAATGTTTTTTCTGAAACTTTCATAATAAAGTATGTATTTTATTTCCTTATGTGAGCGTCCTGAAGTCATTTGATGGTTTTGTTGGCGCACTAAAACTTTGGTAAAAACTCGTAAGCCTACTCCCACCGAATTCCCAGGCCGCCTAGATGAGACCTCTAAAACAAGCTGCTTATGTGAGAGCTAAGTGCTACTTTTGTCAGAATAATAAGTACACAAATATTGTGGTAATCATTTGGGTATTTTAACTGCTGGTAAATATGAATTTGAATACTTGATTAAAAATGTGGTTGATCTTATATACGTATACTACAAGTTTAAAGCTGGTTTTTGATTCTCCCTGGCAAATGTGGCGGCCGATAACGGTTATGGGTAGGTTGCCTGTAAATGATGGCCGTTTGAATTTCCGAGTATTTCTACGGCGTGTCGTATCCTGAAATATCCTTCCTCCCGTCACCTCGAACAGTGCTGTGGGAAGACCTGCTCGAGTGGTGGAGACCAGAAATAAGTTGTGAATCCTGCTTGCTGGGGGTCGGGGATTAGCTGCGGAGCGGTGTGAGAGAATCAGTAGATAGTAGTTTTACGTCGCCCACTCAGTCCGTTCTTTCTCATTCCCCTCCTTTTTAGGTATCCTAAGTACTGCTGATTTATAAACTTCGCCAAAACACACTGATAAATAAGCGATTTCGAACAGATAGATCCTGGAATTAGATTTTATCTGACATTATTCACGATCGTAACATATGCGGAAGGGAGCTATCACATCGGAAAATTAATTTGATGTTGAAGGTGTGTTTTTTATATTGTTTAGATGTTTATATCTTACAAATGTTCCGTGCCAGTTACCGTCTCTATACTTTGTAATATGTTGTTGAAATGCCTCTCGTGTACTATTAACTGTTGATTACACAAATGATTTTTTTAGATGACGTTTGTATGGATTTGCCCGAGTTTAATGTTGTGAGCGAAGGAGTCATTTATTCTAACCTCCATAGAACTCGAGGAATGAAGGTATTTTATCATTACTGTCGTTTTAGTAATGAAAAGTATTGGGTTATCTCTGGAAGCATTAAAAGTTGAAGATTTGGAATAATCACTTTTTAAGGTTTTATTAAAATAGGCCTTGAGAATTGTGATCGCATTGTCTTGTGGTGCAATTGTGATATTCCGTCCATAGGCACCTTTTTTGCGTACATGCTCGTATTAGCCTTTACCTTTTCGGATAGGTGAAGATGTTGGAATACTATGTTGTGCTGTGGTGTTTATTGCTAGATAGTAAGGCAGTCCGCTGACGTGATTCTTTCTTTTATAACATTGAACCAGAAACTATGTCGGTTTTGCACCCTAACCCATGCGGTACGAGGTAAGGTGCAAAACCAGCAAGCGCAAGGATGACTACTGCTCTGGAAAACGGAAATAAATTGAATTCCAGGCAGTTTTTCGATCTTATAAGGGTATTTGCAAATGGAAAATGGTCGATCACGAGTTCATCGTCCTGTATATAGTACTTATCTCGTCCGGTTTAGAGCAATCAGAAGGTAACATCTTCACCCACACGTGACGTAGCCTTACAAATATAATTTTAATTTGGTAATTTTGAACGCATTTGTGTGTCCTTTACATTCTTTTCATTTTTTTTCGGATAGAAATTGTCCGGAGTATTTTACCTGGATGTGAATGTCGTTAAGAGATGAAAAAAAATTGAGAATGTAAGTTGTAGTGAATGTTCTTTAATGATTTGAATTGAGTAAAGCTGAGAAATGACCCTGGCAGTCTATTCATTCTACCGTTACAACGTTTTGTATTCTACAGACCTATAATTAGGAGCGAAAAAAAAGACATAATCCGGCCAAGACAGCATTTTCCTGCCATGGCGCTAAGTAGGCAAATGTGGGTGAATTATATTTTCAAAGCAAGGAGTATATTTTTGCAAACTGCAACCTGGATTACCTACGATTAGAGATGAGATTTTTAAATTGAAAATCTATATCAAGAGGGACACTATGTCTGTGTTTAAAAACCCATTTTAATTTCGAGTAATAGTAGATTTAGGGGAGGCGACCTATAACCGAGGTCATTTACTCCATTAAGGATGAATGTGCCAGGAAGAAGGGTGGAGAGAAACCTGGCCGTCGGCATTAGCCTACTATTAACGAAAGACGCCAAGGGGTCCGCAGTGTGACGTCCGGCGACGTACTCATTCAAAGTGCTCTCCACAAGGCTCTCCTCATGGAGGAATCGGGATGCCACTGAAAAAAAATCTGCCACCGCTGGTAATCGAACCTGTGCCCTCTATGTGGGAAGCCAATGCGTCAAGCCACCGCATCATCTCGATCCCCGATTTAGTATAAGGTAGGAGTAAGAATTTTATGTACTAACTGTACATTTATGAGGGAGCTATTTGCCCAGAGAAGTATCTCTTCACAAAGCACGTCGGTTTAAGGATCTGGACACCACTGAAAAAAAACAGCCACCTCCCGAATCGCCGCCGCCAGGAATCGAACCCGGGCTCTCTGGTTGCGAGCCTAGCCAGTACGCTAGCCCCCGCACCAACTCGATCTTTACCGATAATCGAAAATTACCACGTCTTGAATAAAAAAACCTGGAAGTTCACGTTCGAATTTATAATAGTTCAAATTTGAGTCTCTGCGAATGTTTCTTTGCAAATGATTCATGATGTATGTAAAAATATTTTGTCTATCTGTTTTTTTATATGTGTTCGTATTTAATTTTCGTTGTAAGAGTTATCTTTGACCTAACTTGACCGTTGCCACCAGGAAATTCGCCTAATTGCAACGTAATTGTGTAAAAAATAAAAATAAAATAATGTAGTTAATTTTCTCCTATTTATCGGTGAGGAATTCAGGGTCTCCCTCAACATAGTCAAATGATGCCTCAAATTCGGTGAGGCATCATTTGCAGACCCTCCTTATCTCGATTTCCATAAACCGGTACATTTGGCCGTTAATTCCGGGAAATTGCGTGAGAATTATGTCGCGATCCTCATTTAGTCCTCTCTTCTTTCGAATGATACCCGTTAGTGTATATTTCCTTCGACATTTTCGCGATGTCCGTCGCCCGCCACCGGGGAAGATGTATCGGGGTGTGCTGCTCCCCGTACACTCTTTCGTCCCCACTCCCCTTCTCCCATGACTGCCCGGGAACTCCAAGTCGCCGCTCGAATTCTGTTCTCTTCCATGCTGAGGTTAAGGGATTGGCTTGAGGTCCGGAGGAATGTGCCGGGAGGTGTGGGCAAGACGTTTAGACAGGGAGAGAGGAGGAAGCGGAGAACTTCCGCAAGAGAGGGGGAATGTTGCAAAGGAGCACGGTGGGTGTGTTCGGAGGGGAGGGGCGGAGCTGGAGGGGCAGTGAGGACATTGGCGCGGGGGAGAGAGGAGAGGGGTAGTAGAAGTGTGAGGTAGTGGTGGTGGATCCATGAATGAAGTGACTCTCTCTCTCTTCTCCTTCCCCGTTTCCTTTTTCTCGCTATCAGTATAGCAAGGGCGCGTAATTACCGACGGAGGGACATTCTTGATAAATGTGTATTAGCATCATGATGCCGGTTGTTAAAAATCGGCTCCCTCGATTTTTGTGATGTTATTAATGGTTAACGATGGTTCTATACGAATTCTTGGTTGTTTGGTAATTGACGGATAATTTGGGGCAGCATTATTCAATTTCTAATCATTCTCCTTGTAGCCATGGCCGGAATACGAGGTGCGAATTACTGGTCCTGGTGGTCCAGAAAGGAACTTTCCAGTCCTAAATTCATAATACCATGTAGTTATGGCTCCATTTCCTTTCATGTGGGTGGGGCGTGGTCATTCCAGAGCTCTTGGCACAATTGGAGTGCGTGTGGTGCTCAGACAAGAGAAGGAGCATCGAAGGTGTCCATTGTTGTTCCTTGCTAGGCATTGTCCAAAATAAATGTTGAATCTAAATTTCGTTTTGTAGCTTGAGAATATTGCCTCACTTAATTTCTTAATGAAGTTACATGCTTGGCTCAAGTTGTTTAAGGAATATGTGCGGGATAAGTACATGTGTTATGTTCAAGTTTATGGGTTTGTTCATATTGTAATATGTTACTTCACTTGTCGCTGCCATTGCATTTCCTTAGTTCATGGAGAACTTAGTTGAATATAATTAGGGTTTTTAATTTTTTGTTCTAGTTCATTTCTTACCGCATTTAAGCGTATATGGTTATAAACAGCTACCCTAGATGCTTCTTTCACGTGGCGAGACAAATGAACCCTAAGAGAGCCCAATGGCTTTTTTAGATCAGCTTCTATTTTACCGACGAGTATCTCTATGCGAGATCAATCGGGATACCAAAATCAGGGAAGAGGAAATATACGGAAGAGTACAAAAGAAAAATGTATGAAGCAGTATGGAAAAATTTCAAAGTATGGGGTGTGTTGTGAGGCGATGGATTTATAAAGGAAACATGAGAAGGCAACAATCGCGCGAGAAATACCGGATGAAACATGAAAATGCAAGTTAAAGACTCATGTGAGTAAGAGCACCACTTTCCATGTCCTAAATTAACCATTTGACAAGGAATATTGAGTTGCTGCAATCAGTAAATATTCGGATATAAAACCGAATGAACGAACTCAATATTCTTTCAAGAATTTAATTCCATCTCAGTTTTTGAAATTGCGGCGATCGTAATTATCCTATGGAAGTGATATTAACGCGTATATTTGACTGTAAATCTCCAAGTAAAACTAAATATATTGTTGCATGTGAAGTGGGAATAGATAGTCCGTGCCGCTTACATCTCCCGATCACTGGCTGTGTAATTATCTTTCAACAAGTTGGGCATTTTCGAGACTGGATTTATTTTGGGCTTTTTCTTTGGAACAGCATCGTGAGCGGTCGATTGATGTCGCTGTTGAGAGAAGGCTCCACGTCTCCTTTTGGCCGTTGTTCAGTTTTGATGAGCGCGCGAGTGTGGACTTTAACCTGTTTAATAAGATAACGTTCCGAGCTTCTTGCTCGCACTTCGTGTGACGGGTAAGAAAAAGGATGTCTTGGGAAGAGGAATGGGTGGATGAGTGGTCGAGGGAACGAGACGGTATGTAAGAGGAATGGCTTGTGGCAGCCATCTTCTTGACATGAGCTGCCACCCTACTTTGGTGGCAGCGCCTTAAAACACTGTAAAGTGGTGGGGTAGTGTGTTCCGGCGAAAAATTTCCATGCAGCGGGTGTGCAACGAAGCGAGTCTATCGTAATAGTGCGGGGGTGGGGGGTGCGCGGGGATGAGAATGAGGTTCCCGGTTGGTGAGGGGCAAATGTATGTGTGCTGTTTGCTTTCTAACCGCACCGCCCTCCTTCCTCTCATGTACTGCTCCCTATATCCTGCCCAAACGAAAGTTTCACAGACACTCTTTTAACTAAAAGGCCCCGGTTTCCTCCCATTTTTTCCTTCTCTCCCTATCCAAACTGGCTGCGGAAGGGGAGTCTTTCCTTCCCTTTCTCGGATGAGATGGGGGGAGCAGTGGATAAGCAAGCGAGCATGGGTGTGGGAAGGATGTGGGTCGGTGAACCCCCTCCCTCCCGTATCGCTCTCTTCACAAGGCTAAGCTGTAGCGGGAACTCTGGGTAGAGAGAGGGGCTCGACGGTGCCCGTTTGGGAGTTGGAGTGGGTATGCGGCTGGGGTAGGCGGTTGGTTTCAGTCGAACGGAGAGGGGAACAGGGGCCGAGCAGAGAGGGGCGCGAGGGGATAGGAGGCAGGTGATGCCAGTGCTGCCGCCCTAGCGACAGCGGCGACTTCCTCGCTCGCTTCGGCACGGGGGTTTGGAAAAATACCTAAGGCCGGGTTGGGCGGCGGGACAGAGTTGGAAAAGGCGGGAGAGAGGGGTCGGTCTGGCCGTCTCGCGTCGATCTTTCTCGTTCTTGGCGTATTTAGCCTGCTCTTGTCATATTCTAATAATTATATTTCGATTTTTCTGAAGAGTGGAACGCTGAAACTTAAAAATATTCTGTCATTTACTTCACGGAATGAAAGATGTGGTGCTAGATTTCGAATATAGAAACTTGGGTACAATTGAAAACAGAGTATATTCATAGAAGCTATTTTCACTTAGTTCATTGTACAATTTTCGGTCCTTCGTGTTAATTGTTTCCCGTTCGTCGAGAGCACCGACCTGAAGTTGTAGCTTACCTCATTACTTTAATCCCCGTTCTTGTTATTTCGTTAGTGTGATCCGCTCTGCCACAACCTTGAAATCGATGCAGTCGCTCGTTGCGTTTCGAAAGCCCGTCTTTTGTTTCTCGTTTATATAGCCGATCTAGATTGGCGTTCCAAATAATTGATGTCTCGCCAGGTTGAGGCGTACGACAAGTCGCTGACATTCTCGTACCGTTCGTTTGCTGAGCAGAGTCGCTTGCATGTCGAGTGTCTAGGAGTGGGTGACGCGGACGGTAGTTGCACCATGCGTTGCGTGCTCGAGTTGGATGAGAGCATCAAATTATCAGGGGGGGGGGGGGAGCTTTGCGTCTATCAGCGAAACATGGAATGAACTTCAAGAAAAATCCGGATTTTGGTCCTTTGTTTGAAGGTGCACGACCCACCGTGCCTGCAAATGAAGCTCATATTTATTTTTGGTGTCGTCAAAAAGAACAGTATTGATAGTTCTCTTGAAATGTTGAACTTATCATTTTTTAACTGCTCCTGATTTCCCCTTAATTCACTATTATAGCCTTTGTTACTACTTTTGTAATGTTGAGACCACGGTCATATTTTTTCTTGTAAAATTCCTTCTTCTGAAGGAATTTTTCTCGTGTTGATTCGTTAGCATTTACAGTGGAAATGCAGAGTAGGAATTTCGTTAGTTTAAAATGTTATTTGGGAAAAGATTCATACGTTAACTTTGAGGAAATTGTTAACTTCATCAAAGATAGTAATTATATGTGTATAATATATATATATATATATATATATATATATATATATATATATATACACACACACACATATATGCATTATATATATACACACACATATATGCATTATATATATATATATATATATATATATATAATTATATATATATATTTATTTATTTATTTATTTGCTTTCGTAGACGTAACACGGAAGTGCCGAATAGTACATTACACAGTAAAAAAAAACATAGAACCCCAAAAAAAGGAACACTCACACGTTATTTCTTGATAATTTCAACGGAATTCTACTCCGTCTTCATCGGAAGATAGAGAAGTAATTACCTCTCTATCTTCCGATGAAGACGGAGTAGAATTCCGTCGAAATTATCAAGAAATAACGTGTGAGTGTTCCTTTTTTTGTGTTTCTATATTGTTTTTTACTGTGTAATATATATATATATATATATATAATTAACAGTAATCAACCCGAAGGCCGGTTAGGTAGTTGATATATCAGATTTTTCCCTGATGTGACTCACACACATAAAAATATCGAAATTTTTTAAAGTTAATTTATAATTAAATATTTTAAAATTATGCGGCGCGGTAGTCCAGCGGTATCGCGGTGGACTACTGACCGGAGGTCCCGGGCTCGATACCCAGACATGCCAGTCTGGGCACCCTCAATTCCACGCAAGTGGTGTCATTTTTCGGGTACCATAGCCGGCCCAGGGATGTGTGAATTTCACATGCCGTCGGGCTGTGCTGAGTGAACTCAATCATCACATATTAAACCGACCTTCGAGTTGATTACTGTTTTTTATTAGAAAATTAATGCAAGGTGAACTGAGGTGCTGACGTGGTAGTGGTTGGTTCAGTATTCCCTGTGAAAACCGTCGTGCGAGCTGTTCTCTTTCTTACGATACTTAGCCGAATAGTTTTACCATCATTACTGTTTTTAAGGAGTTAAATACTCTGTGATTACCTTTATGTTTATGTTTTCTCGTAACTCAAATCCCACAGGTGTAACTGATGGTTTCAGTATCCTATTGTTGACCCCGTCATTAATTATAATGACCCGGTCACTGTTTTATTAATTTTCCATTTGTAAAAACTAAACATTACTGAGCAGTAAATAATATTATTGAGGAGTTATAGATGTTGACTGCCTGAGATTTATGTCATTATTATAGCCTTGCGTCAAGCTTGGTGTGTCTGTCTGTGATTATGTGCATGGGTCCCGAGTAGTAGTAGTATTTAGGGGAGGCGACCGACAGCTGAGGTCATTTGCGCCATAGGGGATGGACAGAAAAGGATGAAGGGTGGAGAGAAACTCGGCATCGGCATTAGCCTACTCTTTACGAAAGGTGCCAAGGGGTCCGCAGCTTAACGTCCCATCCGACGGACGGCGTACTCACCCAAAATGCCCTCCACAAAGCACCTCGAGTAGGGATCGAGATACCTCTGAAAAATATTCAACGCCGCCGTGATTTGAACCCGGGCCCTCAGGTTGGGAAGCCAGTACGTTAGCCCCCGCACCATCTCGAACCCCATGGACTGTCTCGATGGACTGTAAAATAACTTGTTGATCATTATTTTCTTTATTAAATTTGAATGTCATTTTTGTTTATCTTATAAACAATCCCGCTTCTGGTTGAGTGACTGGCTATTAAAATCCTCCAATGTCATTATTAGTATTCTTGTCAACGAAAAAGTAATTCATACCATGGGGACGTTCGCGTTTAGTCTTTTGAAAAATCAAACCGAAATCCTCGTAATATTTTACGCATTCTTTTATATTGAGGCTGGGACTAACGAGACGCTCTTTGTGAATCGATCGCCAGTTGATAAATTGTTCAGTGATTCATATTTCCTTCCCGCTCATCATTGCGGCCATTGTTCTCCCCATCGCTCGCAGGTATCTGTTGTCATGGTGACCATCACCCCATCTCTCCCTCCACTGCCTAATCCGTTTATTGTGTTCATGGTCTTGCCATGTGAACGAGGGGATGTATATGTGGTTAACATTTCTCCTTAAACTATTTCCCCTCTCCCATTAGCCTGGTTCAAGAACCCTATACGAGGAGTTGGGTTGCAGTGGCTTATTTTGAGGCCGCGCTCGGCCTTTTACTCGTCCACCTTCATTATGCATGAGAAGAATGGGCTCGTGGTGGAGTGATTATTGATCCAAAATGGAGATGCATTGAATCATGCAACTCGTTTTAAAATGACCAATCCTGGCGATACATGACTATACTTTGACTGATTGCGAATTATTGGCTAAGTTGTCTTTGTATCACGTTTCGATCCTGATCATTTACTTGGTAACCGTAACTTCGGTGTGCAATCAATGTATAGTTCTATTGATTAGATCGTCACGATTCAATCTACAGACCACATAGTTATGTTATATCAAATCTCAGTAATCAAGTTGATGGGATTAGTAGTTTATTGCGAAAGTTTTCTATTTTTGTCTAACCAAGTGTGGAGGTTTAATGAAACGTTTCTAATTTTTATTAGTTTTCTCTCTCAGTTTTTATTTTCATTATTTTTTTCTCTGGTTCGCAGAACTTTTTCTGCCGTAATGTGTGAAAAGTTTCAACTCGAAAAGGTTTTCGGCACGTGTTTTCTGTTCGGTCCTCATTTTTTAGCTATGTATTTTACACTCAGTGGCCGGCATAACAGGGATAGCGACCAAGTTAAGAACATTGTAGAGCGCTATTTTTCCATCCGCGAACCTGTCTGGGAACTGCTCATTGTTCGAAGAAAGCTGTTCACTCGAATGTCCTGCTCGCACATTATTGCTGTCATTCTTCTTGCCCAGGGACCGGTCCATGATTCACTCTTTCGCCACTTTTCTCGGGACTCTACCCAAGATATTTAAAGACATGATGCGCTAACAGTGAGAACGGCCTCTTCGATATGCTCACATGGTTAGAACTGCCACCGTGGTATGATGAAAATTTACGTGTTGACCTGAAGAATGGCGATTTTCCCCCGTACGAGTTTATTTAACTAGTATCCGAACACTATGGTTGAAAGGCATACATCGAATCCATAGATTTGAACTAACTGTGGGTTTCAGCGAATTTACTCCATGCACAAGATGCGTTCGATAAAATGTGGCGAGAGAGTAGCTCTAGGGTTGGAAATGTTTTCATTCAGACTTCAACCTTTAAGTTCTTTCGTCGTTTTATTTTCTATGCATTACTTTTGCTGTAACATGTTAATGACATCTTGAATCCTGCAAAAATTCTAGTAAACTGCTTTCACCGGGAATCGCGCTCTCAACCTACATGCGCTATCAATGCGTTCTGGCGTGAAGGTGCCCTCACGCCAAAAACGCATTGATGTCATGTTAGTATTCATATGTGTAAGTAAATACAAGCGGGCCAGTATCATTATCGTTGGTTTTTTCCTAATATACTATTTACCCTATAAACTGCTGTTTCATTGGGGTCGTCACTGAACAGTTAAATTTTTGGGTAATCATAAAGATGGTCATAAATGTACGTGTGAAAACTTCACTGTTGGGGTTTTCAACGCGAAGTAAAAATTAAGTATGTAATTTGCAAAGTTTGTTTTTGAAAAGTCTTCCTCAAGCCATTTTCACTTAAGAACACTCTTAGATTTGCGAGCTAATTTTTAGGGTCACTATGGAAGATTTTATTCCAAAACTTAGATTTCTACGGACAGTGTCATGGCCCGGACCTTAGTTGAACCGTAGAATTCTATTCAAAACGCTTATCACCCTTAACGTAATTACTCTATATCCTGTCTTATCTAGACAATTACCTTGCTATACCAATAACAATAGCCATAGCCAATTGTCAGTCGGGTCAGCTACTTTTCCAATAATTTCATCGGCGTTACAGTAATTTCCAATGCCTTCGAATTTATGAAATATCACAATGGGAACAGCCTCTACCACTCGATACTCTGTATAACACTCCCACTTGCTGGAAAAATGGATTCTTATGAGTGTTTATAGTTTGAATGTAATTTATTAATCTGTGATTTAGTGCATCGCCGTGGGAAATGCCGTTGCACCTTGTGGTTTGGTTGAAACCACTAAAATGGTCCGTAGTATGACTTTTATGAGAGTGGTTCACGAAGATATAAACCTTCCGTTATGTGCAAAAACTGCGGAATTAACTCAATATGTGGAATTCGTTATAACTATAAAACGCCATCTTGTTCCGCTTTAATTAATGCTTTGTTAATTTGACCATCGTATCGTAAAATGTGCAATTTTTTTAAGTCACAGAACCACAGAAATTGAGAGCAATTGAATCCACTTCCGAAACAAATGTTAAGTATTTATGTTATTCGAGGTACATGGCAGTGAATTTTGGATAGATCTGGGCTACTGTACGTAGGTTCCGGTTTCGATTCCCGGCGACCTAACCCAAGCTGTGTGGTTTCCGGGTACCACATCTTCTGGGAAACCACAGGCAGCACAGGGAAAGGAACTAACAGACCCACGGTGTGGTTTTGACACGTCGTTGGTGTTAATATTTGGTGAGCCCTACGCTCATATATCATCCAGCCTTCGGGTTGATCACTGTGGTTTGATTTATATATATATATATATATATATATATATATATATACACACATATAGTACATATATATATATAAATATATACACACACACACTCATTTGTATAGGAACAGATGTAAGGGAAAGGGATAAGAACACACACAAAGGACGAACAGAGGAGAGGTGGGTCGTGATCTGCTGGATTCCGCCTTCCCCACCTCTCCTGTGTTCGTCCTTTGTGTGTGTTCCTATCCCTTTTCCTTACATCTGTTTCTATATAAATGAGTATTTGTATATATCATTCAGTATTACAGGAGAGACATTCAACATTCAATTAAGTGAGCATAGGTGCAGGGTGCGGCAACAAACTTCCTTTTTTGTAAAGCAAAACCCCTTAAAAAAAGGAAGTCATTTTGCATAACCCTATATTTATATTTCGCATATGTTGCAAAAATTTAATTTTCTTCTTCATGTATGCTCTTAGCCTAATATGTATCTGTAGTACAAACTTCGTTGGCTTGACAATTATTGATTCAGCAGCTGGGATTACAACTGGAAAAAGGTTCATATCATAAACAGTCACCAGAGTCCGTAGGGAATTTTGAAGATGTAATTAGTCCGATGATATAAGATGATAATGGTAATTGGTGCTTGTATGAAGTCGTATAATGGGTTAATATTTTATCATCGGACATGAGAAGTAAATGGGCCACGTAATATTACATTATTAAGAGAATTTTAACCTATTTACAATTCATTTTCATTAGTTTCTTGTCAGTTATTAGGAAGATCATGTGCGTGTTTTGAAAAATAAGCAACATTTTTATATTCTCTTCCTGTATGGGCTGACATGATTTGAAACAACAAAAATGAAAACATTTTACATGCCAAGTATTATGCAGATAATTAAGTCAATCATAAAGTTTCTTATGATCAGCCTTTCTTAGTCTTTAGTAAAGAGCGTAAAGCCTACTTCTTTTACAGGTAAAATATATAAGGTATTAATGTCGATTTTAACGAACAATAAATAAGCATTAAGCAATATTGAGTCAGTCGTAGTCACACTGATCTGAAACTTCGTGGACCTAGCAGACCTCATCCGTCTTTGAAATTGGAGTTTTGACGGTTTCACAATTTGTACGGCTCTACTCTAAAATCCTCCCTTCTAATTACTGCAAGGGCGAGACCAACCGAGAGAAATAAGCGACATTTAATTAGGTTCGAACCACGTGTCGTAGCGCCGAGACTGAAGGTCGTATGATGGCATCCACGACCTTATTTATGATATCCATTCGCTCATTTGTTGTTTGTTGGCCATGGACAAGTATAATTTGTGCTAAAACGATTGAATTGTAGATGTGCGTTCCCGCCGTCCTTGGGTTCCCGGTTATCTGGTAATGCTTGTAAATATTTTGTCTTGTTCTTTTTTGATTTCAACACAGATCTGAGAGCATTGTACTGACATTTGGAATGCTTATATATACTATATATAATATTTTTAACAGCTCAGGTTACTTCCTTGCTTAGATCATGGCACATCTCTCGAGTGAATATTTATCCCTAATTTACTTTACTTCGCATGTTTACTTTGGAGAGCAGGACATGCTTCTATCAGCTATGCAAATGTAAAAAACCCAATTTTTTGTGGCCATCATGTAACTTCTCTAATATGAGCACCCAAAACACTTGTTGGTAGGTAATATTTTCTATATGATACCCAAACATCATGCATTTCTAAATCATTCCCACGCTCTTACTTTATGAAATCCCAGCAACTCTTCATGTTTTATAAAATATATGCTCTATGCTACATGAAAGTTGCTATTTCTCTTTTAAAAATATTTTTGTACATAATTTTAAGTGATGAACGACTAATGGCAATTTTTAAATTCGTTAGCAAGATATGGTGGGCCAAAAAATTATTAGATTTTAGTATTTTCTTCCCGTAAAAGAAGGAAAACTCAGTCAGGTAACCTATATTTATAGCCGAACTAGCAACGTAGTTTCTAATTCTCCAATGAAATTACTGTCGATGTGTCCTTCTTATGTCATCTATAACTAGCTTTTCAAAGCTTGGTTAGCATGCAGCCTGGTCAGTTCCCTCGTCTTTTCACCCGCGGACCATCTCTGACCGTAGTCCTCCCACCCCCTTCGACTTCTTGCAGCGACAGATCGCCTCTCGTGGGACGAGGCATCGCGCTTATGGGGACCAGCACGTGATTCGCCTGTTGTTTACCTTTACCTCGCTCGTCCACGCGCCCTCCGTGGCCGCCCGTCCCGCTCTGGTGCCTCGATGTCACGGACTGTTTTTTTTGTGGCGCCTGTGGTGGCGCCCCACGTGACTAATCCGCGTCTTTGCCTCTCCGCTCGCTCTCTTTAAAACTAAGTCATTCATCCCTTCGGCCCCGCTCTCCTCTTGCCCTCCCCCTCGGCACACCTCCTGCCTCCCACTCCCAATCCAGAGCCCCTCCCCTCCCTCCGTCTTCCCCCCTCCCCCGAACTCTATCCCCCCTCCCCTCCTATACTCCCCTCCTTCCTCCGTCGAGCCTCCCCTCCCCGGCATTCCTCTCACCCCCCCCGGCCTCCCTGGATCAGCTGACGGCACAGGGAGTTGGCTCACCAAAACACCCCGTACATCCCCCTCCCCTCTCCTCCCCGTCCCCCTACCACTCTCTCTCCGTCACTCTCGTCTACGCATCTCACCCGCACGGGACCCTTCCCCGCAGTGCACAAGCGTCGGCTATCCCCCCAAGACCCGCGTGCGCCCTTGGAAAGCCGCTGGACTCCCGCGGAAGACCTGAACACCACGCCCCTCTCCGTCTTCCCTTGCCGGCATTGACGCCCACCTTTCTTCTCCTGCCGTTGTTTACAACCCACGAACTAGGTTGTTTGGGTCGGTCTTGTAGGTGTTCTCCTCTGGGGTTTGTTTTGGTTTCGTCCTGAGCAGGTCAGTGGGGAAGGTGGCGCCGGGGCGGTGATTTGCACTCGGCACGCTTCTAAAGATTCCAATGACCGCTCCACGATGCGTTTCTTTTGGATTCCAAGAGGGATCCCACAAGTTATATGGGCAATTGTCCGGATTAAGATTAATGAGTAAGGGTGGAAAAAAATTGTACCTGCGAAAATTTACTATTGAAATAATTTTTTGAAAATTTGTCGATTTTGTTTTTCGTGTATTTCTTTAATTAAGATAACGGGAAGCCATTAGATGTTGACTTAGAGCTGATGTTTGAAGTATTCGTCTTGAAACCTTTCCGGAGGCTTAGGTCATATCGTGCCATCAATTTAATAAAAAATCAGAAAAATCATTTATATTGCAACATGGTTGCCTAGTAAGTGGTGCGGCTATTGACCGGAGGGTAAGGTTCAAATCCAGGTGAAGTCTTTGAACACTTCTAGCGTCACTCAAGCTATACTTTTTCTTACACCTGATTCTTACTTAGAAATCGCAAGCGGGACAGGGATAGGTGTTGACCCCTCTTTCATGTGGGTGTGAATTTTACACACCTGAAACCAGAGTTTGGCGCGAGATGTATGCCCATTCATTGAAACATCTATCGGGTTGATTGCCCTCTTGGTGGAACAGCAAAAATCCATCAGGATGACAGCAGACTGTGCATTATCTGCATCAGCTTAGTTCGTATTATCATTAGACAATCTAACACAACCCAGCATCCTACTTTACCACAGGCCCCTCTTCATCTCTGTATACTTCTTTCCTCCCTTCATCCCGTCCAACATCCCTATCCTATTCCTACCCCTTCCTTGTTTGCCCAACATTATTCTCCCTATCACATACTTCAACATGCCACTGCTGATCAATATGCTTTTCCTTCATTTTTCCTGCCTCCTAAGGATTTATCCCCACAATCCCCTCTCCTCGCCCACCTTCGAACTTCCTCATTTGTTTTCCTTTCGGTCCATGCTACCTTCTCCACGCCCACATTTCTAAAGCCTCCAATTTACGTCTATTGTCCTGCTGCAGTGACCATGTTACCCCGCCATACACTACTGCGCTCCATTTCTAAGTTTTAACGAGATTTTTCTTGAAATTCTTACTCAGCATCCCTGCCATCAATTCCTTCCTCCTTGTGAAAGACTCTTAGCCTAGCGCATTATTTCTCCTTGCGTCCATTCTACTATGACCGTGTTGGCCCAAATCACTTCCGAGATACGTAAACTGTTCTACCTGCTCTAGTTTTTGCCCTCCTATTTTAATGTTTAGCTTAGCCTTTTTCTTTCTGGAAAATCGCATAACCTTTGTTTTACTAATATTGATTCTCATTCCATATCTATCGCACTGAATTTCCAATTCTCTCAGCAATGCTTGCAACCCCTTGGCTGACTGACAAACTAAAACTTGGTTATCAACTAACTGATTTTTCGAATTCCCCTCCGACTTTCATTCCTACCTCCAGTTCTTCCCATGTCTCTTTAATCATTTCCTCCACATATACGTTGAAAACCACGTAATCTGTGTGGGAATTAGTTCGTATATTGAATAAAAAAGTTTATACGCAATATAGCAACCCGAAGGTGTTTTTAGAGTTAGGTGTTTAGCTAGGTGTAGAGTTAGGTTTAAGTTCACCCAGCATAAGTTGGCTTCAGTGCATATCTTTGTGCTGGCTATAGTTTCCCAGGAAGATAGATAGATAGAGGTCTTTATTTGAGCGAAATTGAGACCAAATGGTCCCTTATTCCATTTAACCCAAGATTCAGGAAGATGTGGTACCCGAAAAATCATACAGCTTGGGTGGAGCACCCCATCCAACTAACACAGCTGGGGTGCCCAAAGAGGCTTGCCCGGGAATGGAACCCGGGCCCTCTGGTCAGTATTCCAGCGCCTTACTCCTAGACTACCGCGGCCCTCGTATATGGATCATAATTTAAAATTAAGTTAACTTGTCTATGAAAGGCATTGACAAGGCATATTATATTATGTGAACATTTCGCGAACCGAAATCCTCGGAAAGGGTTTACGGTGTTACTGTAATTATTTTTGTGGAAATTCCTATTTGTTATAAACGAAATGAAAGTATTTAATGTAGCAATATTTTATTTCTCCACCTATTGCCCGATTATGGGGTTTCTTTACCATAGAAAATGAGTATTAGCCTGCTTGGCATGGTGCATTTTCGGGAAATATTCATTTTTACCCTCTGAAGAAGAAAATTAAGACCAGAAAACATACATATGCTAGGAAGTTACGACGGGTCATTATTTTCCATCAGATTTCGAAGAGATGAATAAAATTATCTGCGCCCATCAGGATATAGTTCGTGGTAAATGGTTTTTAATTTTAGGAGACATTGTTTTGTTATGAAGGCGTTTTTCTCCTAATTTTGGTTGATATGTTTAATTAATAGATAAAATATAACAAGTTATGTAGTCAAATATCTTGGGAAAACTGGAAAGTTCGGATGCGATTCGGTAGTTAAGCCTAGTCTTATAAGTGGCTTTCATTTTCCGAGTGGTTCCAAGAATGACCATGTCAGTGACGGATCTAAGAGTTAATGCTGCAGCAGATTAATACATTTGACCAAGCTGGAACTCATGAAGTATTGCTTTGCCTCGGAAGTAAAGTTAAAATCTGCATAAATTTACTTAATTTGGCTAGTCCTAGGTTTAACGAGAACCCTTCTGACCATTGTTAATTACTGGCTATTCCGTTTGGTCATTTGCTGATTGAGAACTCACGCGATCCATGGAGCACGTACATTCTTACATACATTCCTCTGCGAGTCTTCTTTGCGTAGCAATTGCTTTTTTCCGCGTAGCAATGGCATTTGTTTTTAGATGCTTGAACGTTGAAGCTCAGCTCTGAATATCCCAAAGAAGAAAGTGTGTTGGTGAAACAAACTGCCGTCCATATGGCAGTGCAGCCGGAGGAGCTATTGCACAAGATCTCGCGCGCAATGCCGTCTCACCTCACGCTTCGTAGGCGAGCGCTTCTTAAAATCATACCTGCACTGCGTTATATTCGCCTATAAATTCTTAAAATATTTTTATAAATGCAAGTGTCATACAAAATAACTTGAGCAAGTAAAAGATAAAGTTAGTGGTCATAAACTGGACCAGGTAGGCGTATCGGCGAAGTTGGGTAATGTAATAAGGATGAAAAAAGAAGACTCGCCTTTTACTCATATAAAGAAGCTTTACTTAGTGGAGGGAGGACGGGGGCTTACGTGTAAAATAAATATGTAAAGAAAATTTAGTGAAAGCGTTGATATGAAGTGTACACTTTGATACCATGTTTTAAGAGGCAAGAGCTTAGATGAGCTGGAACTTGAGATTTGGATGCCGAGGAAGATGGAAAAGTAAAATAAACTGAAAATGGAATCGAAAATTACTTACCATGGTATGAGAGGAGAGAGGCTGTTGGAGAAATTTGAAGATGCGAAAGGAATGGGAAAGGCTTTGGTATAGAATATTGGACTTTAGTATGGTGTCCTAGAGGGGAGAATGTGAGTGTGGCTTAAGGAAGAAAACGAATAATCAAGTTGGACGGAATGAAATAAGATCTAAGGTATGCGGAGTTAAAAATTGGTTAATCTTACACGTAGTGTGCGATATCACGTTGTTACGGGTTGCTAGGCGAAGTGCAGGAGTGGTTAGTCATTGTTCCCATCTACCTCAACGGGTAGCCGACCATAAATAGTTAAAATAACTCACTCACTGTTTCGGTATTTAGCTCGGTATTAAAAGCGTATTATGAATTCATTTACGAATTATTGTTTCAATAATTATAAAGAAATAATTTATGTGAAACCCTCGGGAAACAATCCTTGCGCTGAGAGACAAATCGAATCTGAACCTGAATCTCAGGTACATATATAAGAAGATATTCTACGATGGCGCGCTTCCATCTGCTTTGATGGTTTACCTTTGATTTTTATTCCCTTTCCTTTAGAGAAAAACATGGTAAGGAGGTAGAAAAGATGATTTTTTTCCACTGAAATAGTGAGTAGGGACGGGTGCTTAGCTCATTCCCCCCTCGATCATTTGCTAATGCGCAAGGTACAGCTAGAGGAAAAGTAAATGGGACGTAGAAGGTATCTCAAAGAGCTCTGCATTCAATCTTTCTCTAAGGAGCAAAAAGCCTGGTAGCGTTGGGGTTCTTCCTTAAAATCAAGTTTCCTTGAGATCGAACGAATTGGTGGGTGACACTAATTTCTCTCGTCCCTACTGTAATCAACCTCTCCTTAGTAAGAGATCCTGATCTTGAAGTTGGAGTATAAAACTGGATTTATAAGTCGTCTTCGACATTTATTTGTTAAAACTAGTCGAAAATAGTATTTGTATTATTTAAAAAAAGTACTTCTTTGTTGGGTATGGGAATTTTTCGTACGAACATAATTAATTAATGGAGAGCCTGATGTTTTATGAGTAATTTGAACTTTCCACTTGATTGGATGTGTAGGGCGCGTTAGCCTAGCGGCTCGGGTGCTAGAATAATGGCTGAAGGGTCCCTCGTGTAAGTCCTTCGGATAATCTCACGTAAAAATGGTGCGTTATTGTGGTTACTAGAGGGCCATGGAAAAACAATAGGTGGCACAAAGAAAGGAACTTCCCCTCCCCTGAAAAAACCGTGAATTTCACGCTCCTTGTCGCTTATTTCAGGGTGAGCTCTCAATCCTTGCATATTAAAACCAGCTTAGAGGCTAATTTCTCTGTATGAGTTACCTTGCAAAATTTACGTTGACGAGTGTAAGGGCCATGAAAATCAGGAACTGAAGTAAGTTATGACATTTTTAAACGTATTTCTGCTAAAGGTCCTTCACATTTTTCCCAATCTCATGTATGAATGCCTTTTTTCTTTTACTTATGTTGCGGATTTTCTTATTCTAAATTCTCTGGTGGATGTCTCACTTTTATGGGAGGAATTCACTCCCAACTTTGCAATAATAATTGTCAAAAAGGTTCTTCGCAAAGCATATGAACATAGTAATGTGTATTATTGAAATATTTATCCAACATAATATGCATATTACATGTTTAACCTCGGTATTTTATATTTTGCCTGTGGTGTAACTTTTAGAAGGACTTATATCAATGCTGTTTTGGAATGAGGGGGCATGCAGGAGAGAGGGAAGAGGTGTAGCCATGGGAGGTATATACATGTTGACTATTGTTGTACACATACGACTGTTGAAACCTCATCGTTCGGCCAATGGGCAATATACCTTACTTGATGAGTTAATGGAATCTACAGTACTTATTAAGTTCGGTTAGACGCTCTTAAAGGTAAATTATTGGTTGGTATGGATACCTTCCTTAGTAGGAGTACATAGTCTACATTAAATCGACGTATTAAATAGCCAATTAGTTGGAGTAATTTTTTACCATTTGGAGTAGGAATTTAAGTTTGGATAGCAAACGGAATGCTAATAGAATTACTTACGGCTATCATCAGGAAAGTTCCGGTGACATTTCTTTTCATTTCTCTCCCTTGAGAAAGTTTTTTTTTATTTAAGGACACTATAAAACAGTGGTCGCAGCATTTACTCCCAGTTTGGCGGGCAAGGCTTCATTGCCCTCCGTCAGTTTAATTTTTGCTAAAACAATTTTCTCACCGTCTATCTCTGATTATTAGACGTCGATAGAATTGTAAGCTCCTAAATGTTAATAATATTTTGTACTGCTGAAAACAACAAGTATATGCCGGCAATGTTTCCTATTGTCGTATGAATGGTGTTGTCGCTTCCTGCTATTTCCATACTGTTTCACTGTTTGTTTTTTATTTATCAGTGCTACAATACATGAAATTGCAGTCTCGCCTACATTTTATGACTAGCGCTTATGGTATTTGTGGCTCAATGTAAAAATGCTGGTCCATTTTGGTGTAACTAAATCCTCCTCTTCTATCAGTTTCCATCTCCTAAATATCAATTATTGTACTGTACATAACTTAATTTGTATAAATCAGTGCCTGCATATGCATATTAATTCATAAACACATTTATCAACCCGAAAGTTGGTTTAATAGGTGAGATTCACCGAATAACGAACCCATAATGAAATTCATACATCAGGGTAGGTTTAAGATCCTTTTTCTGTACCGCCTATGGTTTCCTAGGAAGTTCAGGTACCCGAGAAATCACACAACTCGGGTGAAGCTAAGGGTGCCCAGAGATGTTCCTGGGAATCAAACCCGGACCCTCCGGTCAGTTGTCTGACGTACGCGCGTCAGCGCTCTATTACGTCCCCAGATGCATAGTATTTGATGATAAATAAGTTATGCTAATATAGTTAAGTATATTGACCATCATCGGCAACAATATCTTCTCTTCAAATACCCTAGGAAAAGCATAATTTTGGTGAATGAAATCGACAATTTCTTGTATTTAACATTAGCTGTAAAAAATAAAAAATAACATTTGTTGAAATTAAGTGTAAACGTTGTTAAATTTTGAATTTACCCATTCGGGAAATATTACTGTTCGCGTAACAGTCCTGTTTGGTTCTTGTGGTAGCAAATATTAAAATTAGAAAAGTCAAAGTTAATATGACGTGAATTACCAATGATAATAATTTTCCTTAAATCGCATTTCAGTGCTTAACGTTTATATTTCGTCTCTTTGTATTGTAATTGTTTTCTTTATCGGTAGGCTACCGGGTTAGCATAGGGTTTTTATGGACCCATTCACTGTTCTACTCCTAAGCCCTAACATGGGACAAAATATCCTTAAACCCCATGCTGCTTTTGGCAATAACTCGTTCTCAACTGCAAACATTCCGCCCTCCTGATCCAAATGCCTATTAGTTTCCTCCCTTTGCCTCCGTTCACCGGCATTCTCTATGTTACCGTCTAATCCGACTGTATTAATAAAATGTGCACTGGGTATAATTTCTCCCGTAAATGGCATATTTAATGTTTCTCCATTCTTTCCACCCTTACAAGAATCCTTATATTGTTTAATATTTCGCCATTTCCATTTGTGCACCCATTTCCCTGTGGCCATATTCCACCGCCCTTTTGGCCCTTCCCGAGCTCCCATCGCCCAGTGGCCAAATCTTTTTCCATCTCCCCCAAATCATCTCCGTGAAAAGAGGCGGCCTCAGCCGTCCTCCCAGTATTTCTCCCGCACCACCGAGTCCCGGGAATGTAGCTGGGGCTTTATCTGCATTCCCTCCCCAGCCCTCGGTCGGAGGGAAAGGGAGAGGAAAAAAATGGGGGAGATGCTCTCCGTGGCGCCCGTGTGCGTGTGTGTTTGAATGCGCGCGCTGTCTCTCGCCGTTCCTCCTCCTCTCTCTTTTGTCCCGGGTTTTCGGCGGAAGTGGCGCCGGGGCGAAAAGCCGCGTAATGGGTGGAGGAATGAGGAGTGGGTGGCCGGGAATTTTTTTGTGGAGTTTCCGCGACGGGTCGTGTACGGCTGCTTAAAAAGAGCCGGGTGTTCTACGGACGGGGGAAGGAGCGTAGAAGGTGGCGGAGGTGGTTTGCGGAAAAGGCGTCTCATGCGCGCGGGTCGTTCCCTCCCCGGCGGCTCGTAACTAGACTGCCTTCGTTTCGTTCTCACTCACTCCCCCGCTCTCCTGCTTGCTTGCTTGGTCCCTCGCTGTGGCGGTTGCAACAGCAGCAGCAGGTTGACAGGAAAAATCAATACGCTCGCCAGCCACATCTCATCCACCTCACCTCCTCTCTCGTCCCCTCTCTCCCCAGCTCCCCTTTCCATCACCTCTCATTCCCTGCCCCTCCGATTCTTCTGCCTCCCGTCTCATTTTTTTCTCTGC
This sequence comes from Hetaerina americana, assembly GCF_022747635.1. Taxonomy (NCBI): domain Eukaryota; kingdom Metazoa; phylum Arthropoda; class Insecta; order Odonata; family Calopterygidae; genus Hetaerina; species Hetaerina americana. The sequence continues at coordinate 19,723,839 of NW_027287427.1, forward strand.
CGCCTACCCTCTCCCGCTACGCTGGGTGTGAGTTGTGGGCGTCTGGGGAAAGGGGAATTGGTAGGGCGGGCAGTCGGGTTAAGGAGGGGACGTGCCACCCGTAGTTCAATTGCGGGCTTTGTATGAGGGTGCGGGAGGGGAGGGTGGCTTGTGCTGGGGTGGGAGGATACTCTTCCCCGGTGCTCTCCCCTTTCCCTTGCCGCTCTCTTCCTCTCCATACCTCACCCCTCCCCTCTTCTCTCCTCCCTCCTTAAACCTTATCTAACCTGCCTCGCCTCTCCGCGGACTCGTTGCCGTATTGTGTTGGCTACGCTTTTCGCATTTTCGGTTTCCTTTAGGTTTTCATAAATAGCCTTACGCAATGCCCTACCAAGTCGTCCTCTTTCTTATCTCTTTCGCGTCCCCCAGCCCTTGCAGCTTTCTAGTTTCGTTGCTAACGCTGCTTCGTTATCTTCAATGTTATCTCGTTACTGCTGCGTATTTCTTGAACATTTCGTAGAAATAATCTTTTGTCTTATTCGAGTTTCGTTAAATCGTGATTTCAAGTAGGCAATCTGAAGTTCATGGGATATAATAAGTGTGTTCCAAGCGAATCGCCGTGAGTTCTCTCAGCTCCTGCCTCTAGTCGTTCGATTTTGGGATTCGACTGGCATACGATGATGTCATCGCATGCGCTAATTTTATCTCGCTTTCTTAACTAACATGTCTGGCGTTAGATGTTATCTGCTGTCGACCTTACAGTGATAATGATTGTCCCTACGGCCCCCTTTATTTCGATATGTGCTGCTCATTTTTTTTGACCAAATTAAGTCTGAAAGCTTACATGTTGTGCATATTAATGGTATGACGATATTTTATCTGTGTTGTGCATGAAACAGTGAAGTATATTTGAAATCTGTGAAGCACATGTAACTGTGAGTTATTTAAAGAGTTGGATAAACTTCCGTACACGATCCTCTGTTTGGTAAAGGTCAATCACCCCTGCTTAAGCCATTGCTATTGGGTATCACAATTGTGGGCAAGGCGAAATTTGTGCAATAATAACTTCGCACTTTGTACTTTATTTAATAATTCGAGTGTCATTTTGATAATTTATTAATTTGTTTAAATTGCGTATTCTATAGGATTGGCTGTACTTCTATAGTTAGAGCAACGCAATGTCAGTTCTTTCTTAAAAGCGTTGTAACATTGGTTTGATTTAGTATCGAAAGCATAAAATCAGTGCTACCAACCAATAAAGATTTTTAGTCTGTGGACCCTTGAGTATTAGTTCTGTGAAACATTCAGGTTTCTCGAAAGTTGAATGCGAACGTTTTAAACCCATATGGATTCAGAAAATCTGTAATATCTAGCATTATTTAAAACGTTTATATACAGCAACTTCAATCAATCTTCAATCAATCTTTTCCGCCTTTGAACACGTTGATGTCCAGGCCTCTAGGCGGAACGTTACGATCTGCAAGTGTCGAGTGAATAGGCGCCCATTGTTGAAAAATGTTTCCCTAGGAGTCTTAAGATTAAGGAATATATCACAGTTTAACAGCAAAAATGTTATAATAATAATGGACGTCCTGGTCGACGCATTTTATTTTGTAATTAATGTCGTTCTGAATTGAACTTCTGTATCTAGTAAATCTAACGTTATCATTGGCTCTTCGGATTGGTTTGTGTTTAGCTTGAAATAATTGTTAGAAGCGATTCAAAGTTGAGGTCTACGTTGTGTATCATCTGATTTTATAATCATAATCAGTGTGATTCTAATGCAGATTCAATCTTTGCCAGAAATGTATATATTTCATAAATTGTAAGCTTCCAATGTTGGACTGTTTGAATTAATTTAAATGATATGATCAACTAAAAATTATCAGTTTCTTGTTTTTTGGACGTGGTTTGGTAATAATTTGGGATAAAAGATTGATAAAAGAGTTGAAGAGCATATGATATGAGACGTGGAGTCATTCCCGAGCCGACCTCTTAATTTATCTCGCCAGTCTGAATACAAAAATTAACTTATTGAAATAAATACCAGAACTAGAAGATTTAACTCCTCATCCCGTAACGTTGCCCAATAAATAATATATTTAAGGATATAAAATTTGTATTCGCGTTTAATCCATCCAGACGGCATTCCTCAAGGATTTCATGAAGGTGAATAATAATTATTTCCCTTTTTCCATTATGTTACTGTATAATTGGAATCTCCCATACCCGCCTATCTTTTACTTGTTATTCATTTCAAATAGTACTTAACCTCCATAAATACATCGTTGGGTGGGTTGCTTGGAGTGCATGTGTATGATTCTAGCCACATGAGCTATGTGCAAAATTAAACTTAAATTTGATTCTGGATTGAGCCGTTTTTCTTTGAATTGTTGGTTTGATTTTGAAAAAAAGACTTGGGCTGCCTATTTAATCGTTAAAATGAGTATGTACAACTATTGGTTCTATTAAGTTTCTCATTTCTTGGTGCTTTATGTCATTCTATTCGGATTTGTTTTCATCTTGACGTAAGTACTCAAAATTCAGCTCCATTTACGGGATGCATGTCTCACCACCACATTCTAGGGCGTGTTCCGCACGGACCCCAGCCACATTCTACTCAAGCCATATAGCAGTGCTCAAACTCGAGATACATTCGCATCTCGTCTAGCGACTGGAATGGAATCTCCGAAAGAGAGGATGTTAATCTCCGATCCCTGCTATCCGCAGCGTGCGGGCTGTCCTTCATGTCGATGGGCTATCAATGTTATTTTTCCCACGCCCAAAAATCTCGATGCCGGTTTTTTTCCTCTCTCTCTCTCTCTCACCCAGGTCGCGTCGCTATTGATTCAGTCAGATAAATGGCTTTGGGATCGGCCTCCCTACAATAGCTTTGTCGGAGGGAGATGGATGGATGCTGCTCATCCATATTCTCCCCTCCAGATCCCCTCTGACCAATGAGATCCCTGCTTATAAATGCCATTCGGTGTTATTTTTAATTTTGAAGTGGGCAAAATTTCCGTTCTTTTTGTTTTGTTGAAAATTTGGACAGGGCTATGTGAAGTTTCTGGTTATTCGCTACGTGACGTACGTTCAAAGGGCGTTTTCTCTCTTTGCCCACTGGGCTCTCCACGGTGAAGAAGGGTGGGGGGAGGGGCGGCGGCCTGGTTGCGGGCCGGGGGGGGGGGGGGGGGGAGAGGGGCAGAGGTGTGGTGGTGGTGTATCCATATTTTAAGGGAAGCCGTAAAAAAAAGGAAGTCGCTCCTTGTCGGCTCCCGGACGTGGGGGTCATGCATGCGGATGAAGAAAACATTGATCCGTGCGACCCGTAACATTTTTTTATGGAAATTGAAAACTCGTGAATCAATATCTGTTCCAGGACTTACTTCTGTTAGTTTCGCACTCAAAATATATATATATATATATATAACTACATACTTTTGTTAGAAGTTCATCATTTTCAGTCCTTCCGAAGAATTCCTGATAAGCTTGTATACATACATATATTCCGTGACTTAATCTTGATTGGAGAAATGAGGGAAATCTTGTTCCTCGTGCCTTTGGATGGAAATGGATTAAACATTTGATCATCAGCAGCTATGGATGGATGATTCTTTTCGTATTTATTATATCTACCTCGCGTTTTAGCACGTTCGTATAAATGCCTCCTTATTTCGTCTTCGGGAAACTTTTTGGTATGATTAATTTTGGAATATGCTGCATAATCTTCCCCGTTCCCATTGACCCACCGCGGGGTTTTCCATGCCTTTAATTGCTGCTCCAAGGGCGAGTGTCGGATGATTTATCGCGGCATATTTCCTTGTACGAGACCATCCAGTGCTACACGAGGAGGAGCAAGATCGTCACGCCAGCTACAGGATAGCTGTTCTAGAATTTATTAAGTTTTGCCACCTAATAGAATCCTTGTGACAACTTATATTAATTAAGAATTCCCAGTTTTCCTTTGCCACTAAATATGAAAATACAATATACATTTTGAAAATACTGGGCCTAGGAAATTGACTTAATTTTTTTGAGTGTAAGTAAGTTCCAGTTTCAGTTCAGTAAGTTCCAGTTCCAATTTCAACTGCCATGTATCGAATATTTTATTTTAGACCCTAGGTTTACTTTCCGCCAAGTAGGACGGAATGTCGAGTTCTCCTAAGTGGGTATGAAAAATAGTAACTTTGTGATTTCACTGACAAATTTTTATTGCGAGACGACCCGGGTTTCGACGTTCAACGTCATCTTCATCACGAAGTTACTATGTTTCATATCCAATATGAATCGATTCCATTAAGTTACGCCGGAAACAATCAATTTCTCTAATTGTTCTCAAATGCTCGAAAGTGGTGGCGACAAAACCTGCATTCCAATTATTTTCTTTCTTTCGCCTGACGTTGGAATCTTCCTCATGCAAACGATTGGGTAAATGAACAGAACATTTTTTACATTGTACTTTCGTGGCAAAGACAATTTTCTACAGTATTTTTGTTATGATAAAGGGATGTGGAAACACACGTTTCCAGTTTTCAGTCCGAGGAAAGATAGTTGCATATCAAAGGGAAGCCATCCCAGTAAATGGAAGTTCTCTCTCTTGGAATTAAGTCCCAGTTATGAGGGCGTATCGTCAAATTTTAATAATCACAAGGAAATAATTGAGGTAGAAACTTAATTATTTTATTCGTTATTCTTAAGACTTCTATATAGTTGCCATCCCGAGTTATGCATTTCTCCCAGCTTTGCTTGATTTTTCGAAGACCGTCATTGTAGGACTCAGCAGATTGCGTCGAAAACCATAGTTTCACCTCCAGAATGACGTCATTTGCGTCGTCAAATATCCGACCTCTCCGTGGACTTTGGTTTTGGGAATAAGAATCAGTCGCTCGGGGTGAGAACTGGCGAATAGGGCGTCTGTGGCAACATTTCAAAGCTAATTTACTTTGATTGCCGGTCGCAACGTTGTTGCGATTGCAGGTCGCGCCGTGTTTGCTTCTAAATAGGAGACAGTCGTGGGTGGAACCCAGCGTGCTGACACCTTTGACATGTTCTGTACTAAGTCGTTAATTTTTCACGCACTGCCATAGCTAAGATTAGTCGCAGTCATAGTCCGTGATGAAAGGTCTTCCTCTCGGATCGTTGGTGAGTGACATGTGGCCAGTTTGAAAATTCCTTTTCCACCTTATGACTGTGTTAAATGATGGCTTATAATTCCCATAAACAGCCATCATTTAATGGCGAACGTCAAGTTACTGGATTTCTAGCCCTTCGAATGCAAAGGAACTTGATCACTCTGCGAGCCTCTTTTCTCCGTACTGCGAATTGCTTCCATCTGCTAACAAAAAAAGTCAACATTATTGCTGTAATTTACAACATTCTGAGCATAAGGATGAATTAAATACAGGATAAATATCATCTAGATGTCTCGGTTATTCCTTGGTAATAGTTACTTAAAAACGATACCTACGCGTATTAAACTGAATAGCGAAAGTGGTGACGCTTTAGCTCGGTCGAAGAATTCCAAACCTTATTGTTTGGGATTCAAATGTGAAGGTAAATCGTCATTCCTCTCAACCCTTTAAGTAACTTGTAAACCGAAGTTATAATACCATGTTATTATTTGGTCATAATGTTGGAACTTCGCTGGAGTTCCATTAATACTCTTTCTTTATCGCTAGTGCTCGGGTGCGATACATGCCTGGAGGGCTTTGAGCATGAATTTCCTAAGGCCATTCCTAACATCCGTCAAATCCCTTTATGTTTGCCTTTATAGCAAATCAGCGGCGACTAAGGCAGCGTGGCTGTTTTCTGCGTTGCACAAACCAAGGAATTAGCCTGATGCCGACTTGAAAACCAGTATATTCTTCTTTGTACTGCTATATTCGTAGCAGTATGGGAACGAAGTCCCGAGTATCGTGATCACGTATTAAACCTTCATTTATTATTGCCGTGGTAGCAAGTTGTTAGTATTCTTTTAAGTTATAAATTGAAATTATTGCAGAAAATTCAAACGTTATCGCGACAAAAAGAGTGCATAGTATTGTTATAAATCTAATGAAATTAAAAGAGAAATGTGTTTATAGTTAACCGATTAATATTTTTCTAATATTGTGAGCGTTTTTGAAGGTTTAGTGTTGTAGTAGTAGTAGTAGTAGTTTTAAGGGGAGGCGACCGACTGCTAAGGTCATTTGCGCCATAGGGGATGGACAGGAAAGGATGAAGGGTGGAGAGAAACCCGGCGTCGGCATTAGCCTGCTCTTTACGAAAGGCGCCAAAGGATCCGCAGTTTAACGTCCCATCCGACGGACGGCGTACTCACTCAAAGTGCCCTCCACAAAGTTTAGTGTTGTAAAGATAAACACAATACCAGTTGGGCAATGCTTACAGATATATTACAATTGTATATTTTGAGGCCTTATTAATTGGCCGTAAGACAGGACAACATTTTCTTTTGAATTAAATTTTTCTGTCCTTCTGAGAGAGAGATTAGCATGCGTCTTGAGTTTTTTGTTAGCTAGTTGCATCCTGTGTATTTTTTCAGTAAACTCGACCGCTTATACGGAAAAGTTAACTGTCAAGCTTTTTAGGTAAAAATATTGATTTTACATTCATTATTCCGCTGCTATAAATATTATGCATTCACCAAAAGAAGGCCGTCTACTATATGCAAGTGGAGGATATTTTTATATTGTGGTGTTATACTAACTACAAATTTCCCGTCATTAAATTTTTATATGGTGTTTCCCAAGGTTTTCCTTAGTTTTTGGTAACAAATGTCTCAATGCGCATATCTCTTGGAAGTAACAATTGATAACTATTAGAATCAAGGTTTTGAGGATGAATACCACGTGACAGGCAGGCTAAAATTGTGCTCGAATTGTTGGATATTTTTAATGTGGTCATAATCGAATTGGTGTTTTACTGGTCGAGTTGTTCTTTTTCAGGTTGCTATTGTCAGAATTACCCTCCCAAAGTTGATTGAAAATTTTGGCTTTCTTCAATTAGCCTCTTAAGACAAATAATTGCAGAATGTAGACTTGGAATATATCCTAATCAACAATAAAGCATATCTTATGGTGATGACTATCGTCACAGGATAATGGCGATATTTGTCAAAACCGTTCGTGTGCCTTTAGGACAAATTACTTTGAACATTTATTGTTCTAAAAAAGAAACATTTTTTATTTAATATCTTTCCATTTTGATAGTGATAGTAATGGTCGTTTAAGTATCGTTTTTCAAATCATTGTACAAATTAGGTACAAAATCATTTTTCTAATTTAGTACACAAGGTATTTCCACCGTTTTTCTGACGCTGAAACACCAAGGCGATGGTAATGGCGTGACATTTTTGAGAGCACACCTGAAGGGAAATGAATGGCAAGTAAGGATGATAATGCCTTCTTTTATTTCGTGAGAGCGGGTGGTGGGCGACATGTCTCGCATTCTTAGCCGAACAAAAGGCCCGGGGCGCTTTTCGAAAGTGACCCTTTCAAGGACTCATCATCCTACCCACCAGCAAGCATTCACCAATGTTGGCCCACCTCACTGGTCTTTATCACTCACTGATCGTACCGTACCATACTACAATCTCCGTGGTTTTCACATACACAACGCAAACACCCCTACCGAGCTCTCGGTTATCAAAACTAAGTTTTTATTCTATCCGTTAGATTCCTCTTGCAGCAATAGTGATATACGCACTACATCGTGATTCGTGTCGCAGCGTTTAACAGCCCACGCCGCTGCTTTAAGGATAGTCTCCCGCGGTTTGCCTTCAGTGACCTTGGCGATGGCGGCTTCGAGCTCGTTCAGTTTCGGAGACATGTTAGTGAGAGACGTTTTTCCCTAAGGGGACGCTTTACATTTTATGTTTACTTGTAAAGTAAAAGTTTTCCATTATAGCGTTTTCACTAATTTACCAAACGCATGTAATCATTGAGGCCCTCAAAACGTTATTTGCGCAGTAGCTAGTTACCATGTTTGGTTAATGCGTGGGTTGGCGCTCATTTCTTTTTCTTTGGTTTCTTAATTTTTACGCTTTCCTTGCATAGTCAGTGATTAGGATTAGAGAAATTTTGAATTTTTTTGTGCGTGTGATTATTTGGCACTTATGCATAGATAATTAGAGTAGACATTCACCGGGAGTGGTTAAAAGTTATTAAAATGTTAATTAATTAGCTTTCGAGGGGAGATTTATCCATTTTTTTGACTGTTTGTGAACAAGATTGAGGATAGTATTTCAATAAGTTAGATCATTTGGTGAAATTATTAGCAAATCCGTCCTGGAAGTTGCAAATGGAATTTTATTTGATCAATGTTTCTTCATTTTTATGTTGGTAGACGTTTGAATTTGTTATCACCAGAGTTGCTTTGATAACACATTCTATAGAGGTGTATAATAATTTTTATCGCTGTTGAGTTAGCAAAACCTCGACAAATAAATAACCTTGAAGTTGTTTTGATTTATCCATTTTAGGATCGAGAATAGGGTTTTCTCGGTTGCATACCAAATAAGCACTCCCATCGTACGTGAATATATGCTGTGGATATATAAGATTTCGTCATCTAAATATTGCCCTCTCTTTACTGAAGCCTTCAGCATTGCAATGACGTTCTATTTCAAACGAGATTTAAGTATTGTTCCGCAGCTTCTGTAGCCGTGGTGGTTCCATTTGCTGACTTGTACAGTGACCACGTCTGTTTCAAAGAAAGTTCTCCTCATCAGTGCTCTACTAAAAGTAATTCATGTGGTCTAATGAAAAGATTTGGTATTTCGATTCGTGATATTTAGCCAACTTTGTAGAAACTGTGTTCAGTTCGACTTCTGTTTAAGCTCATATGTTGAAACATTACCAAACATGCGTACCCATATTTCTTTGCGTTAAATGAATCTGCCGATGCAACTATCTTTATAACTGATGTGTGTTGGGGCTTGGGATGATGCGGTTGATTGTTGCTTCCCACTCAGAGGGTCCGGGTTCGGATCCCGGTGGTGACTGTTTTGGTATAACGATACCTACTTGTGGTGCTTTATGGAGAGCACTTCGAGTACGCCGCCCGTCAGATGGGGCATTAAACTGTACACCCCTTGGCACCTTACGTTTACAGGAGGCTAATGCCGATGCCTGACTTCTCTTCATCATTCCTCCAATCCCGGAATGTCCCACCGCTACCGATTTACACCCATTCACCGAATGACCTTAGCTGTCGGTGGCCCCTTTTCATGAATGTAACTACTACTCAAATGCCAAAATTCCATCTGCTGTATGTTCATAATGTATTTTGGTAGAATAGCGCTTACATTTATCCATTCATAAAGCCTGATGGAACCTAAATATTTTAAATGTCATTTACATTTGGCTCATAAATTATGTGGAAATAATTGTGTGATTGTTGTTATATTTGAAATATTATTCCGATTTACGTTTTAAGCACAGTTTAGTTGTTATTTTTTTCAGTCTAAATTCAAGTTTCTATTGATTTGTTTGTTGTGAAGTTTTCCGTCAATACTAATTGTGAAATATAATGAATGTAGATATATTTAACAAAGACCTCTGATAAACCACCAGTGTATGATTTATCAAATACCAAGATATTGATAAGTTCATAGTCATAGAATCAGTGAAAAATATGTTATGAGTTCCGTCGATGTCTTGTGTTTAATACCACCACTCGCATTGTAGGAAAGAAAACAAAAGTTGCAATCATGGAATACGAGATAAATATGTACATACACATACTCCTTACACCAACATGTCTTGTATACATCTTCAGATGCTAAAAATATTTATTTTGTTATAAAATCTGTGCGGCCAAATGCGACTACTGCCAATAATGTGCCAAATCCCGGATTATCCCCTCAATGTTGCCTATTAATTCTGGGGGGTGACTTCTGCTACAGAAACCAGAAAGTATCAAATAATCGATTTTTGGAAGAGATACGTTAAGGAAAGGGATGCTTTAGGAATGTAGGAAATTTTATAGAGTTGCGGTGAGTGTTAATACGGATTGAAATGGTGGTGGTGCATTCGCCAATTTTGAAAAGATGGGTGGAAGTTTCAGTAGAGGTGGTATTTGTCATTTTTCGAAGCATAAGTGGCCATTGAGGTTTGTTTCGAAGAGAAAAACTCGGGAGCAGAAAAGGGGAACCGTTTACACGTACACCTTCGGTGGTTGCAGGGTGAGAAAGTGGGGGTCATCTTGATTTTTAGTATTTCGCGCAAATTTGCGGGAAATTTGAAAGTGATGAAGGGACATATTGGAATGAGGAGGAAGCTGGGATCCTTATTTTTTATTACTGAGTAAAGTTCCTTTAGAATCTGATGGACTTAGTGGGAACCGGAGAAGTAGGTGGTGAAAAGTTTGTGAATATAAGGGCGGAGCGTTTTGAGCCAAGGAGTGTGGGGCGTAGGATTTTGCATTTGAGTAACTTGCCTGGATACCCGCATTTGCTGAGGGAGTGGTGGAAGCCGGTGGAAGTGTATATTGCTGTAGGGAGGGGGTGCTATAACATGTGACCGCCGCAAACGAATAGAGAAAATTGTATGCAGCATTTGGTGTGGAATCGGTGACAAGTGCAGAAACAGAGAAATCGTTCATGACTTATTGGTTTTTGTTAACCGAAGTGGTAAATTTTGGAGGATATCGATGTATAAGAACCTTGCAGAGGAGCCAGAAAGGGAAGAGTGAAAGAAATAGAGAAAAATTAGGACATTCAATTATGATGGTTAGATTTCCATGTTCCTAGGGCCAAAAAAAGGTTTCAATGCAGAAGAGAGGTTCGAGATTTTGTTTTTGTTAGTTGGTGGCGTATGAAGAGTTGGGCGTAAGCAGGAGAGTGCGGGTACGTATGACGGCACCTTTAGTGTGAAGGAAAAATTTGTCATTGAGAGCGTTATCCATTGATACTAATTCTGTCCGACGGATGAGAAGTCAGGTCAGTTGGAGTTCGTGGTAATCGCGGAGAGATTCTTGGCCGCCTCTAGGTATCTCATATATATATATATATATATATATATATATATATATATATATATATATATATATATATATATATTTTTTTTTTTTTTTTAAGTAATCTACCGGTTAAGGTAGGTTTTTGGACTGACACAACTACCAAACAAATATTTTATTACTCCTAACAAAACACAAAATCAATCATCCTACTCTATATCAGGTCCCTCTTCATCTCTGAGTACTTCCTTCCTCCCTTCATCCCGTCCAACAACCCTATCCTGTTCCTTCCCTTTCCTCTTTTGCCCAACATTCTACCCTCTATCACAGTCTTCAACATCCCACTGCCGGTCAACACCCCCTTCATCCACTTTTCCTGCCTCCATAGGATAGCTCCCAACAAACCCCTCTCTTCGCCCACCATACCAAGTACTTCCTCATTTGTTTTCTTCTCTGTCCATTTCACCTTCTCCATTCTTCTCCACACCCACATTTCAAAAGCCTCCAATCTACGTCTATCCTCCTGCTTCAATGACCACGTTTCCGCTCCGTACATAGCTACGCTCCATATCAAAGTTTTTACGAGTCTTTTCTTAACATCCTTACTCAAAGTCCCTGTCATCAACTCCCTCCTCCTTGTGAAAGCCTCTTTGCCTAGCGCAATTCTTCTCCTTACGTCCCTACTACTTTGACCGTGTTGGTCCAAAAAACTACCGAGATACGTAAACTGTTCTACCTGCTCTAGCTTTTGCCCTCCTATTTTAATGTTAAGCTTGGCCTTTTTCTTTCTAGAAAATCGCATAACCTTTGTTTTATTAATATTGATTCTCATCCCATACCTGTCGCACTGAATTTCCAATTCACTAAGCAATGCTTGCAGCCCCTTGGCTGACTGACAAACTAAAGCTTGGTCATCAGCAAACCTAACTGATTTTACGAATTCCCCGCCCACTTTCATTCCTACCTCGAGTTCTTCCCATGCCTCTTTGATCATTTCTTCTGCGTACAGGTTGAACAGCAACGGTGATAATGGGCAACCCTGCCTTACACCCCTTCCTAACACTGCCCATCCTGACTCCCCGTTTCCCACCCTCACCTGAGCAGTCTGAGACATGTACAGGTTGCGGATTAGCCTCCTTTCCCTCCAATCTATTCCTATTTTCTGCAATATACTCATTAGTTTTTCCCAATTTACTCTATCAAACGCTTTTTCGAAATCTACGAAACAGGCAAATACCTCCTGGTTGTGTTCTATATTCCTCTCGATTAATAATCTCATTACTGCAATGGCATCACGCGTACCTCTCCCCTTCCTAAACCCAAACTGATCATCCCCTAAGTAATCATTTGCCCTACTCTCTATCCTTTTGTTTATGATCCTGAGAACAACCTTAGCTGCGTGGGATATCAAACTAATTGTCCTATAGTCCTCACATGACGTGGCCTTTACCTTTTTCGGAATAGGAACTAAAACTGATCTCACAAAGTCTTCCGGCCAGATTCCCTCCTCATAAATACTACGGATCAGCCCATATAGCCTCTTCCTCCCACATTTTCCCAAGCATTTCAAAAGTTCCACGGGAATGTTATCTACCCCCACGGCCTTATTTAGTTTCATCTCCCTTAATGCCCTTTCTATCTCATTGTCTAGTATGCCTGGACCTAAGCTATCTTCCTCTACGTCATGTTCCTTTTCAATGTCTAACTTTGTTGGTCTAAGCTCTTTACTATACAGGTCTTCTACATATTCCTTCCATCTCTCTTGGATCTTTCCTGCGTCAACTATTACCTTACCGGCCTTATCTCTAACTGCTATCGTTGATCTCCCTTTCTTACTTCCCGATAAAGATTTAACTATGCTGTAAAGCGCACCGATTTCCCCCTTCCTCTGCAGACTTTCCATATTCTCGCACTGCGTCTTCCACCATGCTTCTTTGGCTTTATTTGTTGCCCGCCTCAATTTATTGTTCAATTCTTTGTACTTCATTTTGCCTAATTCTGTATTTATATTCTTCCATTTTCGCCGCTCATCCATTTTTGTAATCATCTCATCCGTGATCCATGGTTTACGAGTCCTTTTAGCGTTAACGGTTCCAATAGTGTCTTTTGCCGCTTTAGACAACCCTTTCTTGATACATTCCCATTTTTCTTCAATAGTACTTAGCTCTTTACCGTCCTCCATGATTTTCTCTACCGCCTGTTTGTATTCCTTTCTTTTCAACCCATTTAATGCTTCTACATTCCATTTTCTAACTCGCCGCCCCTGCCTTATCTTTTTGAAACGTACGCTACATTTCATAACAACTAAATTGTGGTCTGAGTCCGCATCCGCTCCCGGGAAGCTGTGGGAATTTATCACACTGTTCCTAAACCTGTGTCTAACCAGGATATAATCTAGCTGATATCTTCCCGAGTCACCTGGCATTTTCCATGTATACCTGCGTCTTTTGTGGTGTCTGAACCAAGTGTTGGTGATAACTAACCCCTGTCTCCTGCAGAACTCAACTGCTTTCTCCCCGCGGTCATTCCTCGTGCCTAAACCGTAGTCCCCCACCTCATCACCATCTCTTCCTTCGCCTACTGTCGCATTCCAATCCCCCATCACTATCAAATGTTTCCCTGCAGGAACACATGCAATCATGTCCTCTAACTGATCGTATATCCTATCGACCTCTTCTTCCTTATGGTTGCTCGGTGGCATGTATACCTGGATAATAACTAAGTTCGTGGGTTCTGCTTTTATCTCCACTAGTAGTATTCTATCCGTTACCTGCTCTATGTTGACTACGCTTCTTCCTACCTCTTCATTTAATACTATGGCAACCCCTCGTTGGCTCTCGTCCCCACCGCTGTATATTATTCTATACTTATCACTCCAGTAATCCCCGCTATCTTTCCATCTCACCTCGCATAGACCTAAAATATCTATATTTCCCCTTTCCATCTCTCGCTTAACATTCTCCAATTTCCCCGTCCTCATCATTGTCCTAACATTCCACGTTCCTATTCTAACTAATTTGGTCTTCTTCTCCTGCGTCTTCTGTCCTGCTGCTGCTGGTTTTCCCTTGCAAGGGTTTCGTGGGATGACGACCGCGGAAGCCTTGCCTCCCCCGCTGCCGGGCACGACACACGGCCGATTGGGCCGAGCCCCGTGGTTGCCAGGACTCAAAATATCTCTATTGTCCATCACATTGTTCTTGGGAATGATAATTGAGGTGGTTTCCCGTTGCCTTCCTCAATAGTGTTTTTAACGTGACACCATCACTTACTGGCCGCCCCACTGGGGTCAGACGCCATTGCAGCCGCCTCACTGAGGAACAGACGCTGCGTGGACTACCTTTCGTCTGGCTCCTAACCTTCGACCTATCTGGCATGGGTGACCCTACCAGGAGCAATTTTTATTACTCCCGCCAGTACAGCTCTAGGGGTCATCGGAACGCACAAGCCCTTCCACCACGTCAAGGTTGTAGTCCGGGGAGGGATATATATATATATATATATATATATATATATATATATATATATATATATATATATATATATATATATATATATATATATTATATATTATATATATAGACACACACATTTTCTCTTACATTGCTATTAGGTAATCTATCGGTTAAGGTAGGTTATCTTAAGGTAGGTTTTCAATGGACACCACCAACAAATAAATATCTCCTAACAAAACACAATGCAGCATCTTACTCTACAAGTCCCTCTTCATCTCTGTGTACTTCCTTCCTCCCTTCATACCGTCCAACTTTCTATGCATATATTCTTCTAAATTTGATGTTAAAGTTCAAGCATTTCATTTCACCACCCCGATTAGATCTAGTGAGAAAACTCGCATCTTGGTTTTGAACATCGTGCGCGCGACGTCTCAATACACGTGCTGAAGTTGGGTAGGACATGATCGCGAACCAGAGCGATTTCTGACCTCGCTCCCCCTCCCTCCCCTCCATGCCCTCGTCCCCCCACCCCTCGCGGAGAAACACCACTGCTGCTCCCACTACTACTACTACTACAAATACCACGACCACCGCACACACACACATTCTAAACCTCCCTCGTTTTCCTCCCTCCCCTTACCTTTTCTTCTCCCCCCTCATTGACTCCACCCCTCTCCTCTTCCCCTTCTTCCTTTCCCGCCAAAAACACGGAACTCAAGTTCATTCAGTAGCGCCTGCGCTCAGCCCCCCTCCCCCCGATATCTTCACTCCCACCCCTCTCCCACTGGAAGGTCTTCCCCCCCCCCTTTCTCCCCTTCACTCTTTCTGTCTCTTTTCCTCTCTCTTCTTCCCCTCCAGCCCCTCGCACTCTCTCCACTTCCCCTTATTCTCTCCTCTCCTTCATCCCTCGTGATCCACACTTGAGAATGCCCCGCCCCCGCCTGCAACTGCATCATGCGTGCGTGCATCATGATCACGTGGATTGTCGATTCCGAGGTTATTTTCAAATAAATCAATGGCCAATTTCAATCTAGTGTGGCATTATTTGATCCATTTAGAAAAGGGTTATTTGATGTGGGTGTGTGCCTCTAACAGGGTGCGGCTAGTCATTCTTGAAGCCTTGCAAGCAGGAGCATTAATGTTATTTTACTGGGGAGTAGATAGTTGGCAGTTTTAAGAATATTTTTTAATTTAATAAGAATGACTCTTTATGTAATTAATAGTTCAATTTGAATGAATAATGTCTTAAGCAGTGGATTTCAGTGTTTCATGTCTTCTGAGATAAGGTAAAGAAATGTGCGTCAATCCTGTGTATTGAAGGATTATTTTTGCTGTTAATCGGGCTGAAGAGTATTGCTACAGATCATTTTCTTGCATACCGCTGGACTAAATATGAGAAGGCAGTCATCTTTAGGTAATTACTTCTTTGAATGCGAATAAAGCGGACGATAAATTCTCCATAGTGTGATTTTTGCACAGGCGCGATGGGCCAGCAGATGACCTCCAGTTTCATTACTTGTTTGCAAAATTTAATTTCCTGAAAGATAGCAGTAAACTGACGCAAAAATGTATCATGGCAAGGTTGCTATTCATCTAGATGCTTAATATCAAATTCATCGAAACAGTTAATAAAGACAAAACTCTAGTATAGGGTTCCTTACTAGCTGAAATATTTATGCCTGTAAATTTACCATTGTCTGTTGGATTACGTCGGGGGTTCAAGGTAGCACAATCCCTTCAAAAACAAAAGTTTATCCTTTAAAACCTGAAATCGGAAACCGTTTAATTGTGGCAAAATCGACTCAATTGGCTCTGCTACTCTGTCCTAATGGGATATTCTCTGATTTGAAGTCTTATATTGGTCCTAATGGAATAGAGTTGAACCATGTAATTGATGCGTGGAATGGAATGGTACCTTATCATCTGATTTTGGTAATATTTATTGATTACCTAAACATTTCATTATCCGAATCCATTTATAGGACCAAAGATAGGTATATCTCCTCTTCACTTCCAAAGTCCCAATGAGGTTTGTTGGAGATGCATTTTCTTATCAGCTGCTCTTGCTCCCCATCTCTCATTATCTATCTGGACGTGCGCCAAATATATCGAGACATGATACTACAATTCGCTGACACTCAAAATTTGTCTCTGATGCTGTCATTTTTAATTTCTTAATTTTAAATACTCCGTGCTAAAGGCTATTGAGATGTCTTACGCACTGAAATTTTCAGAAATAGCGATCAGTTTTCACAAATGCGTTCTCCTTATTCCATTGATTTATTCGATACACTACGAGAAAAACTTGAAATTCGATGTCAGAAATTAATAATCATATTATCTTTTTCTCCGGGATCTTCCACCTAGTCAAACGTTTGCTCACATTTTGCTTTAACTACTGTAATTATTATAACAGGGTGTCCATTGGTACTTGGACACTTGAAACCCGGGAATGGTAAAAAACATGGACGTTTGTTGGAGACCGGGAGTAAACTCCGAACCGTAAACCCCTAACTTCAGTGTGCTCATCTTCTGTCAGAAGTACTCGGAGGGAAGAGGTAGCCATCACGCGATTGAGATTAGGGCACTGTGCTCGGACACTTACATATTCACTGAAGATAACCTCTTTGTGAAGACTGTGATGCCCAAATTACTGTCTGTCACTAATGAACGCGATGAATACATGAATGGAGCAGAGCGGGACGGCTGAACTTCGAGGGAGACCTCATTTCTGTGCAAGGCGATAACCCTTAAGTCCTTAGCCGATTAATAGCTTTTTAAAGGAATCTGGTATCTTACGACTGGTGTAACAAGAAAGTGAAAGAAGGTACGAGTTAAATCTGGCCCTGATGCTATTTGAAATTTATAGTGCACTTGTTTGTTTAGTTTCATAGCTTTATGATGAACATATTGGGTTTTGAGTGCTGCAAAATAACCTAAGCAGTCCATATTAATGCATCATTACTTCTACCATTAAATGAGCAGCAACACCCGAACTTAGAGAAAATTAGTGTTAAACTTACGGAAAAAGGGAATGGTCAGTAAAAAGAGCAAAGATTTTTGTTTATTCATTTAAATTTTGTTTTGTAATAAAATATTCAAGTTATTTTTTTAATTGGCGTTATTAATGCATTGTGTGTTCTGCAGCAAGAATTTTGCGTCACATCTGTGTACTTTGAAGGAGCATTCGTGCCCTTAATTGATCCAACCCATTGACGCTCTCCGAAATTACTGCACGCTTACCGTCGCTGCGATACAGCTGACGTGTGTAGCAATCGATTGGTAATTTTTTTACTTATAATTTCACTAAGATAAATCTTCCATGGTAAGAATATTTTTATGCTAAGTGCCTGCTGATAGTCATCTGTATTATCAAGTAGGTATAGAAATTTACGGATTAATAGAAAGCATTTCAAACCCTTGTTTCATTATGTTTATAAGCAGTTAATTTTAAGAAATATCTATTCCTGGCGTCATGGTTGCTCCTTATTTAAAGCCTAAATGAGTCTGAATCGATAATTATTTATGTATTTGCATTTCATCTGTCCTAGCAATTAAAAACACAAAATGGAGACGTGCGGTTGACATTCATTTGAATGCTTCAACGTCAAAATCTCTTCATAAGACTCGGAAATTCTCTGCCACAAGCGGGGTTTTATTTATGTGAGCCATTACATTTGTATATATTTTTAACTATTCTTGATCTACGTATGGATGTATCTGTCACGGGAAAATGCTGAAATATATGCATATGTAAATTAGGATTACATATTGGAAACTAGTTCACGTAAAAATGGTAGCGCAAAGCCTTCAACAACTAATTTCTGTCCTTCAAAACCTAGAAAGCATCTAATTAACTTAAATCTAAACCAACTTTTAAATATGTTTGGGTTAAAAAAACTTAAGGGGTATAAAGGGTTAAGCAAACATTTCCATAGAATCCTACATGGTTTGCATAAAAGTATCGGGAAAAAGATTTGTTTCAGATGTAGCTACATTGGCTCAAAATTCTTTAAAGCACATCCCTTGAGCGTCGACACTTAAGTCAGCGGCTTTTCCACGACTCGAAGGCTCCCTGGTAGGCGGATTCCGGAAGGTCCTTCAAGGTTCGCGTGCAAGCTTCTTTAACGGCACTTAGGGTCCCATGGTGTTGGCCATTGACGGAGGATTTAATTTTTGGTAATAGGAAATAGTCTGCTGGTGCCAAGTCGGGACTGTAAGGGGGTTGGGGAATCTACGCGATGCCGTTGTAGAAAGTCTTCGCAATCAAACACAAGACTGTGGTTTTTGCCTTCCGTCAAGACCTTCGGGATGGATATAGAGCAGATCTTTCGCGTCGCCAAATTTTCCGTGATAATGGTGTAACTATCCTATTATCAACGCGATCATGCGCACAATTAACCAACGGTCTGTAATAAGTACTTCACGCGAACAACAGGAAAAAAATGTTCCCGATACTTACTATACAAACCTTTTAGAGTTCAGGATTTTTTTTACCTTTCGTACGTAAGCTTTTAATAATGCGGGAGAATGTGGCCGTACTTGATAATAATTACTTTTAGTGCATCTACTGGAAGGATGTCTCTTTGGGAGGGATGTTGAAAATGTATTATTACCCCCATCGTACTGCGATCGGCGAGATCACGTCTGTAAAATTAGAGAGATTAAATGTAGAACAGATGTCATTTTTAGATGTCATTTTTCCGCGAACGATGAGGGATCAGAATAACATTGTCCGACAGCGGAAGGGGTAAAAATGTTCGAGTCAAAATTAGTCGTATGTATTCGCCCCATGCCCCCACACACATTAGCGGTGGCTTACAGGTTACTAAAAAATACAAAGTACAGTGTATTCCAAAAACAACCTCAATTAATAGTATAAATAATGTTATTGAAGTATATTAAATATATTAGTCTCCATTATGTTTTAATTTGCTAATTAAATCAATAGTTCCGCGCCAAAGTATTATCAAATAGTTCTAGTTTAATAGTTCTATTAGATTATTAATATTCCAGGACTCCTGATTTCGGACGAATCTGATTACGGACGAATGTGGTATAGACCATTGCATCAATTACTTAGTGAAAAAATGTCTTTTAATCTTGATGATCTTTTTTTACTACGTGTGTCTCATTTCGATAATTTGTATTCGTTTGCCCATTAAGTCTTACTGATGCTCCCTAAGTGTTCATTTTTTCAAAGCACCCAAAGAGGCATTAAGGCCATACATTTTCGGAAAGCAATGTACTTCTAGCTATTTTATTGAATGTTAAAAATACCAATTCATTCCTGGTTCGTACGGCGTATTGTATTTATTTTAGTGCGCTTCAAGCCACCGCTAGGGTGTGTGGTAGGGGTGAATATACAAACCAAAGTCAGAAACCCGAAGGCCTGAAAACGGGAAGCTTGGGAAATTCGCTAAACCTCGTGGGTTGATTTGACGTGCTGTTTTTTAGAATTACATTTTTTTAGAAATGTCTCTTCTTCCATAGATTTTGGAAACCATATTTGTTCACTGCTGCTATGATTTCCTTGTCCAGTTGAAGTTGTTCATGCCTACGTTTTCTCTTCCAGGTTAACAGCAGAAATGAGTGGGAGGCTCTTTCGGAACAGTTTAACGTTCCGAGGCAATGTGTCAACAGTGGTGTGGCGCTTAAGCAACTTTACATAAGGTAATTGAATTGACTTACACAATTATATTTTTATTTTAATTGCTGCATTAGCTAAGGAGGGTGTGTATATGTGTGTGCTGTATGTATGTATGCATGCTTGAGTATCCCGTTCATTGTGTTCACAAATGGAATATGAAGTACCCTGCAATGGGATGAAATGGCTTTGAACGGCAGGGTATTTTAAAGATTAAATACATAGTGTGTATGATCAAGGAGGTAATTCACGCTCTTTGAAAATGGAATTTTTAAAAGAAAACAATACCAGGAGAGAAATTGGGAATTTTTGATTTATGGGCCTTAAGTCTTCTTTCTCCCGGCCCTCAACCTCCTCCACGTTCTAATAGATGCCCTTCTTCATTGTTGCAGTAATTCATCTAGTTCAGGCAAACATGTTAGTCGTGGCTGGTTCAAAAGGCTGTAGTCAACTTTGCTTTGGCTTCCGTGTTTTCCCCTGTTACTTAAAGAAGTTATTTAGAGCTGCCGATTGGTTAAATAACATGCTGATGTCCTGTATTGTTCGCTTCCCTTGGCGTCTTTGTAATTTTTAACGAGCACTAAATTTCGGCGATCAGGGCTACTGGTTTCACGGAATCATTTTTGAAGCTGAATCAGTATTCTGTCGTCAAATTTTGTCTATCCCAAATAGGGACATAGGCGCACTCGTGTCTGGGCTGAAACATTTACAGATTTTTGTCAATGACCAAAAGGGTACCGTGCAAATCATTATAAACATTACAAGTCTTTTTTCATTAACTTGTGAGTATTAGGCATTGCAATTTCAGAAAGGCAGGATTAAACTAATTGTAAAAGAATCAATCTTGATCTTGAGACCTAGAGGAAATTGGTGAAGTGATTAGAGAAACAGTCGAAGAGATAGGCCCGACCAGTTTTCTCCTGGATCAAGTCACGGTCTCAGAAGGAAACTACAAAATGATGTATGAAAGTGTTTTTCCCTTTTAAAAATGCCTTTACTTGTCTTGGTTGGGGTGCCAGCACCTCATCACCCTCAAGTTTTCTTTTAAATTACTAACTATGGGTGATGGAGTTAATAAGGTAAAATGGCTCGTTGTATCATGTTTTTCGCCAATAACTCTAGATGATTTGATGTTAGACTTGATTTGGACCTTGTTGCGTTGCATCGCAGTTAACAGGCTTTGGACAATTCCACCTATTACCTCAGTTCACGACAGCGGAAATGAAGGGTTCCACAGTTCGTAATGAATAAAAATTATGTTCTGAAAATTTAATTATGACTGAAATATCTTTTTACAACGAAGTACTTAAATTCTTTATATCCCATACTTTGTTCTTTTTTTATTACTCACGAATACAGTTCTTTATAAATGTTTGACTTTAATATTATTAAATTTCCGTGATCAACTATTTGTAATTAATTCTAAAAATGTAATGATTGAATATGTATTGTTTCATTTTTTTTGGGAAATGATACATCTTTATTAGTTTTACAATTGGCAGATTTATTTTTAGGGAAATTTGAACGCACGCACGCAAAAATATATCCCTTCGTGTATTTTAGACTAACATTTAAAAGCATTTCGTTTTAATTATATGTGTAGATTTTAATACTCCTGTAAATATAATTTGGTCGAATAAACCACACACATTGTATAATACTTTTTCATTCATTAAACCTTTGGTGCCATTAGTGGAATAGGAGCCTCATGCTTCCCTGGATTATTTCGCTAGGTTTTTACCTATGTCATCAAAATAGCATGTAGCATCCATCATTCGTACATAATAGTTTTTGTGATAAATACAGCTTGCTCTCTTTCTCTCCTTATCTTGGGAGTGAATAGTAGTTGGGGCAAATGTGCAGTACTCACAGTTTTCAGCAGGCTGAACAGTTCTCTGCTTGAACTGCTTTAACACCTTCGATTTAGATGGTGGCTGTAGATTGAATGATGTCATTTTCGGCTAATGTCATCAACTACACAGATTTTGTTATAACGCCGTACATATTTTTCCTACTAAGTTTATAGCCATGAAAATGCCCCACTAGACATATGAGCAGCAACTATGAATAAAAATCTTTATTCTGTTTTCATTCCCAAAAATGGTAAACGAAACCAAATGTGACCTCGCCAAGAACTGCGCTCTTTTTCCATGATAGCCTTTTTGTATTAGACATTAAAAAGAATTTTTGTGTTTTAAAATTTTTGACGGCCGATCTCTAGTCGACAGCTCCAAAAAAAGTAAAATAACACTAAATTATGCATATTCCTGCATTATTCCGAATTAATTTTATATTTACTACGCATAATGTTCATTTTTGGAGTAGTTACACGAGGGTAGGTACACAAGGCGCGTGTGAAAAACTTCTGTCTTTCTGTATGGATTATTCAAGATCAATTGCTTTGGAGTTCTTTTTGTTTTAGGGGAAACTTGTAGTAAATTTTAATTCTCAAGGAGAGAAACTCGTTCATCAATTAGGGTGGAGTGCATTGTGCGTCAACGTCCGGCTAGTACACATTTAACTGATAACCAGGGTCCGTGGTTTCCATCCAGGACCCGATTTCGTGTTTGATGAACCTCGTGAATTTGGAGACGTGACCGCGGCGGGTTTTGAAATATTAAGGGCATTCCTATAGACTCCCCTCCCACTCACCCTTGGAGACGCATTTCCGTGTACCTGCGGGCATTAAAGCACTGGAGATGTCGCTCGGCCGTCTTGCGTGGTCCCTGGCGTGTAGCCCGTGGTGTGCGTGATTGGTGCTAGGTGGGGTGGTGTGACCGTCACCTGCACACCACGGAAGGCCGAGACTACCGCGACAGAGGCCGGAGCCCGACTGCTAGACGGAGGGTGGAGGAGGAGGAGGGAAAGACGAGGGGGCGGGGGAGGGGGAAGCGGCGAGGAGAGGGGGAGGAGTCGGGAGGAGGGCGGGATTGGTCCGGGGCTCGGAAGAAGAGAAAGAGGATCGGGCCCCGCCCCCTCCTTCACGGACCTCCCCTCACCTCCCCTCACACATCTGATGTGTACTCCCTCGCCCCCCACCCACCCCCTTCAGCCAACCCCCTCCTTCGGTACCCTCTCCCCGCCCCTACCACCACGGAAACATTGACCCAGTTACGTGGGAGGAGGAGGGGGTTGGGTGCTTTGGGTGATAGTGTGCGTGTCTGTGTGGGTGGCGGGGGGTTAGGCACCCTTGAAGGGGCCTCATGTTAGCGTAGCAGTGAGAGGTACAGGAGAACACGGAAGAGTAGCACTGAGAGGGCTGCTCCGAGGGGGTGATTCCTTGAGGGTAGATGTGTGTGTGGTGGGGGTGGGAGGGGGCTTAGGTGGGCCGGTGCGCCGTGGTGAATCGGGGGATGCCCGGTGACGTACCCCCGTGTACGATCGGATCGAGACTGGAGGCAGACGGGTGGAGAGGGGAGGAACGACGCGTGAGGGGGGCGGGCGGAGCGGGGGGATGGTCGCGTAGAGGGAATGCTAGCGGTGTTGGAGTCAGCGGGGGGGTGGGGAAAGTGAGGGGAGGGGTAGGTGGGAGAGGTTTTGTGAATGAGAGTGAGAGCGCCTCCCTGACTACCCTCCTCCCCCCGTCGTCCCGTGGCGCGCGCGCGCGAGAGCGGGAGCGGCCCCTCATTCACAGCGGCCCGTCCTCGGGGCGGCGGCGGCGGCCTGAGACCGGAGGCCCCGTGGCCTGCGAGATACCGGGCGCCAGTTTCGCGGGGTTTCCCCTCCGCGACCCAACCCCCCTCGGCAGGCGTGTGCGCGACGGGCGATTTTGGCGGGGAACCGACACGAGTCGATCGCCAAGGGCCACGCGACCGAAGCGGTCTATGATTCAGAGGTAGTCGGATGCCCATAGTTAGGGTTATGGTGTTGGTTTCAATGCTCTAACCGGAGTCATTTTAGGTGGGGGTGACAAAAGCTACTCTCATGTCTCGCATTTATTTTTTTAACTACTAAAATGTGTTACAAGTTTTTCTATTTAATAAATTTGATCGTTTACGTCTCATCAATCTTAATATCTTAATTAATATTTTTGTGCTCCACGGATACGTAGCTCCATGTGCGAGAACGGTATTAGTCCACCCGAGCTAGCACAATGTTTTAGTGGATTTGAATGCTGACCGCGGGCTAAATGCGGAGTAAATAGTCACAAAAAGAGGGAACATCTTATTTCTGTCCCATAGTTTTGGTACAGTTGAAAAATTATTTTCAACTTCACTTCGGTATTTTATACTCGCATTGTGTCTAATTATTCCCGGTCGATTGTTTTCGGAATCGCCGTCCTACTCGGCCGTAAACTTAGTAGCCACTTTTAACTAAAGATTTTATCCTTTCTCTCCGTGGGCAAGGACTCAATTCGGTGATTTTGTTTCTTTTCATTACTTATCGTGAAATAATTCTATTCAAAAGATTATAGTCTTATTTTTTCTGGGACTACCGTTTCTTTACTTGCTCACTCCGTCATTTTGGGAAAACAAACTATCAATTTAGAGTATGGGTTTTGGATGGTCCTCGATAACTCTTAAATGTAGTCTTCGTCGGCTCCTTCCTCAGGTAATAAATTGTTTTGGTTTTGCACTCATTTCTGCTTCAAAATGTCATACCGTTCATTTTCAATCCTCGTCCATATTAATTCCGTCCTAAATATATACCTTTTCCTCCGCACTTCTAAGCTTATTCGCGTTCTCCCTTTATGTAGCCTTAATATCCTCTTTCCTCTATTCTGCGGCTTTATCAAGTTTTGAATTTCCTTCTGACCACCCATTTCCGAAACCTATATCAAGGTAGTATTTGTATTTTTTCTTCAAATTAAAGTTTTATTTACGACCGAGGCTCTTCAAGGCCCAAAAGCAAATCTTGGTGGTTTACTCATAATCTGTTGTGTTCGGAGACTTATGTTGACGTTGCATCTGTTCTATACTTAATAGTATCTAAATTTGATTAAATATACGATAGAATGATTGTGGAATGTAATATATTACGTTGTAAATGGTTTGCTTTAGGAAGAACAGTGACTTGTAGTCCCGATATGCGTCTAACTGGTAGCAATGTGGCACGCTACTTTTATTAAACAGTTCTCGCGAGGTTGCATTTATATGGAAATGTTTACCCGAATCGGTCGAGAAGAAGGGAGACTGGGGAAGTACTGAATGGGGTGCGGCAGCATAGCTTGCTAATTTGGAGAGAAATTGAATTAAAATCCACGAATTATGTTTTCACACCTTGTGCATGAAAGTAGTTGACCCTGGGGTAGGAGATGGGTGATAAAACCAGATCGTACGTTTATCATTTTGGGGACAATGCAAAGATTGTTTCCATTATGCTTTGGTCTCGTAGGTAAATTCAGTAAATCTTTGGTAGTGTTCCTAAATAAAAAATTAATGTATAGATTGCACATGGGTCCTTTTTTAATAAAATTTCATTTTAATAATTTAATAAAATTATTTCCTCCTTTCTAGTGAGTAGGTTTTGAACTTACTTTCGTATTTATCCAGAAGAAGCTAAGCTATTCCGTAATCTTATTGCTAGGGACGTTCCATAACTATTTATGAAAAAATTAAAAAGTACAATATTTTGGGTAGTTTTTTTATTTGACCACATTATCTCCTTTTAATTAGATGCACTCCTCCCAGCATTTCTCCAACTTTTATAAGTCGTCCGAAAAATAGGATCTCGGAAGATCCTCAAAAAAGGCATTCGTGTATTAGTGTAGATCTCGTTCGACATGTATCGTTTTCTGCCGAGCCATTTTTTCAAGTGGAAGTAGAAAGGCACTTGGGGCCATATGTGGTGAATAAGGTGGATTTTTTTATTAATCGAGCTTTAATTCCATAAATTTCGCCATCGAAACTGCTCACGTGCGCCCCGTGCATTGTCTTTATGGAAGGTATTTTTTCTCAAATTTTTTTGCCAGATGATAACGGTTTTTCTTGATTTCTTTGCTCAACCGGTGTAGTAACGACACATAATACTCTCCATTTATCGTTTTTCATTTTTCGAATAATTGGTGATTCCGGTTGCATCCCAAAAAACCGTGGCCATCACCTTGTCGGCCATTTTCACTGTCTTCCCTTTCTTCGGAGCCTAATTGCCCAATGAAATCCACTGTCTCAAATTTTTATTTATCTTTGGAATATAGTAGTTTATCCATGTTCCGTCCACCGTTACGTATCGACGCTGAAACTCGTCAGGATTGCGACGAAAATGCGCCAAAACAACCCCCGATCCGACCACGCGGTCGTGAGAGCAAAGGTGGCACCCACCTTACCGACATTTTTTTCATACCCAAATTTTCGTGCAAAATTGGAAACACTGTACCTTGTAATATGCCTTTGCCTCAACTATTTCGCGAACTTTTATCCACCGATCACTCAAAACCATATCGTGGATTTTGTCAATCATTTCGGAAGAATTCATTTCCATTGGAATACCCGGACGATGTTCATCATTTGTGGGTGTACGTCCACGTTTAAACTCAGTGACTCAATTGTTTACAGTCGGAAACACAGGAGTAGATGTGCCATGATCTTCACCCAAGTCAGCTTTGATCTCTTTCGGCATTAAGCCATTTAATTAGGAGTGTGTAATCACCATTCGAAACTTACTTTTTCTAAATAAACAAAATTTGTCGCTTCAATCTACTATGAAAATGAAACCACATGGCGGACATAGCTGAACCTTCAGCGGCAGTCTAGTGAGAGGTGAGGCCTAGTAAATGAAAACCTTTTTCCGATTCTCTGAGCGCCATCGGTTAGATTTTCTAAGGATTCGCCGGCCCGGGGTAACGTTCTCGTCTGCCAACCCAAAGGTCGCGGGTTCGATTCCCGTCTGAATGGGTTTTCCTCCATTAAGGGATTGGGTGTTTGTAAGTTTGCCCATTGCTATCATTGTCCAACTATCATTTAACGTCCGAAGTGAAGGCCGAAAACTGCTGTTTTCGGACTGATGCCAAATAAATTAAGGAGTTACTGTACGACCCGCGTATTGTTCATCTTGAACCGAGTGACGCATGGGAAACATTTCACATGCTTTGGTACATGTTTTCATTCATA
Organism: Hetaerina americana; assembly: GCF_022747635.1. Lineage (NCBI taxonomy): Eukaryota > Metazoa > Arthropoda > Insecta > Odonata > Calopterygidae > Hetaerina > Hetaerina americana. The sequence continues at coordinate 19,750,922 of NW_027287427.1, forward strand.
TAGTTTTATATATCTCCTGAATGGTCACTGTTAATAAGGAATGTTAACAAAACAACTCAACTTCTTCTAAATTTTGTTGCCCACCCTTTTCTTACTCTACTATCAACAAAAACTCTCGTTCACTCTGTAGAATCAGATTCAGCCTTTACTGCAATATTAGGTAGTTCAACAACATTTTATGCTGTTTCAGCCAGCTTAAAGTTATTGCTAGCACTATCGTATGCTATTATTTAAAACAATTTGCTCATAACTCACAATATCTTGGAATGTTAAATTTTAATACAGTAATAGTTGCTGCATCTATACTTTCCTTAACATTTCTTTTCCTTTTATTTGCTAATCTTTATATTGCTTTCCTGCGTTGTACATCTATTGTTCTTCTATTTCTGTTTCATTTATTCCATCCTGTTTCATCTCTCCCATTGTTTGATAAACTCACTCGCAAATGCATTCGTTTAGCTCATGTCTATACATTTTTATTATTGCCCATTCCCATGCCCTCAAACACAGCATTTTGTTTGATATTCTTTGCCCTGTAAAGCCCCCAATTGATTGTATTGTATCCATTATATCCAAGGCCTTGTATATCTTGAGACGCATGGCCTTTGTCATGAAAGAATGAAATGTATTAATTTTCGGTATATTCAACTGTTAAATGTTGTTATGATAAACTTAGTAGCGCAGCCAAAATATTAGAGGAGCAAGGCTGGAAATCACACGCGGTGCGAAATTTCAATAACAGATAAAATATCTTGTATCATTGGGAAGGACTTCTCTTTAGTAGTGATGTTGAAAATAAATGTATTATTATCCCCATCGTACTACCGTAGGAGATACTATATCATGGCAGTAAAATTAGAAAAATTAAGTATAGAACAGATAGATGTCAGATGTCATTTTCTCCTCGAACAGTAGGGGATCAGGATAAAATTGTTCGCGGTAGGGGTCATATTCGGGTCAAAATTAGTCTGGTGTGTATTGACTCCGTGCCACACACCTTAGAGGTGGCTTGCTGGGTACTAAAATATCTAACTGAAGCTCCAGTGCATATTATACTCGTATCTTTTCTCCCTGAGCTTGTTCCGGGAACTTTTAAATAACGTTTGACAGACGCAACATCCCTGTCTTAATCATTTGCTCATTGCAAATCCTGTAGGTATACAGGTATCCTGCATATAAGTAATTGTAACCTTTTAATTCCCTATTTTGATTTTTGTTATTTAATCTCTTATACGCGTATAGTTTGGAGTTTGCTGTTCCTAGCGCTTCCCATGGTTTTCAATATCTTAGTAGTATTAGCCTGTATATGAACAAGGTTGTCCCAAAAGTAGTCGGACTGAGTCGATTAAGTGTTGTTGCCAGAGTTCATATAATCTCTTTGAAATCTTCCGAGTAGCATCCTTGTGTCCACCTACCGTCGCCAGCGGGTTTTCCGCGCCACGTACAACTTCAACAAGTCGGCACCCGGCTAAGCTCCCTCGTCACGGCATGTTGTAACGCCTCGTAACGCTTCCATCGAGCCGTGATGTCCTTTCAGCACGGATTTGAGGCGAGGGAAGAGGAAGAAGTCTGGTGGGGCTGAAAAAATTTGGATCCTAACTCGCATTTCCAAATTCCAAGTACCTCTACCGTCGAACCAGTCTCTGAATTAAAATCTTCCATGGTTTTAATTTCTCTATTTTTCCCAGTTACATCAATTACTTATGGTAATCTTATCTCAGATTTTTCGATAGCCATTCGTGAATCAGCATTTATATTTTTGGCTAGAGATAATGTGTGCTGGAAGTCGGTACAAATATTGTTTATATGGTATTATTTAATTTATAAATTACCGGATAATTTTTCAAAAATATTAGCCGTTTTGATGAAAGGTTTTCAGTGACTGTAAGTTTCCATTGCGAAAGAATATGGGGACTTAAATAGTGCAATTTTTGAAAGTGGCAAATGATAGCATTACAAACATTGCGAAATCTCATACGCATAGGCGAACTTACATTAGAACTAGATCCAAGTACCTTAGGAGTAGAATAATGCTTAGTGTTCGCCGCATTTTGATTTCACGCCAATGTACGTGTAACGTGTATTATTAAATTTGGGTTTTAATCTTCGACCTGGGTTTCCTTAAAAAAGTAAAATAAAAAAAGTTGCTTCCTAAAAAAGTTGTCGAAGAAACTTCTTCCCGTAGTAGTGTTGTTAGATAGAAGAAATTTATACGTGCCATCAATCCCCTAAAAACTGACGAACTATTGAAATGAGTCGAAACTTGGCTGCTCAAATTTAAAGCTTAAAGAGGAGTCAGATGTTATCGCTTCTCCTTGCATTTGTTGAAGTGGTATTTCACTTTGAATCAGCAGCCGTTTTCGGTCAACAAGGACAAAAGATTTTTCGAGTGAGAGGAATATATTCGAGTCGGAAAAACTTGGCGTTCGAAATATAAAAAATCCCAGGGTATTTCACGATTGTTTCGAGTTGTCGAAAATGCAGCTGATCATCGAATTATGGTAATTCGACAACACTAATTCGCAATCCTCGTGCGGTCTTCCTTTTCGCATTGACCTGTTAATATCCAATCTGAATAAATAAACCACATGCTGAGTTCTACGGTAGCCATATAATGTGATCGCAAAATTGGTGGTGAGCATTCGCAATGCAGATCTTTCCCACGACGCTTTCAAGGGTCCGAGGAACAAAACGTTTGATTCTGCTACTTCAATATTCCAATATCCTTTTGATATTTGATTATGCTTTTAGTTCTCCCCCCCCCTTGTAGCTTTAGCATTTTTTAGAAATTAGTCACACGATTACAATAGGTACACAAGTCAAAAGTTAAACTAGGAGGACAGAGACTAGATCAGGTGGCAGTTAACCGATCTCGGAAGTGTATTGGACTAAAATGGTCGAAGTATTTGGGACAAAAGGTGAAGAATTGCATTAGAGAAATAAGCGTTTGCTAGGAGGAAGAATTGATGACGTTGATTAGGGATTTTAAGAAATGGCTCATTAAAACTTTGATGTGGAGCGTGGTATTGTGCGTCTCGGAAACGTCATTGAAACAGGATGATAGGCAGAGATTAGAAGCTTTTGAAATGCGGGTTTTGAGGAGGATGGAAGAGGTGAAGTGGGCAGAAAGGAAAATAAACGAGGAAGTGCTAGGCATGGTGGGGAAGGAGAGGGAATCGTTGGGAGAAATCTAAAGGAGGCAACAATGATGGATGCTGAGCGTTTTCATTGGCGATGGGATGTCGAAGACTGATGGAAGGGAGGAAGGTAAGCGAGGAAGGTGCAGGCATAGAATAGGCATGTTGGATGGAATAGAGGAAGGAAATATATGGAATGGAATAGGGACTTGCCGTAGTGCTCGATTTCAGGTTGTATTTTTGGTCAGGAGAAATTGTATTGGATGTTTCCCACCAAAATATGCCTTAACGGTTAGAATGCAAAAAGGGACTCATTTTTCATGTTTAAAATCTGGATTTAATTATTTCAAGTCGCCTAGGTGAAAGATACTGCTTGTCAAATTGTGAAGTCCTCAACTATGCAGATATTAGATTCGTAGGTAAATAATTTGGGGAATAATGTATTTGTTTGAGCTAAGATGTAAGGCTTCCAACTGGGCATCTCTTAACCGTAAACATACATTTAAATTGTTCCTGCAAAATGAGAAAAACAAAAGTTGCACTTTTCCACAGATTCATCCCGCCGAGCTCCTGCAAGTTTCGACTCAATACCTATAGCTTAAATTTTTGCATAGGGTTGGACCAATGGGTGAGAGGTAGTAGCCTGTTGGCGGGACTCCTCCCTCTTTCCACCCTAATAGGATATACTTTCACAGCAACAACATAGAACAACTATAATGATACAGAACAATATCAAATAGGGCCAGGGCTTGGCACGTTTTTTGGCGTGCCATATATTTTTAACTCTTCTCCTCTAAGAACGGGCATTATACCTTTTCTGCGGGTTTTCTTAGTTGAAACTCGATGAGAAAATTGCATTAAATATTTTGACCTTGATATACTATTATGGTATTTTCCGAGTTATTTCGCAAAATGTGGTAGTTCCTGGTTTGACGTTAGTCTTACCATAAGCGCCCTATGGCGCCATGATGGTGTTGTATTTAATCAGATTCCTTCATGCTCTATCTGGGGATTAGTATTAAAATAATTACATATTGTTTACATTGTATTGGACTGGAGAACACCTCATCTAAACGGCGACCTCTTCTTTTGAAATAGAAATCGTATGAAGCCTCGTCTTTCCATTGGATCGAGTGGCGATTTTCCCGTGTCCTCGCCGTCGGTATTCCGCAACGAGTGCTTCCTGAATCACCCGGATGGTATCGTGAATTTTTATGACAAATACAATGATTGTACGTTTATTTTTATAAACAGGAAACATCATTGACCTTTTCAGAAAATTCCAATCGTATATAATATTTTTTCTGGCTGTTGTTATTCGTTTAGTGGAATATGTATGTGTTTTATATGTTATTCTCGACATGACATGATAGCTGCTTCCAGATTATAAAATTGTTCAAATTCATAGCTTGAACCCTAGAAACGTTTGTCATCGCTTTAAAGTACGTGGCGTCACCGACGAAAACTTGATCGCCTTCTTATTCCTTGTAAAAGTGACGTCATAATGTACGTTCTGCTGCTTCAATTTTTAGTTCTACCTATTTATTTTTGATTTACTTATACATATTGTTTTTTTATCGTCTTCCGCATATGGTCGAGTGTTATTTTGAAATTTTCATTTCATAAAGCTTCACACATTGCCATTTAAGTGGCCAAATGATTTATCGTTTTCTTATTTTTCCTATGATCAGTTATTAATCATTCTCATCTTGTACTCTTCTTAAACATAAGTCTATAATTCTTCGTCACCAAATGTGAACATCGTTGGTTCCCGCACCTGAGCAGTCCTTCCAGTCTTCCTCTGTTTCGCAATTGCTGGCTTGCCAGGATGTAGTCTTTTGGAAAATTCTTCTGTCGTCTGAAATTCTCATTATGCATCTTTTCTGAATCAGGTTTCCAAAGTATCCTTTTGCTAACGCGAGATTACTCGGGTGCATAATTCACCAGTCTCACACAACCGTAATTTCGTTTTTCGCGTTCGCAATCATTATTTGTCCTCGTATCTCTCATTCCTGGCTCTCCCGGAGCAGCCCATTCCATCGGCCCTCGTTGGTCAGTAATGTTTTTCCTTCGAAATATTTTTGTTTTCTGTTTTTCCACAATAGATCTCTTCGCCATAGTCACGCAAAGGCGTGCGTACTGGCACTGCTGTTGCGCACTTCGGGTTATTTTTTTGGCTATGCTATCTATAATTGTCGCTACTGTTATATTGAGTGAAAAAAATGTTAAAATTCCAACAACGGTAGCGTGAGTCACAGCCAATTGTCTTTTACATGAAGTAAATCATTTAGGTGTAATGGAAATTTTCATCGACTCGAGTTTCTCCTAATGATGGGGACGATTTTCCTCGTGTTTCCCAGAGCTATCACCGGCTGGCGCTCTGCGCTGGAATGTGGCCCGGTAGGTGTGAAGCACCCCTTCCCTCTGCGAGTTATTCCTCACATCCCCCCGCCCATCCCTCCCCTCCCTCTTTTCCTTCCCCTCCTTTCTCCTGCCGGACGGTGTGTCCCGGAGTAGTTGGGGCCGGAGAAGGGGCAGAATCAGATCGAGCCCTCTGATTGGAATCTTCCCAAAGGCTACAGTCGACCTTACCTTTCCCTTTCGATTCTCCCTCTCGCATCAGGCGAGCGAGGGGTTGGAAACAAGATCGGAGAACCAGTGGAGTTAGCAACAGAGTTCTTTTCCTCTTCCCGCGCAAACTCTCAATCTTGATAAGGACATTTGCATGAGCCTCGTTTCTCCTTTCCCTTCATTCTCCTCAATTACTTTGTTATCCTCGTTTCTAGTAATGGAAGAGGAAAGAAGATGAGTTCTGAATTATTTACTGAATTCCACGTAGACATTTTTGGAGAGGTTTAGATCGAAAGTCACGGATTAGAAACGATCTATGTCCGCTCTTTTACCCGCCAAAACGTTATATTGCTACAGTGACTTTAAGCGCCTTCTCCAGTATACTGCATGTCCTCGAGACCTTAAGCATGACAAGGAGTTATTTTAGTGAAACCGGGTGTTTTTGGCAAATTCAACTTTTAAATGTCCATTTTGGAGGATGTATGGAAGCCTATTTTTTCTCTGTTAGTTCAGCTTTCTCTGATTTGAATTAATTTAATACAATGGGTGATCAATATATTCTAACATCATGTGTAAAATAATATAGCTATCCTTATTTCGAAAATGAAGTATTAGTAATGTTGGTTAGTACATGATGGCAATTGAATCGATCAGTTGAAAGTCTCATGTTTAGGCTGTTCCATCAGCCGCTTAATACTTGGGTATTATGAATAAATAAGGAATATAACTATTTAAATATAAATTCTCTTCGTTGCACTAGTAGTATTTTAAAGTAAATTGATTGGCTTGGAGAAAATCTGTTTTCAAGAAGGCAGTGGTTATTGAAAATTGGTCCTTCAACGCTGATGTTTTGTGGATACACTATCATGGGGCAGCTCGGGCCATCGTATTTAACGTATCGTATTTAAAATGACCATATTAGAAAACTTTCGTATCGTGATTGGCAAGATCAAGGTTCCATAGGGTTAAAAGTAAAGCTACAGTTTGGCTCAAGTCTGGAGAGTAGACGTTCCTTAAAGTTTAAGATTTCAGGAAATGAGTTAAGAGAAAGTCTTTTTTTAATTGCCCAATTTAACGCAACCTAAGTCCTGTATGATGACTCTTAAGTTAGGACCTTAGATACTATTTAACACGCCGTTTAATAAGTTTTATTATGAGGCCTCTTTTAAGAACTAAAGTGAAAGTTAGTCAGACAATATGGGCGTGTTCCAGGTTAGGAAGTTTGATACGATAAAATGAAATGCAACCAGTCGAGGTCCTGAGCGAACTTGGCACTTAATGAGTGTACTATTATATTATCGCTGATAAAATCATAAATTTTGAGCGTAAGTAATTAGGCGATGTTAGTGATAATGCTCGGTATATAGCTTAATGAACTAGTGATGAGATGGTGAGGTGGCTATCGTACTGGCTTCCCACCCAGAGGGCCCGGGTTCAAATCCCGGCGGTGTTGAATATTTACCAGTGGTATCTCGATCCCTACCTGAGGGGCTTTGTGGAGGGCACTTTGAGTGAGTACGCCGTCCGTCGGATGGGACGTTAAGCTGCGGACCCCTTGGCGCCTTTCGTAAAGAGTAGGCTAATGCCGACGCCGGGTTTCTCTCCACCCTTCATCCTTTCCTGCCCATCCCTAATGGCGCAAGTGACCTCAGCCGTCGGTCATCTCCCCTAAATACTGCTACTACAACCTACGATATTTTGGCATTCACTTTATCTGAATATTATTTTAAGGCTCTCCGCTGTTGTAATATAACTTTGAATAGCAAATTCGGAAGATACGAAAATACATGGGAATCTTGTGTTCTCGTTTTATATAAGTCTCATCGTGGAAGTATTGATTATTATTTTTACGTTCAGTAAATATAATAGTTCTATGTTTTAATTTTATTAGAGAACGTTAGCTTTTGTTTAAACACGTATGTACTGATCGTATTTGTACTTCGTTATATCTATCTGTATGCTTACATCTCAGAGAAGATTTTGTTTGATACAGCAATGTAGCGTCGTGTCATTTCTGCGAAAAAATAAGTCACATCACGATATTAATCAGAACGAAGTACCCACGTTGGATAGGTAAGAATGAGTTTAGGATGTGCACTATTACGGGGGAAAAAGTTATGATGTGCGAATAGTGAAGCGACCTCCTCAATACTGCTGTACAAATCATCGTCTGTATTTCCGATATTAATGGTTTTGAGAAAAATAAACGTCATTGATTATTTTATCACCTAATGATTTTTAACCACTTCACAGAAGGTCAAGGTTTTCATTAACAAAAATTAGATGTTTTTGATGAACATAACAGTTTCAGGTTTAACTTTGTGGAATTCCTTTATTATGAGGGTAAAAAGAAACTTAGCATTTCCGCCGTAAAGATTTAATATTTTAATGGCCATGGTTCGATGCTGCGCATCATCATCATCAGGTGATCAGGTATAGTTTCTTATTCTACACTTAGTAAATGGTCATGGTACAGTTTCCTTAATTTGAGTTAGTTAACTTATCTATTAACTAGCTAACTGAGACGTTTAGCAATAAATCTAAGTTACGGCCCTAAAGCTAATGCACATTATTAATTGCGCGGAGTGTATCAGGGAAACGTACTCATATCAAAGAAAAAGATTATTTATAGGCATACAATGATTATATAGGACTGTATAGTTCCGAAGATTGTGTATACTTATTTGTAATCTTATAATGGATCCTCGTTTAAATTTGGATTTTTCATTAACTGGCACCCAATTTCTCATTTTTCTTTGTAGTTCAACAGTGATATGCAAGACGTTAAATCGTAGACTCAAACAGAGACGCAGGGTTCATAGTGATAAGTGAACATTTTCTATGCATTAGAAAGATTAAATAAAGGCCAATGCGTCATCAGAAATAGTAATGAATCTTGAGATTGGCGTGATGCGACTCTTCACTTAATTTTTCTTCCCTATAACATCCTGATGTCTTAACATTTATTTTCTTTCACATTTGCGGTTACTTTGATTGTTTGATATAACTGAATACCCTATTTGTAATCTTCATCAATTCTTTTCATCTTTTTCGTCCGAAATTATTTTTAAGTGAGCTCTTTTACTCATTGGGCTCCACGAGTTTGTCTGCTGAATATTCGTTGTTTTGACATGCTTGTTCAAGAAGAAGCCAAGCCAAGCTTGTTCAAGAATACGCCAGTCATTGATCACCCATCCGATCATCTCAAAATCACCCATGGCACTTAAGTTCCTTGCCTTCAATTTTAATTTCACCCTCATTCTGGCTCACTGTGGGTCTCTCTGTCCTCACCTGCCGACTTCCAACCTCCGGCCATCAGTCGATGATAGTTAACTTCTCAATTAGCTGGTTATATGCCAAGTCAGTTAACTAAAATCACGAGTACCATTTGAACCAATGGCCGATTTTGATTGAAAGCTCATAATTGAGCGTAGTTGAAACTAAATGACTGTATGAGCTGCCAGATCGATTGCCACTGATTTCAATCTCAGCTCTTCCTTGTCGGGCTGCAATCTTTGCAATAGTAGTTTTCTTTCGTTGTGATTGTGTCAGTTCATGAGATGACTGATCGATCTGGATTGATTGTCTCTGCATTTCCGGGTTCTCCATCCTCGTTGGTTGTCTTCGGGGACGGCTAGTTTCGCTGGTCATCCTGGCTGCGTCTTCATGTCATACATTCGACCTGAAGACGCAGACAGAATGGCCAGCGAAACTGCCGTCGCCCGAAGACAACCAACGAGGATGGAGAACCCGGAAATGCAGAGACAAGCAGTCCAATGCTGCGGAAACCTTCGTACGGATCTTGACTGATGTTGCTACTTTGTATGTAGCTCCTTTATATAAGGCCGCAATCAATTTGGACAAAAGGTTAGTAGTCATAAGTGACTGGTGCATTAGTTTCGTGGCCCTTTTATGTTTAACTAATTAATACGTGTGATCGATTGACCCACCCACGCCATTTGGGAACGGAAAATGAATTTTCGATCAGGTTGAAGTGGGTGGGATTTTTCATAATCCATGTCAAGTAATGGTTGACCAAAGAGTTCAAATGTTGACGATTTCTCGATATTATTTACGTTTTGGCGCACAAGATACCAAAGCTTAGTACTCTAATATGAATTTTAATAGTTCTAATTTTTAAATTTCTAATATTTTTAAGGAATATTTTGCTATGTAGAAATTGGTGATAAATTGGAAAGTTACGCAATATCTTCTAGTGTTTAAATTGGTAATAATGAGTCTTGGCAAAATGAATTTTCGGAAAATTAAAGATGATTCCCCGAACTTATTCTGGCGAGGGGAGAAATTGACAGCTTTAGTATCTTCTAGGTCCAGTATTATTGCCAGAAAAATACCATTCGACCTCGTAGAATTAACGAGATCGAACTTATGGGCTATCAACGTGGGGTTTTTTTAATGCAGCAGCTTCGTTGGTCTTAAATAACAAGCGAATCATTGGCACTAATTTAGCATTGGCGAAGGGTTACTAATGAGGCAACTAAAAGCAGTTCCCATGATTCGAGTGCTCAACATTTCATCCCTCTTGTTTTTCTTTCCAGGTTTCTGGATCGCTATGAAAAGGTGCACTTCCTGGGGGAGGATATGGATCGGGACGATGACGACGGGGACGAGGAGAGTCGCCACAGGCGGCGCTCGGTCCGCGCCCTCCACTCCGTCCCTCTCGCCTACAATCACCACCAGCACAACGTCCCCGGTGAGTCACTCGTGCGCCCCCTTTCCCGCGAACTCGGAAGCCTCGTACCCGACACACCCCTTCCCACCTTGATCCGCCCACGCGGCTTGCCGGCGTGCAACACCTCCTCCGAGTCGATTTAAAGCGAAAGGAAAACAGCATCTAAATTTCTACCTGCTTCAGTCTTCATGGCGTGCTCTTGGTTCCTTTGTGTGGTGTTGCGATTTTAATTATCGGTTGTGCGAGGCAAATGCAATAAGCATGTTAACATATTGAAATGTAATGAAGTAATTGACTTTGTAATTACACACACTTTATTTAAAAACACGACCCAGGTTTCGACGTTGGACCTGATGATGACGTTCAACGTCGAAATCTGGGTCGTGTTTTTAAATAAAGTGTGTGGAATTACAAAGTCAATTACTTCATTACATTTCAACATGTTATGCAAATTCCACAAAGTTACGCCTGAGACAACAAATTTTATTAAAAAGCATGTTAACCCTATTTCAACATAACATTTTTATCTTCAGGTGGAGAAGACTCCTGTAAATGCCCATGCTACGTTGAATCCGGACTTCAGTAGTTTATAGTGGAAATTGATACATTTACCATAGAAATTTCCATCGAGTGGCAGTAAAATTTGTCGATATAACTGGCGGGGTACTTGTTCGAGTTGAAATAAACAGTTTTTATTTTAGTTTTTTCCTTTGCTAGTGCATTGACTAGGCAGTTTAATTTGAGATATTGCGATTTTTTTAATTGAGCGTTTATTTAGTACGTACCTGCTCTCTGTTCAAAGTAACGTATATCCGTCGTGTAGCTGCCTTATTTGGCTGCGCCCTGGGCTTTACTCTAGTTGCATGCTATTTTATTAGAGCCCCTTGGTCACATTGGTAAGGGGTAGATGCTTTTTAATAGGATTCAGATGAGATGATGGATTTTATGTGTAGGTCCAACTTATTTTGAGATTTTGCCTTTCTTTCCCCCATGGACGCTGTCACTTGCTTTGAAATGGCACAAAAGAAACTCTATAGAGAGATTACATGCATTTGACCTCTTTAGCTGAAGTGCCCTTTATTTTCTTCATTTAAAGTTGTTTCCACTTAAAACTACGGGCGCAGGAAGCTCTTAAAATCACATACCGCCGAAGTGCTTACCCTAAATTAGGAAACCTCCCAACGCCTTAGAAATCGCTTCGTGCCCGTAATATTCTATCATGAATTCAAATAAATCCCGGAAAAAGTCTAGACAAACGCTGAATATTCGGTGAAGTTGTCACTTTAGTCGTAAATGTAATTTTGTTTAGGAATGCTAATTAATTCATTAGCCAATAGGAACTTCGTCTAATGTCACGTTTATTCTTCTATTAATTGAAATTAAATTTATTCAACTAGAATCAGGTATTACAACGAGAGCGTTTTCCTGGCGAAAAGCTTGCAAGCTAGAAGTACTATCGTTGTTTCATTGTGCGTGTCAATGTCGGAATATAGAGTAAACATTTATTGGCATTCAACAAAATACTATTTGCCGTATTCTTACATTTCCGTTGTTCATTTACGCATTCATTCCTCTATCTTCATCCAATGTAACTGAAAGGCGTCAACTGTCAATTTCATTTCTCCTCACATTTCACCTGAATTAAAGTTAAATAATGTTAACTTTATTATTTAGCATACCTAAAGATATCTGACCTTTTACAAGTATTTTGTCCTCAATGAAGAGTTTTTAATAATTATTAGACAAATGTGGTTTTGAACCTGAAAGTTTACACTCTTCGATTGGTAACTGCAGAAAATTAATGAGGAACAATTCCGAGAACATTGATTGTGGTTGACGGAGGACGAAGCATAATAATTTTGCACGTCCATCACTGAACTTCTCTGCCTAATAGTAATCCAAATCACTAGTCGTGGGCTTTTCGTACGCACTTCTGTGTCTTTGACTCGAGGAGCAAATCAGCGTTTAAGAAGTACAAAGACGGTGAGCAGCACTGTTGAACGTGATCAATCCTGTCGGCCGAAAAGTTTCGGAACGGACTTTGAAAATGATTATTTCGGAGTGTTTAATGCGATCCTTTTTATTGGACACGACTAGTAGTTCATCAGCTGCTGAACTGCTGGGCGACTGTCCTGCGTAGTACTTATGGCGTGGCCATACGCTGCCTTAGCCAGCGCCGCCAAGGTTTCGTGGTCATGTATTCAAGATATTCGATGGTGCTCCGTGACAGCTTTTATTTAATTCTCGGAAGTTGAATTTGTTATGTGTGAGATCTAGGAGCAGTGGGTTTGACAAATGAGTTTCCCCAAATCATCAGTTTTTTTAACTACGTTTTTTAGGCGGTCATTGAAGTATAAATGACTTAGCGATTTTGCCAATGAGTTGGTTTTCCCAGTAATATTTATCGGTGGGAGAGTATTTTATTAAATTATTCAAATTTAGGAGTCTCACCTCATGTCAAGGCGCGGGAAAATTAATGATTATTTGCTTGCATTCTGAGCCATTGCTAAATTATTCGCTGGTCGATAAACCTGCGCCGGATGCATATTCCAAAGTCATGAATGACCTTTCCTCTGAAGCCTTTTGTCAGGTCAGTAAAAGACAAGAGGAAACGCAATTTCAGATGAATTAATTGCTTCCGTCACCGCCCGAATCATCATTTACCTTGTTAAAGCATGTCACGAGTCCTCCGAGTCTACTCGACAGTATAGATGCGCCGTTTCCCTTCGCCCTGCCGCAGTCATTGTTCCCTTACGCTTCTGCCTGAGCGAGCCCGTTCCTGCTAGTATTTATTACCCGCAAATGAATAGATACTGTTACAGATGTGGTGACGAAGAAGGCCCCGTCACGTGGTTATATCTCTGGGAAGCCATCGAGAAATGTTATTACTTTGCCCGCTGATGTTGCATAACCTGAATAAAAAAAACCTCATTCGGTCGTATTATGTAAAAGACCTGTTGTGAACTGAAGTCTTTAACCAATTTGTTCTGTGGTTAAGTTTAAACGTGACAATTATAGACAGTGGTTATTTTTTTATGTTCATCCATAAAACCTTTTACTAAATGATTACTATGTTATATATCAAGTAATTAGATTTGACTCTACTGCGAGTACATTCTTAATGGGCGAATGCAGACTTCATTCTGGCTACATTACGGCTATGATATTCTGAATTTACCTTGTGGCATCAGGAAGTGAAGTGATGATATCTTCATGAGAGGTGTTCGAGTTTTAACCAATGCTACGAAAAAAATGCTCATTATAAACCCTTTACACCTAAAGTCCTACTTGATTGTAGCGTCCTCACATTTGGCCACTCCCCTTTCCATATTCACTGCATCCTGCTGAATGTTTGCATTTGGAAGCAACACTATCGGTGAAGTTCAGCGTTAGACGTAAACCTTTTCACTTTGGTTTATTGGAAAACGATGCAGTTCTACGTTCTTTCTACTGGAATATCGTGAAAAATAATTGCATGATGGAATTGACAAACTTTCCTTCGTGGTTTTTGTGTGGGGGAATTGCGTTTTTTATTTATCCTTAATTTATTTAACTCAACGGCTGAGGATTCTCCTTTATGTTTCGGTACAATAGCTAATGGACTCGTGAAAATTAGCTAACGGGAATTCCATTGCACATCTAAACCCCCGCGAAGATCACTTAGTGATGACTTCAGTAGTTAGCAACTTCTGTTTTTGAGAATGGACTACCACCGTAACATAATATTTTCCTGAACGTCATGATTAGTAAAAGGAATAATAATGAATACTTTGATAAAAGCCCGACTCATTATATGCCTTCTCTAGGGTCTCCAGACAGTGGTGCAGTGGAGTGTGAGCCAATATTAAGCCAGGGTAATGTGGTGAGAGACTATGGAGATACCTCAGTCATGTATCGGAGGAATTGTCTGGAAAGACATAGGAGAGAGAGGGAGAGTGAGGGAAGCGTAATCACGAGTGCGTGAATGCGTAAAAGTTGGGCCTCGTAGTTCGATCATTTGATGTCCTCGTTTTGGCTTACCACCAGCTGAATTGTGAAAAGTCCTCTGATTTTTATCGCATTCCTTCTTGGTGCATTTGTTGCTCAAGTTGCTTCTGCTCAACTAATCACGTTGAAGCCATAGGGTTATTGGTTTTTGCTAAGGATAGCAGAAATTAAGTGGTAAAATTACATTGGCCCCAACAACATAACAATTTTAAGAAGAGGTTATGTAGGAAATATTCATTCGGATTATTGCTATTATTTTCTTCTTGTTTTTTGTGTTTTATGTGCAAAAGTATATTCACATACTTAGATATGTTATGTATATGTAATTTTGCGAATACCTCTCATTGTCTTCGCATTTCGCGTAATGAAATTTTTAGTGATCATCAGGAAGGCATGCCATAGCCATCAGTTGTCGGCAAAATGTGGAAAAGCATTTATCACTCCAATATTCGTTGATGCCCTTACAATTTTAACAAGCTCACATGGGATTTTTTCATATTTCATTGCATTATTATCGTAATAACAACCTTGTTTGTGATAAGAAAGAAAAATACGAGTGCATTTTGCTAGGAAATTGAAACGCAATTCGAAATGAATGGAAGGTAATTATTTTAGTTATTTTGTGATGTAATTATTATTTGATGTAAGCAATGTAGTTAGGAGAAAAACCGCGTTTGATAAAAATTGAATAATGAACGCTATGCAAAGAGGCGCAAACATGTTTATTTTATCTGAACGTTTTTCGAGAGACGAAAACAGACATTTGAAAAAGAAGCGTGTACTATTGTTACCTGATCGATGTAATGAAAATGCGTGACTTTGCTGTCGCGGGTTGTGTTTTAGAAATGAAATAGTAAACTCCTTGACTTAGCAGCTTTTGCAATTTAATTGATTGAAATCTGATACATCCAGTAAAACAATGCGTGGCCAAAATTAACATTAGCTGTTGGCGTTAAGAAAAATATTATTTTCCCTGCGTTGCGAATGAACTGGCGCATCGAAGGTTTTCTTTGAAATTGTTTTATCAAAAGGCTTCTTTTTCGGATTAAATTTATTGTTGCTGCGATGAGATTGGTGGATTTCGAACGAGTGAAGAATCTGAATGAATTAGACGGGCCCTAATTTTAATTGGTAGCCTTAGCATTCTTCTCCTTAAATGGCCGTTGCCTCGATGGTTTTTAGTAGTAGTTGTCGATTGTTGACTTATTTTTTGCCCTTGAAAAACAGAAAAATCTTTAAGACAAAACCTGCAGTGAAAACTTATTCCTAGACATACGATTTTAGAGATAATCCTGGTTCATAGAGTAGTTGTGGATGTATACATGTTGATGAAGAACTTGCATTCTCTCAGCATGGGGAGTGCAACGAGGTTTGTATCAGCAGAAGGCGGGCACAAGCGTGAGAGGCTGGTAGCTTTCTTCCTCTGACTTCAGCTCTGCACTTCCGGTGTGTTGTTCTTCTTCCCGTGAGACTCTTACCCCACTCGTAACCCCGGTCTTTCGCATTCTATTCGTATCTAACTTACGGATGAGAGCGCTCAAAGAAACTTCTCAGTCGAGGGGCTGTGCGTGTCTGAAATCACAATCGGGTCTCTAGTTTTTGTAGGTGTGCAGTATTTGCTGTGATAACAATACTGTCAATGTTCATACCATTGGAAACATTTTGCTTTACGTTTGCTGTGCCTTGCCTGTTGTTAAAAAAATGGCAGTTACTATTCGAAATATTCGGCCCAGGAAATCATTGATTTTAGTATCTCTGTTTCGCATTCTGCCAAGATATAGGAGGTTGTTTGGATTGTCTGGTTGTTATGTTCGTTATTTTGTGAAGTGCAATACATTGAATTGACGGTATCTCGATCCCTACTTGAGGTGCTTTGTGGAGGGCACTTGGAGTGAGTACGCCGTCCGTCGGATGGGACGTTAAGCTGCGGACCCCTTGGCGCCTTTCGTTAAGAGTAGGCTAATGCCGACGCCGGGTTTCTCTCCGCCCTTCATCCTTCCCTATCCATCCCCTATGTCGCAAATGACATCAGCTGTCGGTCGCCTCCCCTAAGTACTACTACTACTACTACTACTACTACTTGAATTGATCCTCGAAAGTAGTTGGGCTCTCTCATAAGTTATTCAATGTCCCCAGGAAAGATCGTTATTGGACATATTTTTCTTGTTAAGAATACTCCCTGGACAAGTAAAATGTCACGGTTTTTCATACATTACGTGGGCACTTCAGCTTTGGGCGGAAATAACCTCCTTAGCGATATATTTAGTGTATAATTATTTTACCTTAGTGATGATTGAAGTCAAGAGAAAAACTCGAATATTTCATCGAAACTAATGTATTTTTTGGGTCTATGTAACCCATAATTCTTAAGAGCCGCCTATCAATGAACATTCGGGAATTCTTTAATTGGATTCTATAAACGGTGAATGAAAAAGAAAAGATAATTTCAACTAACATATCAAGTTATCCATTCATGTAAAGCATTATAATATAATTTCTATTGGTTGTAGATGAATTAATATTAAAGTATTATTTGGCTCGCCTAGGGAATTCGCGTTAGTCTCATGCAGCACATATATTATGGGAAAAATCGCTGGGGGTTTAGGGCTTGGAGGAAAAGGGAAAAAATACATGCATTAGATTTTTGATGCCGAAATTATGGGGAATTTTCCTTGATGAAAGAAAAGTGGGCAAAAGAACTGATACACTTAGTGGCCCGTATTCAAATATTTAGATTTTAGGAAGGACATTAATCACATCAAAGAAGTACACAATGGCATTCACGTACTATTTTGTCCTATTTTCTTTGATCTAGTGTTGTAAAGCACGTGACAATCGCTCGTTGACATTTAATTGCTATGCGTTCCGTTGTTATAGGATATAAGACGTCTTAAACGTTCATTCATGGCTGACGTCATCCGAAAATTTTCGAATTCATAGAATAGGTGTATGATAATGTTCTTGAGATGTGATGTATGCCAGACATTTTCACATATATTTGAAGTCAATCTTTTTAGCGTCAAAGAAAGCATAGGGGTGGCTAAAAGGTGACGCTGGAACCGCGACGATAGGAAACACGTCACATCCAGTGGTTTGCGCTTTGCCCGTAGTTGATAGCTGGTGTGCCCAAGGTGTACAGTATCGTATGATATATAAGCAGAAACTCATCCTCCGTGTACAAATATATGTTGCGATGGATGAAGGAAAATTCCAAGTCTGCAATAAAGAGTAAAGGTTCGTGAAACAAGTACAAAAGGTGCGTGATTTTTGTCTCTCTTTCCGGTTATGGATGCGCAGGGGTGCAATTTAATGGAGTTGACCTGAACTCGCTTGAAGCGGCATGAGAGGGAAGAGTAGTAAATTCAGGGAAACTAGCTAAAGCTAAACTTTGCTGGCTGTCTTCAACTTTCTTTTGATCCTGTCAGTGTGTTGAGTGAAGTTGGCTGAACACCCGCAATTGAAATATTTTCTTTTCTGTGCGCTCGGAAGCTTGAGGAAAAGGTGAATCCCCCCATTTGTGATTTTAGCTTCGAGTCTGGGATTAAACGCCGTCCTATATATGGAGAAGCTCAGGAAACGTGAATTCCCAAGCGACGTGCGGTTAGAAAACTACGAGGTTGCGAAAAAGGTATGGGCTGTGTGCCGGGAAATTTTATCCGACGCGGACATTGGATACTTGGTTTAATCACTTGACGTTCGAAGAAATTTGTCAGGAGTTATAGATATTTCAAATAACATAAAATATTTATTATTAGATGTTCCATTCAACGGTTAAGTGAGGGCATGCAAAAAGAATGGTAAGGGGCAATAATATGTGAAAATTGTACCTTTTAAACCTTCGGTTATTTTTATGTCTCAGAATAAATTTACGCTTTCGATAAACGTCATATCGGTGAATACTCGCGTCTTCAACAGTGTCTTCTAATTGTAACTTTTTAATCACTTAAATCAGGTACTACGGTACTACGTGATTGTTTTGTGGAATAGCTCTCTTTTGTCTTTACACTAACTTTCCGCTTTCAAGATTAATTTATTAAGAAAAATTAGGGAGAGACTCAATAGCTGAGCCTAGGTCTAATGAAAGACTTTGCAAGCCACTGCATGTGAAGACTATTGAAGGTTTTTGTTAACTGTCTGTAGTAAATTGTTTTTCATTTGAATAATTCATCATTAATAATTTTATTAACTTTTAATCACCCCTTCCAATGATACTTATTCATTATACAAAGAAAATCATCTGGCTAAATAATTACCCATTCAAGGGAAAACATTTTTCAGCAAAAAGGCATTGCAGCGTGTTATTTATTTATTAAGCGTGTCATTTTGAGCAATAATGATTTTTTCCCAATTCACTACTTGCTTTTTTGTGAAAACTTTATGTTTCGCTTTGTAATCCAGTGAAGTATTTTCCTTACTCAGCCGGGAATAATCAGTTCGAATATTTTCAGCAATTTTAAAAAAACGGATGACCGCGTTCCCTATGTAGCGACGGGGCCTGTAGTTTTTGTACGTTGAAGAACTTGACATTTCGGGCTCTGAAATTCCTAATTCGAGTTCGTTGATCGTTGCGCCAACGTTTCAACGGTCTAGCCAAGAACAGTGACCTTGCCGACCTCGCAGCCAGGGGTCGCAGATAGTACACTGCTTCAGAGGTGCACCCTACTACGCCAGGTGTAAATTGGAAGAGGCAGATCTTTGAAATAATTCCCGCTGAATGGTTCGCCTTGGCGGTGTTTGAATTGCATTAATATTGGTATTCCTAACGGCAAAGCGAGGTTTCAATCCAAAACCCAAATTTATGATGAGAATAAGAATATTTATTGTTCGGAGAATTCATGAATTCTCATGGAACATGGCAAAATACATAATTGCATTGCAATTTTGTCATTATCAACATTGTGCGCAGGGAAAAAATAATGAATATACGAAATTAGTACTAAAAAGAGATCATCTAGCTTTTATACTAGTTTCGAAGCCGTATTCTAATTGATTCCTAACTGGTGTTAGGTCTCTAAGAATTCTACGCCAGGAACCTTGTTCCAATTTACTTAGCGATGAGAATTAGGTTGAGAACGTTAGCGTTATAATTTCGCCAGAAATACTTCCGCTTTTGCCCCAACTTCATCTATTGACTGTTAAATTAAATATTCTTTGATTTCTTTTCGCTTATAGTTTACCTGAATATTTGTCTTCAAGTTCATGTGATAATTATTACCAAAATCGTTTTCGAATGGGACCACCAACCAGGTCCGGCTTCTTTGCCTTTAACGGCGCAGTAATTAGTGGTAATGAACAAAGCCGGTATGATCGAAGCCCCTAAATATAGACGTGGTTATCCGGTCTCCCTCCTGCACAAAAAACTCCTCAAACATAAATACTCTCCTAAAACATCCCATAGTAAGAAAAGCTACCCTCAGCTACATTTGCACAACCCACCCCTCTGACGTGCTGACCGTAGGGATTATTCCTTGAGATTTGCCCCATCTTCTCCAATAACAAAACCACTACCAACCTACTTTCCAATTGCCCCCTTGTCACATTAAAACGCCCAGAAAGTCTCTATAATATTTTTTTAAAACCACCTGGCCCCTTTTTCAATCCACTGCATTTCCCAAAATACCCCGACCCCTTGCAACCGTAATAGATGCAAAACTTGCTCACCCGTCGTCGCGAATTCCCTCTCCCAGCAAGACCTTTTTAAATGTCTCCCGTTCGTCCCTTACGACTTCTTTCTGCTCTTCAAAAACTTATCATTTATCTCCCGAATTGTGAACTCGGTTCAGATTTTTATATCGGCCAATGCACCACGCCCTACAATATTATAGTTAACAATCACCGAGCATCATGCGACTCGTATTCTCCATCCGCCTCCATCCAGTTCCCCGACATGCAGCCGCCCACGAGAAACACGTTTGATTACTGCTGCAATGTAAATATTATTTCCTCCCTCCCGCGTACAATAGCCAAATGCTAGCTAATTCTACCGTCCGTAAATGGATTGGTGTGAACGTATCCTCTGAACCTTCCTGGCTTACCCTTTCCGATTAGCTACACATTCCTCTGCTGGACCCCCAACAACCAATAATCTATCCCACTGGACATCCTTACCTCCATTATCTCATGTTCTCCATCTCTACTCTTCCTGTTACTAATACTCTGATGAAGGTGGCTGGGACTATTAAAATATCAAGTTATTGCTTAAAATTTTGTTATATGTCTCTATATTTGTGGGCTTGATATTCATACATATATATGTATGGCGAAAGGATTTCGATGAAGTTTTAGTATGAGCGCTGCACTGATTGGAAATACAACACAACATGCTGCGTGTACATTGGGTAGCGCTCCTGACCGAAATCATTTTTACTCAGGCAAGAATATATATTGACGAAAGAGAGAATAATGCAACTAAATACGTTAGGTTAAACCTTTCGTTTGTTGTTCTCATAATTTGTTTTGTACGCTTTCCAACTTAAGTATCTTGACTAGTCTATTATTAATATTTAGAAATAAAAATATATATCGCTTAACTAAATAATCCATGCGAACTCTCCGCTTAATTACGCACGATTTGTTGAGCGCTCTGATAGATATTGTTTACTTGTGTTACAATCTGTGCGTCAACTTCTTTGATCGGGGTCATAAGTAGTCGCCCCGAAGCTTCCGCGAGATATTTACCCCTGAAAATGGGGAAGCGGCTGAGGTCGAAGGGTTGAGTGGCCCGGATCATCCACACGCAACCCCCCCCACTCCCCTACTCGAAGGACGGCAGGGTGGGGGTTTCGCTGTAGTCACCCCTTCTCGCACCAACCCCCATCTCCTGCTTCAAGTGGCCGCGACCCCCACGTCGTTATTCCCGTGCCCCCACCCCTTCTAGTCGCCCCCACCACCTGGAATAGTCGGAAGATGCCCGCACCGCCTGCTGCCCAACAGCTCCATAGCGACACACTTGGTGTGTTGAGAGAGAGAGAGAGGGGTCTCGGGGCCCGTGTTCTGCTCTCAGAGACTTCCGCAATCAATACCAGAGAACGCTTTGGCGTCGTGGAAAATTCCTGCGGAGGCTCTCTTCTACACCTCCCCACACCATCCTTTGTGTCCCTACTCCTCCCCACACCCACCGCCCTTCAACCCTTCCCGGTTTTTTGATAAGTAATATTCCAAATCCGGTCCTCCCTCTCCCCTCCGTCAAAACCTTGCCGAAAAACGTCCTTCCAGCCCCCTCCCTCCTCGCCGTCCTGTCCTGTCGTCCCCCCTTCGCCCTCCCCGCTCTCGCCAGCGCGATTCTCACCGGGGCAAAGCGTCGAAAGGGAGGGAGGGGAGGAAGGAGGGGTGCCCAAGGTTATCGATTCGCTGGGCTCACCAGTATCTCAGCCTCGCCCCGACCGCTCGGCTTTTTCCGCCAATGCTCGGGTGAGCGCTCCAGAGGGCGCTCCTCTCTCTCTTCTTCCTTTCTGTCCCCGGCTTCCCGCCTCCCTCCCCAATTCCACGCCACTTTGCCGGGGGCAGAGGTAGTTGGTGGGAAAGGTGTTGTGGAGAGGGCATGAAATGAGGGGCGGGCAGGATGGTCTGTGGAGGGAAGACGAGGGGTTTGGAGATGGAGTCAGGGGTGAGGGAAGGATCCGTGATGTCGGGGCCTTTTGCTGCGGTTGATGTGAGAGATGAGATCCATAGGTTCGCGCCCGATAGTGGCCGGGAAATGCGTAAACAGCGGCGGCGGGTGGATTTCAGGGGAAGTAGTATTGGCGGATGCGCCGGTGGGCTCCCTCCCAATCCGCTGCACGCTCTGAGGGGCGCCCGCGGGATCTCGAGGAGAGGGGTCATTCGAGTTGAATACCTACCGAACTCCTCTGGTGGTTGGAATTTGCACATACGCCATGTTTATTCTCTGCGTACTATTTCATCCGTTAAAAAAGGTGCTACAGTCTTCTCAAGTCCTTGGTTTACGGCAAAATTTTGGCTTGATGTGTATTAATATCGTTTTTCGAATGTTCGTTAGAGTAATTAAATGTATTGTTCCTCCATCAAATTAATGAAAATTGCAAGTTTAGAGAAATCTCTTAATCTCTTTTTGGAATAAAGTATTTATACCTGCATGAAAAGGCTTGTGTCATTCATTAGAAGTGTAACCCATTCCAATTAGTGTCGAGAAAAATGTTGCTTTTATTTTCAATTGGTATATTTCGACATATTTTTTGTTTTGATAATTTGAGGATCATCAAGTATTTATAATCATGGAATTGAATGGATTTTTACAAGCAAATTTGGAAGTAAAAATAATTTATTTTACCTCAATGCTAAGGAACTTTTATATTTACAGTGGTTTCTGCAAATTCTGTATAAAGATTCAGTAGATTAGTGGTGCCCCAAAACTATGAAACTTAAAAAATGAGCTTGTATGGAATAGGAACGCAATCGTTTGTGTCATTGTCATGCATTGATGCGAGCCGATTTGTGGCGGCACGTTCATAATCGGTTTAGACTTCCATCATCCACCGTGGCGATTCAACTCCAGCTCCAGGTTTTGGAGCGCGACTGGACACTCCGTGTTGCTGGAGGAGAACAATGCGGTGAAGAATGTATAGAGGGGGAGAGGAGGGTCGAGCGAAAGAGAAGCGGCCTAAGGAGATGGCAATCCAATACCTCCGAGACCTGCCCATCTTGCCGTCCGTCGTAAATATTTTCTCCGCGGCTCAATAATTCTCTCTCCCTCCCTCCCCCCAACTCGCCTCCCCTACTCTGCCCGCATGCACTTTCCTCTTCCCCTTCAAGCAGCTCCGTAACACTACGACGCCCTCGCAAGCAATCTCGAATCCCGGCTCTCCTCCCTCCGAGCCAGCGCTCCGCTCTCCCTACTGGTGGTATCACAATCGCTCCCCTCCGCTGCCACTCTCACTCTGTGCCGCCGCTTCCAACTCTCCTTCCCCAAACCTCCCCTCACTCATCTCTCCCATCCCTCCCCTCCACATCCCTCTCTCACAGCGACCGCCCCTCCAAACTTTCCGATCCACCCCGTTCCTTCCACTTTGCCGGACCGAGGAGGGAAAGATGACGAGAGGTCTCGAAGGGGTTGATGGGAAGTTTTGCAGCTTAAGAGACTGCGGATTCTCACATTCTGCCTTTCGCTCTCACTCTATTTCTCTCTCTCTCGCTTTAATTTACATTATTGATCACCCCTGCTGTGCCTTGGATCTCCCCCACCCACCCGCCAGCTTCTCCCTTTATGCCTGTCTCCCTCTTCGCCATACCTTGCCTCTTCCTCCCCGTTTCTCCGACTGCTTCCCGCGGTATCGCTTCCATACCCTCTTCCCCTCCCTTACCCTGGCATCCCTCCGCTCCCTCGGTCACGATGCTACCGGTGAGTGAGTGCATCATGGTTGGTGCGCCCGCCAGCCCATTTACCCCTTCCTTCACCGCCCTCAACGCTGCGGACTATCATGCCGCCTTGATTGACATGTGTTCTTTTCCTGTCCTCGCCATATGGGTGCCGCTCGCTCGATACACCCATCCTCACCCCCATCCCTTTCCCTCCCCACGCCAGCTCGTTCCATACGCCGTGGACGCGCCAAGTTGCTATGAATTTCGGAAAGCGGGGAGGCCTACTTGTTTGCCGGTTTGCCTTGTTTGCTTGCAGAGGCTGCTAACTGGCGCTGCCGGGGGTATGCATACAACAGATGCAATGGCTTAAGTAATTCGTATCCATCTTAAAATGCGCGCATGTGTTAATCAACTTTCTCTCATGATTCGCTCAAGTTGCCGTTTTTCTCAGTCTTGCCTTCCGTATTTGTCGAGTTCATTCTTCATGAAAGTTGATTGCGTTGTTTTTTTGGGTTGTTGGGATTGTGCTGTTTCTTTGTGTAAGTGGGTGGATCATAGAAAGATATTTCAAATGCGTAGGAATGAGTTAATTTCACTCGTGTAAATGCATAATTATGATCTGATTAGTCATTTATATTTTTGATATTCACAGCATTAAATTTTGTGCTCTTTAAGCATGTCGAGTATCATAAATGACATCCGTAATGTCTCAATTTGCATCCATGTACACAAACCCCTCCCGGTATCTAACCTCAGATGGAATTAAATTGGATGTTTTCGTTGGTGACAGTCATCAAAATACGATGCAAACTGATTAAAAGTGTGTAATTTTAATCCATCGGGTTAATCGTAAAATTTTAATAGAATTTGAGATAAGCATATTCGGGAAAGCAGTGTTGGAATAATGTAAATATTTTGAAAGTGAAATTATTGACTTTTAATAGCCCTATTCTTGAATTTATATACAACTCCGCGTGCCTCTAATTATTTGCTGCAGTGGTAATCCATTGCGAGTGATAGCTTCCGCAATGGGTTTATTTATTTCGTTGTAAGTGATTTCTTGTGCTTAATTGAAATGATTCACATAGAACATTCATGCTAGAGTTAGCCTGGTTAACTTGGTTTATGCCTTCTAGGCGTCGAGGCTGAAGGTCGCAAGCTAGAATTCCTCTCCTGGCGTGGGCGTTTTCTGAAAATGGTTTTCCAAAAGTGGAGTTCACATTGCAAGATAATCTTAGGCGTTGAAACGCCTCTGTATGCCGTTTCGTTTGCTTGACTAACCTAAGTCCATACTCAATTATGAAAACATTCCCAATCCAGTTACGGCTCCAATTTTACTGCGGGCTTATTGGTATCGTTTTTACAGGATTATGAAGAACCTACCGGTATATTAAGGCTGCGACTCATGCATTATTGGGAAATGTGGTTAATGTAATCCCAGATTTACTCGTTTCGTTTTATGGTTACTGCATCAAAGTATTTGGGAACGGGGAATCTTATTTCATGTGATACTACTATTGGATTTTTTAAAATTATTTATTCCAAAAGTTAATTAAACGAAAATCAAGTAGTTGAGGCATATTTTGGGTTGACGAACTGATTCATAGGTCGGAATTATCTCATTTTTCTCTTACCCCGTCGGTTGAGAGAATTTACTATGTGAGTGTGACATTCTTGGTGTGAATTCACTCTCATTGGCTCTTTATTGTCAATGCCATGCTCCACTTGAAACAGCTCAATGAGAAGACATTTTTGCATTTCTGCCCTCGATACAATTGCGTCCAATTCGGCTGTGTTCCTGTTTTTGTTCGCTTCGGTCGTTTGTCCGGCCAGGTAAACTCGTCGCGATATTATAATGGTTAAGCGAAGCAGCAAGCTGTTCGAATCCGGGTGCATTGTTTTAGCTGCATCGTCTTACGCGGACAGTTAGCCTACCATTTAGTCTTGGGTCACAGTATGGTAATGTGCCTTGTTTGTAAAGAAATTTATATTTATGAATTATGGAGCTGACCTCGTTATAACTGAGCTGCTTCCTACATTCCAGCTCATATCTAAAAAAATACCTTGTTGATATTGGCCATAAGTTGGAGGAGTAATTATATCCCCATTTGGTTTTTCGTTATTTTACACGGAATGCTTAGGGAAGATTAGTATAATCGCTTTGCTTTGATTGTCCCTTTATAAAATGATTGAAGGCTAACGCCTGTCATCGAAGAATCCACGGTAAATGCGTGTATTTGCTGTGTTTTTACCATATGACCTATCCTAGACTAACGCCGTCAAATAAATGCATGGAACTGAATTTCAACCCTGTACAGATGTGAATTATTGAATCTTCTGACGCTATAGATTTTACCGCTTAAAACATTCAGACGGTGAACTCTTGCTCTAACCTTGTGTGTAATAAGTGTGGCTTCTCAGTACCTTTCCGTGTCTATGGCGTGATCTGAAGCAGTCGTGCGTCGTTTTGAGGTGGAATTGCCTTATAAAGTAAAACATTAAGATAAACTTGTTAGGGAAGCTTCACGCAAGAAATTACACGAACCCGTATTACTGCGGGAGTTTCGTGCTTGCCGTCTCGAAGAGCACGCCATTTAAGTTGAAGTTAAGTGAGTGGTTGGAATTCCAGAATTTACCTAGAATCCGTGGATGTTGAGCAGCGGCCGGCGCTTCATGCACACCTCCACCCAGCCCAAGCGGGTGATCTCATCAGGGAAAAGAAAAGGGCTTTCATTTGCGCGCACCCTCTTGGCGAATGCTAAGTGGAGATGAGCCAATAGTCTCGCCGGGAACGGAATGGCTAGGAATCAAGCTCAGGGCATGTGTATACCCATTGCCGAACTCCTCATCCTTCGGAAGGACTTCTTGGATGGAGCGGAGAACGTGTATCGCGTTTGTGATGGGGCAAGTGAAGGAAATAGTATGCGAGGGCATGTCGACGTTGCCACATCTCGCAATCTCCCTCCCTATCTCGCTTGTGCCCCCACCTGGCCGTCGAGGAGGAAAGGCGAATGAATTCGGAACTTTGAGGGCGCCCCTCCCGAACACAGCTTGCAGTAATTCGGGTGCTGATCAATATGGAAATCTAGTGAGGGGATTTTCAAAAGTTACTTTTTTTCCCCTCGTTAAAAAAGAGGAAAACTTCCAGACCATTTCGGCTTGCTGGCGCGCTTTGAAGAGAGGAGGAAGAGGCGGCCGGGAGCTCGCTCCCTGCGGCCTCCACTCTCGTCTTCGGGGCGAGATAGGGAGAGGAAAGGTTTGGCAACGTTGCCTCAGTCGGTCATCGCTTCCTTACTCCCAGCGCCACCTCAAGAGTATTGTGACTCGTGCGTTCCAAGCCGCTCTTTCTTCCCCTCATCATCCCTTGTTCCCCTGCCCTCCCTCGTAACCCTCTTGCGCCGTCCTCACACTCTTCATCTCGCACTTCCCCTCCCGTGCCACCCTTTCTTCTCTCACCTTCCATTTCTCTCCTGTTGTTCTCTTTCCTTCTCGTCGCCCCCTCCTTCTATCTCTCCCTCCCCTCCTCCTGTTGGCCCTGTCACTGCATGGTCGTTTGCTTTCCGCCGCCTCCTTCCGCCCCTATATGAATGCCCTCACCCTCCTGCCTCCCAAGGGTCATATAATTGATCCCGAGGACACCCCTCTTCTCTTCCCCTCTTCACAGGACGAATGTATTGATTTTGATAATAGTTGGCAGGAAGTGTGTGTTGTGATGAGGAGTAGCTTTTATTTTACAGTAATGACGCGCGTTTTTTCCATGTCACTGGCGGCGTTCTTGGTTTAATCCGCTCCGAACTCGTGTCCCGCCTTATCGAGATGGTTGAATTTCATCCCGGGCCGTCTGCCCCTCAAAATCTGAGGCCATTTATTTTTGGTTTACGAAATACTTGCACCATCGGACGCAGTTTAGTGCTGTTTTTGTTTAATATCAACTCGACATTTTTGTCATGTGATATTCGACAGTCATTTAACTTTTAATTAGTGGGCACTGTTAAAGCCAAACCCCATATGTCTCTTAGGTTTGGAAGGTTTTAGGACTAGGAACTTGTGAGACTTGCGTGCACATATGTATACCCACACCTTTTTCAGTCACCTTATTTAGTTTGGGAGTTCATGTTTGCCCTTCGTCTGCCAATCAAATATTTTAGTAAGAAGCTTCCCAAGTAATCACTCGACTGTCAATATGGCGCGTAATTTTCTGTTGTGTCGTGGATTTTGTAATTGGCATGTAATCATTCTATCAGAGCAGTAAACAATTACTTTAAACAAGGCAAGTATACATTAAAAAAAGGTCGCTTGGCTCCACGAAGTGTTTATTTTCAAGATAAACATTCTATTCGTTTCAATTCTCAATTTTACCCCTACTTGGTCGACCATTTCCCAATTCCCGTGATTTTCTTAAATGTGGAACTTGGCCATCGGTTGACCGGAGGATACAGTAAATGCCTAGAGTACATAGTTTCTTGTTCTCTTAGCGAAACTCATTGCCCATGCTCAAGGTTTTCCTCTTCGTCTGCTATCTGTTATGGACCTCTGACGCATATTGAATTACACCTCACACCTTTAAATTTGTCTTGGAAACGCTTTTGAATTGGCATTTTCGCCTCGCTTTGCTTCAGTCATTACATGCTCCTGAGCGGCACGTGAGCGCTAAGCCGATGGGAGATGTCTCTTCCTCGAATGACTTCATGAAGCGTGGGTGTGCGACGCATGATCATTATTATTTTATCCGAGATATGAGATATTTCTACAGCAAGCCTCAGTAATGGCTCCTTTTTTATGGCACAAACGGGGACCGAAGTTCTCTTAAAATAAGGCATTGTGAAGTCTACAATTTATTTGCGAGATGTCAAACATATATGCGCTTCAATAGAACATATTTTTTGAAAAATACTTTGGAGAGAAATTTTTTCCCTTATTTTCCAAGAAGTAAATATAATTTTTTGTAATAACTTCATTGGAGTCTGCTTTGTAAGCGGAGACGCTTCGTTATAAAAACCTTTGTCCTGATTTTTATCAATGAACAAACTTTTTTAAGTACTTCTAAGTTGAAAAATGTGATGTTTGAATTTTGAACTCTGTCGTGATCGGATTCGGTTAAAATTTCTTATTCGAAACCTGACCAGATATCTCCAAGAGCATCTTTATCTCGTATCGGACGATATTTGAATATACATACACAATATCTGGACGATTGTTGCGCATAGCTGTCTTTTTGCATATGCTGGCAGTAGATTGCATGTTTGAATTAATTTCTTGGTGATTTACTATGCGGTGGTGAGCGCTATAAACGTATGCCATGGAAGGACTTCCTAGGCCAAGGTCAGGACCTTTCCTCCCACTCCATCCATACTCTTCTTCCCACTTCCATCTTCCCCTCCGCTTTGTTTGTTTCCTGCGTCTCCCTTTATTTCTCTCAAGTAGATCCAGCTCACCTCTGCTGTTCGCTCACTCGTTATATTACTTAAAGCATGTCAGAAGACAAGGATTTGGGGTCATGGGACTAATCAACAAGAATCCTGGCAATCGCCAAGCGTGTGGAAAGAAAGGATACCGAATTTTGTAAGCCCTCAAGTTTTTCAGCCCCCGGAAGGATTACGTTTATTTTTGAAGCTTGGTGTATTTAGCAATTTTGTCATACTTTATTACTCGCTTTATGTCTGTGAGAGCTCAAAACTGGGAAAACTTCGATCTTCATGATGTACTAATCTTGACAGCCGACAGAAAATTTCAATATTTGAGGGATCGAAAAAAAATTACAAGGTTAGAGAGAATTCCAGTAACTTTGCTGGTAACAGTAGTTCCTTTTCTTATGGAATTTAGTTGTATTAAATGGCGTTTAACTTTTTCCAATATTTTAAAAGCGGAGATGCTTGTATTTGTTAATAGAATTCCAACTTTATTTGGTTGTAGATGCCATTTTGTTCTCTCCATCACTGACGAGCCATCCTCGGTTACAGTGTGCAGTACAGTCGTCTCGGCCTTGACTCGAAACATACTGTTCTTTGGCATCCGCTCGGCCTTACTATATTCTTGTTATGCTGTCCGCCGATTTGCCAGATAAATAGTAATCACCATAATCATGTAAATATGGCTGATCCTAGTTATTGACAGCACTTATCGCCTCACCGGCTGACACCCATTGCTTCAGTTTATAGTTGTGACGTGAACTCTGGAAAGAAGAGTCGAGGGGCAACGTGACAGTAAGTTAGTGGTGTCGCTGCAGTCGGGCCTGGCCCGTCAACTTATCTACAGTTCTCGTGATGTTAACTGCCCTCGTTATTTAAGTCTATGTTCGCCAGAACTAACTGTTACCTCTAAAACGTATCGTTAGCTGCTAAGAATGAAGAGGCGACCAGTAACTATAGGTGTGGATTCTGTCTTACTATTTCGGACAATGATTGAAGCATCTAATGCGAAACCTTATGACTTCTCATTCCGCGTGGAACGAAGAGAGTATAAACTCCGCGCATTGGGACAGAAATAATCCTTCACGGGAATTTTAGCTTGGCAAGCGAAAACTTTTTTCCCTTCCGCTCCCACCTCCCTTCCGCTAGCCTCCCTCCTCGAACCTTCACCCCTCACCTAAACAGGAAATGCGACCTGTGGCCGTTTTCTTCCCTCACGCTTTTGGCACCACAACCCTTCCTATTGTGGATGCCCTGAGGTTTAATTTGATGAGAATCTTATCAAGAATCCCATTTCAGCATATTTATTTGTTATCGTAGTATCTAATCAAACTGGACGCGTGCTGATTATTGTAATTAGCTTTAGACCCTCTGATCAGTTACTGTGCTGCCAGTTCATTTAACAAGAAATAGTTGACGTTTTTGACGCTTTTTAAAACATTTGTCTTCGGAAATAGAATCAATTCTGTGTTTTTACACATGGATTTTCATTACTATTTTATTTATTAGTTTATCCTCATCGCTAAATCGTTTTGGAATTCAGTAACCGGATCGTGATACTAGTTTCCTCGCCCTCTTCTTCAGAACCACTGTGTAAGCTTACCAACTTTCCCCTTCGTTTCCAAGTAATTGAGGCGGGATTCATTTCTCGAAGGCTCCAATTTCATTCTTCTCAGAAAAGTTTTATCACCACTGTGAAGCATGCAAAGAGGTCCATAGCCATTCATAGACCTGTACATTTCTTCCATATGTATGAAGCGTATGCTTTCGCTGATAAATGTGAGCTTGAACGTCTTAATCGGTAAGTTGGCCTCATGAAATACGTCAAAAATCGCAAAAAGCGAAACCTTTCGATACAAATAGATTGTTATTAAGATTAATGTGCGCAAGTGGTCATGCAAGTGTTATAAAATGTTAGGTTAGTAAAGTGAAATGTAAAATTTGTATTTTATAAATTACATCTTGAGTATCAATTGGAAATTTCAAGGCGCCACAGTAAGGTTTTGCGGTTTTAGTTTTTTTAGCTGTTGCCAATTCAGCTTTAGTTGCGATAATTCCATAAAAATCCCATTTAATCTCGTAGATTCAATTTCGTGTTTTGTCGCCGGTGTTCAAAGATTATCATATGTATGTGTCAAAGGATAAGATGCTTGGAAAGTTATATCAACGGTTGCTTGCAGATTGCTTTGTGAATTGACTTGTAGCTTTGAAAACTAGTGCCGATGTCTTCTGTGTCACAGGGTCTGCCCAATGGTTGGTGACTCATGCGATTACATCCCCCATAAAACGCCCGTATTAATATTCACTGTTACAAGCCAGAGGTAATGACTCATTTCCATTGCTTTATGATCACCATTGATCACGAAAGCATTACGTCTTTTTCCATTTCTTAGCCAAATGTTCTCCGGGCAATATAATTCAATCCTGGAAGCTTCAGCGAACGAATTTGGAAAGTTTGGTTTGGATAGGTATGGAAATTTAATCCAGCCCATTGGTATTGGTGTCCTCCTTGCAAATACGGATTGGATTTTATTGGCTCAGCTATGAGTGCTACCCTTGATGATTACCTTGCATGCGCTGTTGGGCTGGAGAGATGCCGTAGGTTCCCCGGCACTGGTTATTGACCCTTCCATCACATGCATATAAGCTCGCTCGTGCCATGCGCTCCGTTGCAGTTTGTTCATCCCATTCTACTGGAGAATTCTGGAAAATGCTCCGGCCTGAATTATAAAGCGAACGATCAGGGTCACTTATCGTTTGCCACGTCACACGTTGCTCCCCCCACGGTGGGCGAGATCGAGGAAGCTCAAGAGAGTACACCTGGTATTGGAGAATTGTATTAATTGTTAGATGCGCGTGAGCTTCTCCAGGAGGGTGTCACTCCCCCCCCTCCTCGGCCACCCGAACCATCCATGCGTCCCCCTCGCCGCACTTCTTATCTCTTACGTCGACCCTGCATCATCTACGTCCCCCCCCTCCCCCGCCGACCCTGGGTGCTGCATTTCTGTCTGGCCTTACATCACCCTCTCTTCCCCTCCAACGCCCTCGTAATGGCGGATCCCCTCTCCCTTCCCGTTACGTCCCCCCTCCTCTCTTCCACCGCACACCCTTCCCCGCGGAGAACAAACCGCCAACTTGCGGGTGGAGAAGGTGGGGGAAGTTTCGAGAGGCAATCACCTCCACATATTCTCCTCTAGGCGTCGTCCTCTGCATTTATGCCTCTCAAGTGGGCATTTGTGGAAAATTAACAGGTTTAATTATTCACATTAATATGAGAATCAGAAATGTATTGTGTCACACGTACATACATTTTAGTAAAAAAAATTTAAAGTGCGTATCCATTGTTTCACCAGTCAGAATTGTTTCCAGAGATACTTAACATCCTCCCAAGTTTCACGAATTGTATGGATTTTTAAAAATTTGAAAAAACTGCGTTTTCACATTTCCACCATAAAGTGGCCTACCTCTAAATCAACTTTTTTATCAAACTGCTAACCACTTAACATTATAACATCGTGATTTAACAATGAGAAAATCAGCTGTACTTTAATTAATTGGGATAATGCAAAGCAAGCGGCTAGATAAGTTGGCATTCACTGTGGGTAAAGTGATAGTTGCTATGCAAGAGTGGAGATTTATATTGGTGTGCCAGGAGCTTTTTATACTGTAGGAACTGAGACAATGAAATATAATTCAAATTGTCCAAAATATGAACAGTAAATATTGAAATTTTATCTAATGGTTTTTAATTCCTTTGTCTATAAATATATTTACACAGATTTTGTTTGAAATTTAGTAGCATTCAAGTATTATTCTTATCAGTTTATTTTAATCACTTAAGAAGTACACATAAATAACCTTTTTCCTGTTAGTTCAGAAAAAATTGCATCTAAAATATTCCTGGCGGAAATTAACCTGTTATACTGTTGTAATGACTATGTAAGTTTCTTTTCTACTGGCCTTTGGTCATAAAATATTGTTATTCATTGTATTTTACGTTATAGAGAAAGTGTAAAAAATTCAATTTGAGTTGTAAATTATTGAAAACATTTATACAGTATTCTCCTGCCTTCATTTCAAATAGGGTAGGTTTGGCGAGTTCTTTTTTTCTTACTATTTCTCCTTTTAATTAAATGAAAAATGAGAACAGATGTTTTATCCTTTACCAATCCTTTAACTATTTTTGCAAGGTAGTGCTCAGTTGCATCAAAATAAGTTATCTATCAATGAAGAGGTGATATAGGGCCAATGATTATCATTATTACATTGTTTTTGTTCAAGAAAGCTGTGACATCAGAAATTCCTATTCATTCTAAATGCCGTTAATTGCCACAGCCGAGAGCAAGAGTTAAGAAATATGATGTTATTGACATAAGAAAATGTTCTATATACCCATCGTTTTCTTGCTCAGTGCTGTGATAAATATATAAAGATATGAATGGAAAAAAATATTCAATGTTAAGTGTACATGTGCTATTATCCATAAGTTTTGGTGCATAGTTTCATTTTTATGTCTGTTGAATATTAAGTTGTCAATTTGCCTTAATCCACTGTGGTCAAATTGACCAAACTCCAGTGACAGCTTGTGTTAAGCTAGAATGTGTGACCACACAGGTTAAATTGTAGGCCTCAAATCATATTAGCATAGTGTCATATTTAACCAATGATTCAGTTGTAATCATAGTGCAGCCCCTAAATTAATCATACATAGGTACTACAATATCTATGAGAATATTGGCCACTCATTGGTGTCCTTTTCCTTGTTTTTGTTTACTGGACATGTCTCGTACCTCACATGTGTAAACTATTTGCATAAATAAATGTCTCACCACTTGTGTCCATTTGGTTTCGTATTTTTGGTAATATTCAATGTTTCTTTGGATTTACATGTGATCAAAAAATACATTTTACACTAAAAATGATTTGTAGAAAATCAATCTTTTTCTCCTGAAACAATTTGTGCACTGTAGATGATATGCCTCTCATTGTTGCATTATTCAAAATCATGTGGAAGTACCTTGTAAGTGAATTTGTGCCAATATGTCAGTTTCCCTTCACATGCAGTACTAATGGTTTATCTTTTTTCACTTTAGATGCTGTACGGACTTCAGCAGGACTCTCCACCAATGTGTACAGACCATCTGATTACGATCGCTTGGCCCTCTCCCTCCTTTCACCCCTTCCCAACGAGCAGGATTTTGCCATCAATGTCTGCACTTTACTTTCAAATGAAGGGAAGCATACTCTCAAGTTGGATAAGTGCCCCAGGCTAATTGACTTCCTCCTTGCGCATGCCGGGGTTTACAATCACTGTAAGTACACCTTGAAGTTTCCAAGGGACCCAAAAAAATTTCTGAGGTAAAACCCATTAGAAAAGCGACAGCTAAGAAATTTTAATACCAATATGTTGATTAATGCTGATGCTTCAAAATGTTATTCCCATAAACTTTCATTCTATTTCTATTGGTAAAACTTTTCTCTGACTTTTGTACATCAGCATGAGTAATTATAAATGTTGGAAACAGAATATGGTAGTAATCTGTTTTTACAATTCAAATTTCAACTGTCATGAAGAAAGTGCGGAACATAGCTTAAGTAAAAAAAATAATCTTTCAGCTGTTTCTTGAACTTACAATCATCTCTCAATGTGTCCCCAAGTCAACTTCAATGCTGTCATCATGTTCCACTTCCCAATTCACCTCACCAAATTCAACACTTGTCAATTTTCAAGTTTAAACAAAGACTTTTAATACTTTTCTAGAATATACATGAGTTTAAATGTAAACTGTTGATGCTCAAGTAGTTAAGACCAAATCTTGTCTTTGAAACTGTTATCATTTTGGATTGTTGCGTGTCAATTTTAAATAGCTCTTTGTGCTATAAACTGTATGTATTGCATTGGTCGTGATCAGCAATATTATTGGTAATTTGAGGAATATCTACTATTCATTTAACCATGTTCACGACCACATAGCAGCAATTGTGATTGGTGAATTATTTTGAAGAAATTGATAAATACATTTATACTGATTATGTGATTTCCAATCTGTGTCTGCCAGCTTTGGGAATGATCAAAATTTCATTAAGTCTGACCCCATCTTGAAATTTTTCTCCATTTTTTCACCTCTCACACTTATGTGACGTGTGTTCATGCTTGTTTTCTTATTGGTTAGTCATAGTTATTGACCTTATTTTTCTCCAGTGGTAAATCTTTGATAATCTGATTTCTAATTTTCAAGTATCATAATTTTCATGCCAGAGACTTCAGAATATTTAAGAGTGAAGTATTTATTAGGATATTTCAACTGTGTGCCTTTAAGCAGCTGAGTAAGAATGCATGAGCAATATTCTGTGGAATCTGCTTTATGCCTGTGATTGTAATTGCAGGAGTATCACAATTACCATAAAGTAACAAAAATTAGCAATGTATATGTCAATCAGGAAAGAAATCTGACGTGAACTTTGTGGATTTTTGTTGGTGGAAAAAGCTAGTATGTGGCATGTACACACTAATCACCAATGTATATACTGCTCTCTTCATGCCACACATTTTACAAATTTTATGGGAAGTATTCTCTTAAAAACTCAGCTGTTCTAATGAACTGAAAATAGATGAAATCATCTGAACCTTTGGATTATCTTATCCTGCCAATAGTAACACATTAATGTTAGTTAGAAATAATGGATTACTATGGCATTCTTTTCACTATGTTTTTGGTTTTCCCAAATCAACTTGTGTTTTGTAAGTGTCAATGTGGATGGTGTAGACACATGGTTTATCTGTCTTAAGGCTTTGAATACATGCAACAAAATATTCTATTATTGCCAAACTGATAATGGTTTGCCTAAAAGCAATCATTAATGCCTCTAAAGAAAGTAATTCAGTGACATGCTTTCCTCACAAAAACTTCTACTACACTAATGGTTTCCTAATATACTTGTTGTTTTTCTGCATTGGTAGGGAATGTAAGTTTGTAAAATATGTAATAGCTGTTCGCTGCAATTATAAGCTTGAAAGTTGTTTGGATATATGAGGGTAGAGCTTAACAACTACCTGTATGTTATGTGAAATACACGTTCTGGGTATGTTGGCTGTTCTTTTCCTTACATCTCATGCAATGTTCTAGGAAGATAATCTACCCACTAGGCTATCATGCCCTACATGCACAGTTGATAAATTAAATGTCATATCTCTTATGCAAATGGTAGGTTTTATATTGATAGTCACCTAGGAATTGGTAGATTTTAATAGATAAAACTATTGACTGATGAATGAATCATTGATGTTTAGTTAAATTATTTGCTGAAATTGGATGAAATAAATTCTTAATGCATTGGTCTAATGTTCATTTTGTGAAAAAATTGATTTTAGAAGGTCCAGTGCATAAGTTTTGCTTTAGTTTGCTTATATAGTTCAATTACTTTGTCACAATTTTTCATACAATTTTTACCCCATTTTTGTTTTCTTTTTGTCTTTATTTTCACAGCATCTCTGCGGGAAGTTTTTACCGAAGCTTATGCTAAAGTAAGAAACCACTCCATGTGTGATTTTTGGACTGATGTGGTAGATGATCCAGACTTTTGGGACTTGGCAGATGAGGGTTACAAGGAAGCCACAGAAGGTCTCATTTCCAGCAAGCTGCAAATTTCACCGAAGCCTTTGCCTCCAGCTGTGAAGGGCATGATCAATGCAGAGCAGATAAATAGAGCATTAACATGTGGAAGGGAAAAGATACCGGTTCCAACCAGTGTGGCAGATGAGAAGGGGAATGAGGTGGAGAAGAAAGAAGAAGGTGAGAAGAAGGAAGTTGAGAATGAGAAGAGGGAAGCTGAGGCTGCGAAAAAGCCAGGTGATGCAGAGTCAAAAGGCGATGAGGGATTGAAGATGATGGACTGCGAAGTCAAGAGGGAGGGAAGTGGGGACCAGGTGATGGAAGTTGATGTGGCAATGAAGGAGAGTGCATTGAGTGAGAGGAAGGTTGATGGGTTGGAGGTGAGCAGGAATGATGTGGAGATGAAAGAAAGTGAGGCTGAGGCGAGTGGGTGCAAGACTGAAGTGAAGGGTGGTGGGGAAGAAGGGGGTGAGGTGGATGGAAAGTTGATCAGTGTGGAGAAGAGGGAAGGTGGTGATGATTGTCCGGAGAAGGGGAGTGTGGTTGAAGATGGGTGTAAAGCAAAATGTGTGGACACCCAGGAATCTCGGAAGGAATCTACGGGGGGGATGGTGTTGGAAGAAGCTGATGAGGAGAAGGAGAATAAGAACTGTGATAGGGTAGTAGGAGATAGTGTGTGTGGTGTGAATAATGTGGTGCTTGGTGAGAAAGCTGTGACCGATGAGGGCTGTGTGAATGTGCTGGGGGGAGAGGAGGATGTTTGTGAGGACAGTGGGTCACCTGGAAGTAAGCCTAAGTGGAGGAAGAAGGGCCTTGCCAGTCGGCAGAGGAGACGAAACAAAATAGGGAACATTGTGCTTGATGAATCTGACCATGAGTTGTTCTGTTTGGGGAGGAACCTTGGGACGGGGGAGTTTGTTGGACAAAGGGTGCTTCAAATAGCAACAATTCTGAGGAACCTCAGCTTTGAGGAAGAAAATGTCCCTGTACTAGCAAAAAACACATCATTCCTTAGGTGAGTTTAAATAATTATTATCCATTTTTATTTTGATGGTGAATGTGTTGTTTAGGTTAAGAAATTTTATGGGTGCTAAATCATAGTGTGCGATATTTTTCTGACCTGCACCAGAAACAGAAAAAAGTTGTACGACCTGTGAGGCCTTCATTGAAGAATTCCCTCATTTCATGTGGAAAGAAAGGTAGAAGTAATTTTATAGTGAAAATTAATAATTTTTGTTTCTTTTAAACAGCAATTAAAATTTTTTGAAAATGTTGAAATTCACCAGGAAAATCTTTCTAAACATTAGAGTAAAAAATCAAGAACCCAAGGTAATTATGCCCTGGAGTTATAATTTTGAATACATTTTCAATACAAAAAAATACAAGTTCATGTATTTGGCTTTGTAATGCAGTCCCTGTTGAAACATCCGAAATGGTCTTAAATTTGGCCAGTGGCTTTGTTAGTTGTGTGTGCATTTATATATTGCCTTTGCATTTTTTCCTTTTGCATTTTTGCCTTTTGCATATAGTGCCTTTGCATTTTTACTGCATCATGGTATCAAAGAACATCAATATTGTTTCTTTGAGACACTTATACCTATGACTACTAAAACAGGATATATGTTGATTAATAAGTTATGGCTGACAAAAGTGTGAATCAACTGTTAATTCTTGATTAATGCATAGTTTTCTTGAGTATTTAGCTTGAACCATATAGAGGCAAGATTCATGTTGAACATGGCATTCAACTTTATGAGCATGTAAGCACAGACATAACAACCCTTATTTTGCCACCACCTTTGGTTAGTTGTGTTCATAATACTATTGGCAAACATTCGATTCATTAATACTCTAAAAACAGAAATGATTTTCAATATAAATTTTTGCATAAGGATATTTACCTGTAAATGCCCATAGCTTGAAAGAATTTGTTTGTAAACCGTGGGTTTCAGTGAAATTTTTGTGTGCCGTATTTTTCTTCATTAGAGGCAGTGGCATATCTAATGGTTTAGTTATGAAGCTTCTTCACCTGTTTTTGCTCTAATAAAGTGCACCGTTTGCTGACTAAGATATAGTCAATGTTGTGGGCTCTGTAAAGTGATATGGAGATAGTAATTTGTGAGACAGGAGGAGCTCATAATGCACATAAGGAGAATGTAAGAAACCTTATTACCAAAATACTTGATAATTCTCATAACTTCTTTAATGGACACTTCAAAAACAATGTAGTATTTCAACAAATAAGTGTGAAAAATGAACAAGTATTTTCAATCATTATGAGTAAATTCCGCAGTGACAGCACCTGTAATTGAATAAAGCAGACCAGTGATAGCTAGATAAATAAAAATTAGGAAAGGGAAGAAGATTATTGGTATGATTTTATGAATTTCATAGTTGAATTGAAGTTATATTACCACATGGTTATGAGGTGAAAGTTACTTGAAGCTCACATTAAAAGTTGGTAAAATATAAAATCAATCTTAATTAGTAATCAGCCATGAATGTTTAGCCATGCCAGCTAATTTACCCCTGAACTTCAGGCTAAACTTGATGCAGGCCATAATATCAGGAGGTGGAGAGCATGAATAGGGGTTCAGCATCTGTTGCCTTCTGGAATGGGGTTTTTCCTGTTATTCTTAGATGCATTGAATCCTAGAAGAGGTGGCTAGCATACGGAAATATCTTGGCTGGATTTTGACTTATGTTCTATTGCCTTGAAAATTTCTTTGGTGTACTCCTTTGCCTGTACTACTAAATTATAATCAACACATTAGCAAAATCAGCTATTTCTATGTTTTAAACAACTTCAGTTACATAAAATTGGGCAAATTCTAAAATATATAATGAAAATTGCTAATTCAGGAATGCACATGGTGCCATGGGATTTGTTAGTGGTAAATGTGATTAGGTGAGTTTTTACTACTTTTACATATGACATTTTATCCTCAGTCATCATGTCACTTAAAAATGCTTGTATAATTCTTCCTGGCATAGTGTGTATACCTTAACTATTTATTATCGCTTCATCCAAAATGAATCCATAATCAAATATTCCTCCATTTTAGATTTGTGTCTTGAAAGATTGTGGAACATTTAGTTGTCATTGCAAAAGTATTATTCTATATTCAAAATTTCCCAATAGCCCACTCTTATTAAAAAGTCATGTAAAAACATCCTTTGAACGAAGCTACTTTTTTCTCAGTATTCCAAATTAAGGTATTAAAAGATCTTTCAGAAGTGGTTTTACAAGTCCTATTGGCTACTAACACAAAGCAGTATACATTGCCTAGGATACTGAATTCATTGAACTAAATTATGGAACTCCACCAGGAATGATAATGGAGCCCTTTGTGTGTCATGGTATCAGAATTGCTGGGTGTCATTAATTAAAGATTTGGAGAAGCCTATCATAATATCATAAAACACCAGGGAGGAAATCTTTTTATGGCTGGTTAGCACTCTTGAGATATGATTCTTGACTCTTGTATAATCGGGCCGGGAATAACTGGACCTATGCACTCTACTACAGACATGCAAGCCATGAAGAAGCTGAGGTGGATTCGGTCATCACTG
The DNA here is from genome assembly GCF_022747635.1 of Hetaerina americana. Lineage (NCBI taxonomy): Eukaryota > Metazoa > Arthropoda > Insecta > Odonata > Calopterygidae > Hetaerina > Hetaerina americana. Next base: position 19,791,219 of record NW_027287427.1, read on the forward strand.
AGTCAACTGAATTGAACTGCATAGGGGAAAATGAATTCTATAATGCAAAAAAATGAAGAGTTGATGTTATTGGAGGCTTTACTGAGATCAAAGAATAACCCCCATGTTTTATTGCCTGTTACAATTTTGTTAATTGCTACAGTCAGTATATAGATGACAGGTTAAATAATACTCAATTAATAAATAATTAACCAGCTTATCAACTAAGTCCTTTTTATAAAAACACTTGCAATTAGCTAAAAACTGACTCCATGAGGTAGGAGTAAATTCAGGAAACGGCTCTCCATTTATGAATACATAATGTCTATTGTAAATTGGTGCAGCACTACAAATACCATTAAGTACTAGGTTGATATAGTACCCTTGTACTGATGGTACTCTAGTACCATTTGAATCATTGCATCATTTGCTAAAATCTGGAAGTGGAACCATGCCAATCATACATACAACCTATAAGCTGTACTTAATACAACTCTAGATACATATTCTTCACTGCATTACAAAAAACCAATTTTCAATTCCATACATGTCCTCTCTCCATTTTCTCTTGCATATATTCTCACTTTCCTGTCCTCAATTTTTTCCGAACATTCACAAGTCTTTATTCCATTAGGTACTGTGTAATTTCTTCTTCTGCCAATTTGGTTGTGCAAGTAAAAAGGACTCAATAAATATTGATTCCCCCACTGGTGGGCATGGTACCATCTAGTGGGCTGAGGTCCTTAGTTGCCGTGACTTATTATTACATTTGGTTCCATCATAATGCCATGAAATAAGTAGTTGAGGGAGATTTAAGATTGTATTCATCAATGTAATGTGAAAGAATATTCTCGAGTAAGCCATAATACTATTAATAAGTTACTATTTACTGTGAATTATTTAACGTTCAGTATAACATAGTCTATTAGTGTAAGTGATGAGGCAATTTGAGTTTAAAGGTAGTTAAAGATCAAATTTTAAGATAATTCTAAGTACTCTTTGTAGCCACATTGGGGTAGCTCACTAGAAGAACCATAGTGTCTAGCCACCTAGAACATGACAAGTTTAAAGTAATTCAGTATTCTTCACAGTAATACCTGCAGCCCATTTTAAACAATCAAAGGTTGTATTGACAGAGTGCTCCTCAGGTTACCTCTGATACAAATCCCTTCACTTCAAGGGAATGAAATAATCTTGGCCAACCTTGCGTGAAAACACATAAAGAATGAATTTTTATTGCTAGTATTTGTTGTTCAATGTTAATCAAAACATTTTCATTGAGAGCCTGTAACTTTTGGATTTCATATTTCATAATAGAATATTGCATGTGGCTTATTTTTTATGTTAAATTGTGTTCAAGAAATTGTTTAGTTCATAAAAAATGGGTTAAAATGGACTGAACTAATTATAAAATCTGATGCAGTTGATCATATTGTCAAAATATCTTACCAGCAGGTATCCAAAATTGCACAAATTCATAGTAGATTCATAGTGTGTTATGAGTTAGAAACGAAGTATTCAAAAAGGCTTACAAGAAAATGCCAAATGGCTATTGAAATATTACTATGGTTGGCTACAAAACTTCTGAAATTATATTTGATGGTGGAGACTTTTCAGTGTATAAATAGTACTCTAATTCTGCCCTCATTTATTTTAATTAATAAGTTGATTTATTGATCAATAATATTTCCAATATCCTGGATTTTTTTTGTGGGCTGTTCGAAAATTTTTATTTCAAGTTTCCTTACTAAGCTGCAATAATTCTTTCTGCAAATATTTCCTCTGGTATTGTTAGAATTTACACTTTGCATTAATACCTGCTTCAAAAATAGTAATTTATCGGCAAATAAGATTTTATTTGATACTTGCATGTCACACCCTGTATGTTAGAACTCAGTAAAATATTTCTCATATTAACGAAGCAAGAAACAAGTTTAATGATGATGACTTGAAGGATATGCTGAAATTGGAATACCTCCAGGAATTGAAGCGCCAATTCATTGTTTGGAGTTATCATTGGGTCTTCAAGAGTGAAGAGTATAGGATCAGCTTCTTGCCCAACTAAGTCTGAGATTTTAAAATGGATATGAAAGAATTATTTACAAGCATATTTCAAATAATGTTTTCTTTGGTGAACAAATAAAAATATGAAAAATTATGATTTTTTAGGAGAATGTCCATTATCAGCCTGTAAAAGTTATTGCATTAGATAATAATTGCATAAAGTTCTATGTGAACATTTTCCTAAATTTTATTTTCTTCTATAATTATTTTAACGTTATTTATACCAATATTGATTTCAAAAGTGCATGTACAAGTATATTTTTAAGTAGCTTTAATTATTCAAGAGATTGCAGCTGCAGTTTTGAATTTTTCCTTCAAATCTTTGAAAAATCCTGTTTTCATTAACCCTAATATGATTATTGGATTCTATTCAAACTGGTTCATTTGCCTCAATTTCCTAAAATTTCTCTATCACTGTTTCTTTCTGACATTGACTTGGATCCAGGGATATTAATCACTTGATCCAAATTATCCTCATTGATGTATTATTTACTCTCATACATCTACTCATTCTTGCTGAATATCTGTGCTTTAAAGCTAAGCGATCTCTCAGCTTTCTCTCCCTCATGAGTGATTCTGTTGATGCATGTTCATCATTCTATCTTATTGCTGTTATTTTTCCTAATTTTTTTTCCTTGTGTGAAATGCTCATTTTACATTGACTGTAATGCATTCACACAATCTTAAACGCCGCCCACGAGATCTTCTTCTCCAATTCAGTTTTTGTGATAGTTTGTTTTTAATTCCCTGTACATTCTTTGTGTATACGTTCATCTGTTTCCTCATTGATTTCACTGTCCTTATCATCTCCCTTGCAATCCATGCCTTCATCATTTTTTGCTTATTTTTTTATTATTTTTTTGCTTATTGATTCAATTATTTAAATCTGTAGCTCTTGTGATTCCTTTTTTAAAATCTTCCCGCCTTAACTTGACCATCATCTTTTTTATTGTCACTTAAAATTCTATTAATTACTTGTCAGAATGTATTCCCTCCTCTGTATTCCAATTTTCCTGAACATTCCGCTTCCACTCCTTTCATTGTAGTTAATTGAGCATATCACGGAAAGGAGATCGGGCTAATGCAGTGGCTAACATAAAGGCTCCCCGCCGAGAGGGCCCGGGTTCAAATTCTGGAGACAACAAATATTTTTCAGTGGTATCCCGATCCCTAGTTGAGGTGCTTTGTGGAGAGCACTTTGAGTGAGTGGGATGTCCGTCAGATGGGATTTTATGCTGCAGACCCCCTTTGGCACGTTTTGTTAAGAGCAGGCTAATAAACCCAAAACCGGGTTTCCCTCAATCCTTCATCCTTTCCTGTCCATCCCTAATGGTGCAAATTACCTCAGCTGTCGGTCACCTCCCATAAAAACTATATCAGGGGAAAACTGCATCAAAATAACCACTGAAATACTTTTTCATTCATATTCTCTTGCACCTCCCTACAAACTTTTCACCTTAATTTGTCAGATTAGGTGACTTGCACCAAATTGACTAGCTACTACTTCTGACCTGGTGATAAAATGGTTACTTAGGGCTTGGATGTGTACATATTTAATTTTTACCAAATATGGATCCTGTTTGCAATTATACTTGTACGGCTAAGTTTGTGTTTCTTTGTATGAAGGAAGAAGCCATCTTTCTTGTAGTTTTTGAAAATTGTGAAATGAAGTTCCTTTCAGAGTTCAGTCCATACCCATTCTTCTAATGCTCTCCCTTGCAAAACTCAATAACCTATATTTTCTCCTAATAGGGGGACATGGATTGTCAAACTTCGTGATTAATTGGCTTCAAGTTATTATGGAATTATATGTTCTGATGTTTCACTCTTTTCCTTCGTATTCTTCCACTAAGCTTCTTCATTTTTTCCTTGAACAGAGAAGGGAATATCTTTAATCCTTCTCAATACAGTTCCTTGATTAAAATCAGAAGTGATGAAACATTAAGCTATTCATTGATTTAACCCTTCTTGTAATCACCTTTATATAATTAAAAGTGGATTTCAGAGCATTTATCTGAATGTAACATCTTGTTTGTGGTAACTTGATTGCTGGAAAGAAGTGATACCACTATTCAGCTGGAAATATACCAAACATCTGTCATCCAATGTTACTTAATTATTTTTGGGATTGTATTGCATGAAACATTGTAAATCCATTCAGTTAGCCTCTGGCAGAGAAAACAGTCATACATCTATGTCATTATTGATCAAAAGTCATTATTGGACATCACAACTATAAATTGTCACTCATTAAACTAAAAGTTGTATCAGTTTTAGGTATTGCACATACCTCATTGCATCACAAATAATACACATAATGTTAAATACAAGTATAAAATACATGACTGAAGAAAAACTGAGGATAGATCCTTATCATTGGTTTTATTCACTGTTTATCTCGCTAGTTCATTTAAGAATTTAGTTATCAGTGTGGAGCTTTGTAAAATCATGCTCTATCATGAACTACTCACAAAAATTGTCATGAATGCCATGACCAAATGATTGCAGTCATCTATGTTTAATTGTAAGATAGTATTACAATCATTACTATTTTGGAGACTTGGAATGTGGGTATTTGTCTGCATCAGTATCATTTTCTATTGAAATTGGCAAATCTAAACATCTGGTAACCAATGAATTCAATACATACCCACATTGTTTGAATGATGTCAGTTGATTTTGCCCTCATAGTGTTAAATTTTGAACGAGGTACTATTTTGAGTTTTAGCAAAAAATTTTGTCAAGGAAAGGTTTAGTCCACGCTATTGTACTCTCTGTCCTACACAAATAATCAAAGACCCATTTAAAAAAATATAATGAAGAGGTTTCCTGGTTAGCCTATTGGTGTGAGGTATAAAATATACTTACATTTGGTATCAGATTCTCTATTTAAGTTATTCTTAAGTAGCCAAACTTTTAATACGGATAAGGGCTTCTACCTTTGAGGTAATGAGAAATGGCTGATGGCTGAAGGTATGAACTCCTAAGATTGTTATATTTATCAAGAGGATGATGTTGCCACTAATAATATCAAAGAACAAATTTCAATAGTAAAAACAAGTTAGCATTGAAGTTGTTTTGACCCAGAGGGTCAACTCGTTTTACAAATGATTAATAGACTTTTGAGCTAGGTTTTCTGAAACCACTCTTTCAGTTAACTGGAGTTCTCAAACACAGTATTTAGCCCCCCACAGAATTAAGTGGTCACCTTGAAAGGCCCTTTGGAGGGAATGGTCATATGACAAAGAATGTCCAACATGTTAAGGCCCAATTAGAAAGCAAAAGAGGATACAAGTGATGTACAATTTCACACAATTGTTCTGGTGCTTGGAGGCATCTTGAAGTGGAGAATAATGTGAGCACATTAAGAATGGGTAAAATTTGAGGCTGTATCTATGATAGCTGAAAGCATTTAAAGCTTCCAAAGTTATAATTATTGCAGGAATGACTTTTAAGTTGGATAATAAGGAAATAAAATAAAAAGAGGATTGACCGTGGAGAAAAGATTTATTCACGATAGAATGGTATTTTATTGCATTTCAAAGGCTTAGATGAATTAAAAGGAATAGCAAATCGGTACTATATCTTGAAAACAGCATAACAAAAGATGCACTCAAACAAAAATTAAGAAGATAACAAAAGTGCTTTGGTAGTGAAATAAACAAATTTGAAGGCAATACCAGAAGTAAATAGAGTGAAATTATAATGCAAATATCAAATATGATGCAAAAACATTGCTGATGGAAATAGCTCTAATTGATAATAATGCTAAATTAGTTATTCTTGCAAAATTTCTAGTATTGTGTGTAATAGAAGTAATCTGAAACTGAGGAAAGGTAATGTTAAAAAGGAAAAACTGAAGATTGAAATAATCCTGGTATCTATTACTCTTTCATAATCAGTATTTCAATCTTAAGGTTGGCTTACTGCAGCTCTCAATTCTTCTCTATTAATTATTAATTAGCTACCCCTAATATCTTATCTGTTTCATGCCCTTCGAAATGCTTATTATTTACTTGTCTCTTGGTCTTACTTGTGGAATTATCCCTTCGATTTTCCCTTATATCATGTGTCTTAATTATTCATAGTGCCTCAATAACCTACACTCACCATGAACACCTTAAAAAGTGGTCATCACAAAAACTTTTATTTGAAAATGTGTACCCTTTACTATTAAGAGCAGGTTGAAGAGACCATCAATCATTGTATGTGAGAGCAAGTATTTGAGTAATGGAAATGATTAAAAGATGCTTTAAAATAATAAGTTGAAACACTTCCTGATTTTTTTTTTACTCTTTAAACAGTAAACTCTTTTTCTGTGCACTTTGACCATCCAAATCTTTCTTACATTGCCCAAATATTGAGAATCACCAACCTTTTATTCTCAGTACAGGTGTGTTGCCAAAGTTGGCTGTGGTGTAATCCCTGTATACTTCTTTCTACCCTCTTTTTGGGACAATGCTTCAAATAGATTACAAAATATTGATTAACTGTATGTGATCATCACTAGGTCCGAAAGTATATGTAGAACCTTACAGACCCTCTCATCTGGTGGACTGATTATAATATTTCTCTTTGTTATGTGATTCCAAGTTGGGGAAATATGTTTCGTAAATCAGCAACTTTTCAGCTGAGCTTAAACAGAAAATGAGTGATCATGTGTCAGAGGTCATTAAATGGCAGTTAAATTACAAAAGAAGTTCATCGATCTTATCCATTCTCACCTTTTATCTGTCCTGAAAAAGGTAATTTCTTCAGTCCAAATTGCTTTTTTTATTTTCAAGTACATTTTTAAGGAATTAAGAACAAGAAAGGGAAATTATTGCAAAAGAATGAGAGGATTTTTTGTTTAAGGAATGAAAATAAAAACATGGTAAATGAAGATGATGATTAAAGAAATTGAGATAATAATGCTGGATAATTGAAATGAAAGTACTAACACAGTTTAAAAATTTGCATTTATTTTCTAACCAGTGGCCTTAGCTGGTAGGTACTTCTCTTCGAGGTCATTGAATTTCTGAGACCCCTCGACTATTTTTCATTAATTGGCATATTATATAAATTACAGATTCAGGTGTGATGTGGTAGAACTTTTCGATAATGATGGAAACGAAAACTAGCGCAGTTTTCCACTTAAAATTATCATAATAACCACTTTATTAAGTGGAAAATTGCATGAGTTTTTGTCTCCGTTATTTTGGTATATTATGCTAAACATTAAAAATAATGCAATAATGTAGCATTTAAAAACATTAGCGGATGACTCCGTTAAAAGTTACTGTTGTGGCATCTGCCAAAGTTTCTTTGGAATTAAAAATAATGTTTATCAATGGGACATAGTCAAAATATTGTTTTTGTAATTTTCATCCTATATTTAAATGAACAGGTCTCTGTTATAGTCTCTCTCTCTGGATTCCAGTCTCTTTGGTAGTATTTTTAGTCATTTGGTCTACAGTCTCTTTTTTCTATGTACTCTTGGCCACTCCCAAGGCCTGCATTGATGCCCACAGGAATCTATTTGCCGCAATTGTTGTTGATTTTATCATCCCTTTTTCGTTTGGTACTATTATAAAACTATTCCTCCCATTTCTTTGCATGCAGTTACATTTAAATCTCTTGTATCCTGTAAGTTACTACATTTAACCAAGCCGATTAAAGACAGCCTTTGCAACTTAAGTATTTGGAAATGATTTAAGTTTTGAGGTTTTCAGAGCAGAAAGTGGCAGTTAACAAGTTCTCTCTCTACGTAATATTCATATGAGGAATTGCCCTCAATTAAGTAATATTGGAAGTATTTAGCCATAATTTAGTATTGATGGTGAGTTTTAAGAGGGAAAAGTGAGCATCTAAGCCTCCTTGTTGAATTCTTGTCTACTAATTTATGCAACCGGTCAAATATGTAGGTCTGATGCATATTTCTAATATTTATTATTGTATATTTATGTTTAATATTTCTCTTTCGTATTTAAAAATCTTGATATTATTATTCTGCGTTGATATCTTTGTGAAGGGAGAGGTAATGTGATGTGCTCTTATTGTTTCTCATTGTTTTCTCGATTGAATTTTCCATTTTAGGTTTCTTCTGCTTTGTGCACAATCCAAGTGGAATTGCCTTTGCCAAATGGGGTTTGATGCATTAGGGAATGTAGCTGCAGAGGTGGGGATCGAGGATCCAGTGTCAGACCAACTAGCAGCAATGCTGATTGCTACTCTGACAAAGGGACTTGCTTCACCCGATCGCTTTACTGTCCTTTCTTGTTTAGAAATACTTAATAAATTGAGTCAGAATGATGAAAATGAAGATATAATGCTGAGGTGTCTTGATCAGAAGGTACTGTGCAATAACCTGTAATCAAGTTACTCAGATGATAATTAGTTTTTTATGGTTTTTATTATTATTTTTGCGTACATTTTTGACATACATATGAATCTTATGTAAGTATTCAAAATTGTGAGATTTCCTGAATTTTGTAATTTCTACTATCCATGCCATTAGCCTCCTACTAATGTGTTCTAATAAATGCATATGTATGATATAAGTTGGATTGATTGAATATAAATGCCAAAAAATCTTGTTTTAATCAAATAGGTTTTAGTAGCTTTCTCAAATTTCACAAAAATAGTCTTCTAATAATCTTCTTTTCACTTTAATTCAGTTAAAATTGTTTTTGTTCATTTTTCAATATCACTTTGTTTTTTCAGTATTTTTATATTACTTATTATTTTCAGGTATATGATCAAATTTGTATGTTCCTGACGCTCCATGACATAATGTTATTGGTGTATACCTTGGAATGTCTTTACTCTTTGACATCCCTTGGTGAGCGTGCATGTAATGCCATTGTAAGAGTGCATGGAGCCATTGATACCTTGGTGTCTTTGATCACCGTTGAGGTAAGTTTTATGGCTCTTGTTCTAATAATATAATTTCATAAAGCATTAAAGTAATTGAAACAATTATTTTTTTCCACTATTGTAATGAAGGTGAAAATTAATATGCATAATATTTGAGGGTATTGATGTCTTTCAACATTGATTAAAAAAAACACTTTCGAAGCTCTAATAATACAATACCAAATACTAATATTAGTCATTGTACTGTTTGACCAGATTTTAATTACAAAGATAATCAATTGTATGGGGAAAAGTATTTCGAAAAATCCTTGATACATATTGATACAGAAGACACATTCAATTATTTTATTTGCAAATTATATTTCTGTCTGATGTATAATCCATCATCATGTAACATTTATTTTTTATTCTAGGCTCAAAGTTATGGTCCTAAAGCTTGCATTCTCATGCGTGTTGTGGAAACAGTATCTGGGACAGCTCCCATGCCTAATGTTAATGCTTCGGTTCCCCACACTCCTGCCACCACTTTGACTACAATGTCTCCAATGGTGTCTAATAATGTACCTTTCCGTCCATCCCCAGTCATTCAGAGACATCCACAAATAGCTCAAAGTAAGTGGAAATGTTTTCGTCACCCGAGATCTGGAAATTCTGTGTCTTTGAAATTAAGTGCACTCACTAATTTTGCTAAAAGTAATGATTTTGCTTGAGTCCATGCTTTTATGTTTACTAATTAAATTTTATTCATTTAATTAAACTAAATTTAGGGATGTTGATAGGGGCACCTCAGCCAGCAGTTGCCACTCCTGTCAACCTAACTGCTGCTCAGCAACAGTTAGGTGCAGGAATGAGTATTGTTTCATCAACTGGCCCGGCTGGTGCAACTGCTCCTTTGACAACCCCTGGTCATGTGACCAACACCCCTCATCACCATCATCACCACCCTCACATAGTGCATCATCAGCAGCAGCTGCATCAAACACAGTCAACTCAGCACACGATGATCCATCATCACCAGGGGGTAGTTGTTGGAACAACACCAAGCACTATACACCAGCAGCATCAACAACAGATGGCCCAAGAAAATGAGCAATTTGCATTGGCATGGATTCGAGCAACATATGATCAGGCTTCTGGATCTATCATTGAACAGGCTGATTTATATCGACAGTATTTAGCTTCTTGTGCTAAAATAGGTCGACGAGGTGTTGTGTCTGCCTTGCAATTCCCACGGTGTGTTAGGTGAGTTGAGTTACCTTATTAAGAGTTACATGTTATGTTGTGGTATGTGCTTGACTCTTTCCTGTGCAGCTATGAAGCCCTTTTTTAGTTTTAACTTTTGGTTTGTTTGAGCAGAGTTATGAACAAATGAATTCCGTAGAACATTTTTGGAAAGGAGTTCTGGAGTTGACTTACATGTATTTGGGCGTTTTCTTTTGTGACTAAATTTCTAGTTACAGTAATACAGGTAAAAATGTGGAACTCCTAGAGATAACTGCTTGCAATAAATATAAATGTCATGCATTACTTTGTCATGGCTTTGAAAAGGGTTTTTGCATATTTTTACTATGCCCAAAATGGCTTATATCATTTATGTTTAAAACTGAACATTCATTCCTAATGAAACAGTTTCTGGCGTCACTTGGTGGAAATTCTTCATATTGAAATTAAATTTAAAATACTTCGCCTTTCCACATAAACCAAGTAGTAAAAGTGGTATTTCCAAGTATTAAAAGTGGTTTATGTGGAAAGGTGAAGTATTTTAAATTTAATTTCAATTCATTCCCAAATTGTGCAGGATGATTAGAAATGTGATAAAATTATGATGAACCATGCCATCAATCGGTATTCAATTGTAATAATGGTATTCAGATAAAGAAATATCAAACACATTTGAGTAAGTTTTGTGTGGCACAAAACTTAACTTTCATGAGTTTGTAAGCTGCATCAATGTCACCAATTTTTAAATATCTTTTACCTTTTCTAATGTTCCAAAGTTTTAACCCTTATGCTCTAGAACTTTTTTATTAATTTATTCCTAAAAATCTTGCCAATTTTCAGTTCAATCTTGTGTGTTTACTGTGAAGTAATTATACTATTTACATTTATCACTTACAGGGCTGTTTTTGGAGCAGCCGTTGGCCCCATCCAGAGAACATCTGCCACTGGCTCAACGGAATGTCACTATGAGGGTATCAAGGTGCGAGCAAATGCCCTGTCCCGATTTGCTACATCTGTAGGGGTGGCACCGACAGTGCCATCTCATGCAGCCCCGAACCCTCATGCAAACCCAGCCCAAATGCACCTGGCACAATCACAACAGCTACTCAGGAAACAGGTCCCCCCCATACAGCACCAAATCCAACAGCAACTTCACCACCGACCAGACAGCACAGCCTCCCCTCCCTTGGTGCCCTCCCCAACACCCTCTTGCTCGCCTACCCCTAGTAATGCCCCCTGCTCACCAATCCTCAAGGCACAGCTGAGTGCTCCACCCAAGGCCCCCAAAGGGGACAGTAAGAGCCAGGTACGTATATGTTGTTCTCATCAATTTCCTGGTAGAGAGGCACACACTTACCTAAATTGCAGACCCTAATGTTATCTAATTGCATGTCAGTCTAATCAAATGAAGTACACATACATACATTTTTACACTCTGAAATTGTTGCATTGAAATGCACATTAGTGGATGACTCCGTTAAAAGTTACTGTTGCGGCATCTCCCGCAGTTTCTGTGCAAAAGAAGTAATTATTGGAAGCAAATACAGCATAAATTGACCCCTGGTTTTCTCCAGAATCCCTCCACTAAAGTTCAGGGACTCAAAAACTGAAAATTAATAGTCAATAAAATAATGAATGGCCCAATGGTTCTATTTTACATTCCTTAGAACAAAAGGCTGTGTACTTTTGCTTGATTTGAGTGCATTAGCGGGTACCAAAACCTTTCTTTCCAAAGATAAATAAGCAGAGAGGTGATTAGCATGATAAATTAAAATCGTGGGAAGATGAAAATGTCCTTGATTTTCTCGACAAAAACCTTGGATAGCTTATAATTGACCTGGTACTGGGGCGTAGAGTGTATATTAGGTGATGGCAGAGCTATTCAGAATGAAGAAAGGTTAGTAGGCTAAAAGTTGTGTTTAGAGATGAATAAATAAAAGGCATGGCTTGTGTGTGGATACCCATTTAAATTGGTCTCTTAATTTGCACAAATGTCTAAAAGCATAAATAATCAAGGGACATTATGACTTGATAGAGGTGTGTGAAGCAGAATTTTTTCCCAATTAAGCTAATTGCATATCAAATATTAAATAATCATGGAATAACAAATAATTAACTGATTAAATCAAAGAATTTTTTCAATTAAAACACATTCTTATTTATTTAATAAACTACAAAGTGCGGTTGTGAAATTTGCTTGTTTTAAAGTTCCTATGCAATGAATGTATTCCATCAGTCTTGAGCAGATTTAATGCAATCACTAGATGTATGCTTTATTGAACTTATATATTCTTGGTATTATAGCCTCTGATCCCTTAAAAATTGTAGTCATGCGTCACTCTTCCATGCTCGATGGTATGCACAAGTTTGTGGAAACACCAAGACAATTTTTGATGTTTCTGGCTTAGGAAATGAGCATTCAAGAAAGTTTGCAAGAATGTAACTAGTTATGCAATTTCAGTATGCTGATCTTTTTCAGCCTGTTTGAGTTACTAGAAATTTGACTGATATACTTTGAAATTGAAGATACCAAATCTTCACCCTCCTATAAACTTGACTCACAAGAGAAACATCAATTAAAACAATGCAATTCCTTTAATGAAAGTGATGCAAATCAGTTTTTTCTTTTTGGTAACTATTATGGCATAATACATTATTCATGAGCCACCATTATCCATGAATATGAAAATAATTATGCACTCATTGTCTATTTGAAATGTTTTATTTGAATTTTTTCCGTTTCATTTTAGTTAAGTTTCTTGCAATATACATATACAATGCCAAAAAAATTTAATACTGGAAAATTTGTATAGATTATTCTATTGGAAAAATATTTAAATGATATTGTACCAATTTTTTTCCTTTTTAAATTATATACAATGAAAGTTGTGATGACAAATTTCAGCAACTGTAAGATTTAACTAGATATTTGGTTGTCATTTCCTGTATTTCCAGCATAGACTTAAATGTGAAACAAATGCTTCAGGCGCTCATTACTATTTGCATCGATGTATTTCTATTGATTGTCTGGGAATGAATTTATAATGATCTCTCACACATAAAGTTGTGATAATAGTCTTTGAGTCAATCAAAATTTGTAATACTGAAAAATAACAAATGAAAAATTTTATGTTAAGGTTTTGGAGTAAACTCCAAAATAGAAAAGAAATTGTTAGGCAGTTCCTAAATAACTTGTGCTCAACAAAGTCGGTTCAAATGATAACTAGTAATTTTTATTTTCAAATAGAATATTTTATAGGTTATCTTGCCCTGTGTTTAAACTGAAATAGTATTTTTTGCAATAATTCCATTTTGTAAGTTAACCTAAACCATGTTGCTCAGTTCACCAAATACTCCTGGGTCACCAATTTTAACATATGCATGAGGTTATAAGTGCTATTATGTAAAGTAGCTTTCTCCTGTACCTTGAATTCAAATTGTGGATTACCTACTACAAATGTTCATGCTTGATTAAGGTTAATGTTAATAAGTTGAACTAGGATTTTTAAAAATTTTTCATATTCATCACAAAAGTTTCTTTAATTCTGAAAGTTTCTTAACGTAACTATGTTGTAGTTGTTGTGAGAGGAGACCAACAGCAGAGGTCATTTGCACCCATAGGGATGGACAGGAAAGGATGAAGGGTGGAGAGAAACTTGGTGTCGGCATTAGCCTGCTATCTTAGGTGCCAAGGGGTCTGTAGCTAAACATCCCATCCGATAGATGGCGTACTCACTCAAAGTGTCCTCCACAAAGCACCTCAAGTAGGGATTGGGATAAAACTAAAATATCTGTCATCGCTGGTATTCGAACCCCAGCCCTCAGGGTGAGAAGCCAGTACGTCAACTATTGCACCATCTCCATCCCCAACTAAACTATATTAGCCTTCATGTGATGCAGTCTAATTTGACTTCTTTGCCCAGCGTTTACTTATCTTGGTGTGTTTGTAATCTGAGAATTTCTGTTGGGCACATTCATTATTTTCAAATGTTTAAGAAAAATGAACTGAAACATGTGTTTGAGTAGTGTAGTGTTAATTCCAAATTGATTCTGTTGTTTATACACATGCCATATACAGAATTCGTAATGTTTATTTTTAATGCAGTTGTCTTTTAGTTAGATATTTTAAGCAATGTAATGTCAACGGGCCAAAATGTATATAATCTGCATTAAGATTCGTACTTATCAGTAGTGCATAGTGAAGCAGTAAGATGTATGGGTTAAGGGGCAGTGCTAAGTAAGATCAATCTCTTCAGTAATGCTTGTGTGCATGAATATCTTTGATAAATCTTGGAGTATGGTGTAATCAAAGAACATCTCTTATGTGTTTAGCCTAAAAAAAGTAATCACGTGAAAAAAAATGTTATTAGTTTGTGCAATTGTAAATAATTCAAAATGTGGAATAAATAATGGTTGATGTGTGCCTTTCTGTCTAGGATTGGTTTTGATTAGCCTGTAATGTATTTTATTTCATTTGAAATTAAACTTTATTTCATATTTCTTATTTATTGTGGATTATAATTCTTTGTCTTAAATTTTTTAGTAATCACATTGCAATAGCTTTTAGCATGTGCTGAAAAAGTGGATTTTTGGCAGTATTGCCTCAGTAATAGTTAACTCTTAGCAATCCATCTCAATTAATTAGTGAATTATTTGTACATTGTAGAGTATATTTTTCATATAAGTTCATCTTGAGCATTTCTCGGCAGAAGTCACTGTTTGGGTGAAATTAGCTACCTGTTCATGATGTAATCCAAAGTAACAGTGAGGAAAACCTATTCAATTGTAAAATTGGAGAGGTTTTGTTTAAACATGAACTCCTTAATTTGCATTGATAAGTTTCAGAACTTGTTCAAGATTAAAGCCACCCTTGATATGTTTGCTAGAAATCCTTAAAGCCATGTTCCAGAAAGCTATCAAGTTATGTGGTGCTATTTCTGTAATTATGTTTATCTTAATTTTTCCATTTTATAGGAATTAGTAAAAGACTTCTAATTTTTGAGAGGAAATCTAAAAAGAAACACTTTTAGGTGTTGATTATTTTTTAGTTAGTATTCATTTATCTATCCTCCATTGTCGTAATTTAATTTCACCTTTGAATTCTTTGAAATGTTGAAATAGAAATTTCTTTTTGTGCTTAATTTTTGAGCTGAAAAATCCTCATCTCCTCCCCTCCTCCCCCTTGTAACTCCCTGTTGGGTCAGGTGTTGGCTCACCCACACCTCACGCAGGCCCTGCTTGGCAGCACAACAGGACCCAGACACTCCCCCCCACCTTCAGCCCAACTGTCCTCTGCCACCTCCCCTGCCGTCTCCTCCTCCACTACGGTGCTTCCGCTTCCACACCCTTCCACGTCCCCCTCTCCTTCCCCTTCCCCATCAAGCCCTGCCCTCCCGTCTTCTTCTGTGGGTACCCCTACAGCCTCATCAAGCAGTGGGAGCTGCACTTCCTCATCCTCACTCATCAAGAGTCTGCTGGCATCCAAGGTAAACACGGGGTCCCCAGAAGGGTCCCCGTGCGTTGGGTCACTGCCTGACAGCCGGAAACCACAGCAGCCGAGGAACCCAGCGCAGTGCATGAGTGGCATGACAGTGCCTTCCTCCCATGTTACCACCATCCCTATCCAATCCCATGCCCAAGGTCCACTGGTGACTCCACCCACCATCTCCAACGAAACACCGTTGTCCCCAGAGAGCAACCAGGTAACTGCTCTCGTAGTATGCTCGAAGCAGGGTGCCATTTATAAATTTATGGAGAAACAAAATGAAACATATTTTATGGTGATAAGATTTGTGTCATCTTTGCTTGGTGATGGGATCATTGACTATGCTTTCATAATGAACTTCATCTTAATATCATTTTTCTTCACATTTCTCATCAGTTGCATAGAGATAAATTATGATTTACTCATGTTTGACACAGATTTGTACCATAATTGGTGCAGTTGTCACATTCCCTGGCCCTTGTCTTCTTCCTAGAGAGAACCTCAAGTTAGATTAGCTGGAGTGGAATATTGCAGGTATTCTGTGGTGGTGGACACATTGGCCATGGGCAGTAGTTGCATGGTTTTTCATTTTGTTTTATTTTCATTTGTTTGGTTGAAGCATGAAATTCATTTTATTTTAGAGTTATTAGATTTTCATAGCAATGTTCATGGGACATAACAAAGTTGGCTCAACTCTAATGGAAGTGTGAAAGGTATGCTAACATAATAATAACGCAACATATTTAACCATCACTAAAATTTGAAGTGTTTGATCATTTGATGTGTTACACATTTTTTCACCCTCATGATTCCAAGGAATATTTGAATGCTAATATAATTGTACTTTTTGAACTTACTGGCATGATTTCAAACATTGCTAATTATGGCATTAATTATGTAATTGGCTTTCTAAGTCCCAATTTTAAAATACAGTATTTGAAGTGGAGACTGAAATTTTGAAACTTCACTTTGGTGATCTTGAATAATATTATCAAAGCTGTCAATTTGAATGAAAAATGTACTTATATTTAGAATTTATTCAAGGTCTTTCACCAATCTGATTAAAAAACTTCTTTTCATGTTTTGTTCAAATTATGTCCATATCTTCACCCTCATACGATGAAGTTTCTTTAAATCAATGTTTCCTCTTATAATGTAGAAACTCATTATTTTGAAGTTGAGTGTATCAAGGAATCAAAACTAGCATTGATGAATTATTTAAAGACATAATATTTTCAAAAATAGTAGAAAATTCGTATTTTTTAAAAATATTTTTGAGTTGATGTACTACCTTGATCAAAAAGTTCCCGGAATAACCACCGTGTGGCGCTCCCATCGTTCCGATTTGAGTTCTGTTTTTTTTGTTAAATTGGTACATCTGTTGTTGATATTCCCTTTAAATCTTAGTGTCATAACTTGACATTTGCAAAAGTTACGTAGCCAAGAGTACATCTATCTCTGTGTGTGTTGGCGATTTTTTACAATTGCAGAAATGGATTTAAATTTGCAACAACGAACTTGTATTAAATTTTGCGTAAAAAACGGATTTAGTGGCGCACGGACGTTGGAAATGTTGGAAAAGTGTTTTGGCAACGATTCTCTAAAAAAAACGGTCATTTACCAGTGGCACGAGCGGTTCAGAAGTGGTCGTGAGTCAATCGAAGATGATGAACGCAGTGGCAGACCATCGACATCGAAAGTCGGTGAAAAAATTGATAAAGTAAAAGAAATGTTGGTCAATAACCGCAAATTAACCATCAGACAAATAGCGGAGGACTTGAACATTGCCTATGGATCCGCCCAAGACATTGTGGTTAATGATTTGGGTTTCCGTCGTGTAGCAGCAAAGTTGGTGCCAAAAGACCTCAATTTCATGCAAAAAAGAGACCGTGTTGACGTCGCAAAAGACATGATTTGCGAGGCTGAATCTGATCCCACATTCATCAAAAGGATCATTACTGGAGACGAGACGTGGGTTTATGAGTACGACACGCAATCCAGACATCAGGCAAGTGAATGGCGTTCACCAAATGAGCCGAGACCAAAAAAACCACGTCGTTTTCAGTCAAAAAAGAAGGCAATGCTGACGGTTTTCATGGATTACAACGGTGTAGTGCATCATGAATTTTTGCCAGAAGGCCAGACAGTAAACAAAGAGTATTATTTGGGCGTTATGAGACGTTTGCGTGAAGCAATTCGCCGAAAGAGACCAGAAATGTGGGCAGAAAACTCGTGGATTTTGCACCATGATAACGCACCGTCGCACAGTGCTATCATTATTCGTAATTTTTTGACGAAAAATGCAACAAATACCATCCAACAGCCACCGAATTCACCTGATTTGGCTCCCTGTGACTTCTTTCTGTTCAATCGAGTTAAAAAACCATTACGGGGAACGCGTTTTAGCAGCCGAGAGGAAGTAATGGAAAAATCGCAGGAAGCACTGATGGACATACCGAAAACCGAATATAAAAAATGTTTCGAGGATTGGATCAAGCGCTGGCATAAGTGTGTTGCAGTCGATGGGGATTACTTTGAAGGGGACAATATAGATTTAGATGAATAAACTTGTATTTTTAATTTTCTGAATAAATTCCGGGAAATATTTGATCAAGGTAGTAAGTTGTGATCCAATTTTGTGAAAGGGGTTAAAACTACCGAGAGGGTGAAAATGCAATCAATATCGTAGCATTGATTCATACGACAAAGCCTCCAGAAGCCAGACAGGATTTGTGGGATGGAAGAAATATTTAGTTGCTCAAGCATCTTAAAACCTATATTACTGTTAAGAGAAATATTAAGATTAACCCCAAGATTGAATTCACTGTGGGTAAGTATGCACTCACTCTGGGTACTTAAAGAAGGCAGGATGTGTAAAGAATTTAAATAATTACAATAAAACGAGGAGTGATCAGCTGGCAAAAACACATTCTCACACTTGGAAATGTGATTCACTGTGAACTTTGTGAGTTTCATGTATACTTGCACTCATGATTTCAGGGGATTTTACTCTCTTGGTTGGATCCTGTTGCTTATATTTATATAAGTAAAGGAAAAAAGAGGGAAAACTTTGATGCACATGCACTCCCACTTGGGTTTGTGACCCGAAGTGGCCCTTAAAGGTCACGTGCACAGAGAGTTAACCTCAGGGTTTGTGGAGATTTCACTCCATAAACAGTATGCCGAAGGGTTAATCTTGATCTTTCTCTTTATTTGAATGACTGCGAATGCAATTTTACAATTACCAATATTACTAACTTTGCAGAGGATAAAAGGGCATATTAATAGGGCCCAAGAATATGAGGTGTTAGCATTTTTGCGATAACTTATGATAAAACACAATCTGCACATGAGTTTTGAGTGAAACTTGTCATTCATCAATGTTGACTTGAGTCAATTTGTTGAGTTGTTTGAGTCAATACCTTTTTAATTATTATAAAAAGTTAACTAGTTCATGCTGTAAACCAGTGTAGTTATATAAGGCATTGGCTTGCCAAATTCAACTGTTTATTTGATCACTAAACATTTTGTGATGCCAAAAAAGTGTCAAATGACATGCCATTCCTGCTGGGTTGATGTGGAATAGGTTGACCTCTCCTCTTTTTGTGAATCACGGAAAATATTACCTGAAAAGTTTGGCTTTTAGTTGATGTATTAATGATTTTAAAGATATTAAATTAATACCTTAAAATAATAGCTTCGAATGGGAGAATACCATATAAGAAACACCTATTACCTAACAGAATGTTTTGCCAGCTGATTCAGTTTTCCATTGGGTAGTCTTTGCAGTGGGTAATGCTTATTGGATAATGATAATGCAGTGGATAATCCTTATAAGCATAGGGGCACCTAATAGTGTTGTGGACATAAGATAGCTGGGCTACTGACCAAAAGGCTTGGGTTTGATTCCCAGTGATGCCTCTGGGCACCCTCAGCTTCACTGCTTATGTTGGTAAATAAACTCATTCTATGCTACATGCAGTCCTTATACTCGGTGTAAATGCTATTGTAAACTTGAAAGGTCTTATGTCTGATTACATATGAAATTAGTTGGAAAGGAACATGATGCACATTGGATGGCCAGCCTTCCTTAATGAAAATCTTGGGGACAAGTAACTTCAATTGAAATATGCATTTGAATATTATCATATAGGAAGGGTAGTTTTACAGAATGCAATGTCACCCATACTTAAATAAATATTTATGGGGGAGGAACAAAAATTATCATCAAAGAAACTCCTCGTATATTTTTCATTAGGCTTCGAATTCATCACATTGGTAATACTTGATTGCATTAAATTACTATGTGGAGTGGGTGACTATAGGGCAGGCTATTTTTTATCTCATTTATTGATATGCAAATTACTGGTGATAAAAATTTTATTCATTGATTACTTCTATCAATTTCTTGTCATGAACTTCATAATGATCATATTCAGTTTATTGAGTAGTGCCTTTTATCAGGCTTGACAGTTTGACTTCATGAGAATGAGTTTCTATTTTAATTGTTGATAATTACAGAATACCCTAATTAGATTCTCCCATGTCTTTCTGTCATATTGCAGTGCATAACTTACTGAGTTTGAAATGTAGTGTGTATAAAATGTACTAACTGGCATAATTTGACTTTCATACTAATTGCTAATGCTTTCTTTATTGGGTTTTGTGTAGGCTGTACTCTAAAATTGCCCTGCAAAAGTATTGAAAAATGCAAAAATGATTCTATCGGTATGGATTTTTATTGCACATTTAAAATTTCAAACTGTGAAATTAAGATTTTTAATATGGATGAAAATTCAAAGGAAATATTATATTAAAACAATTGCGGTAGCATAAGAGAAACCTTTTCTACTCATAAATGGGATGATTTTAATGGCTAGTACTTGCCATAATATAATTACAATCATTGACTGGGCAATTGTGTTTGCATACAACTCATGTGATGTAGATAATTTGATTTCTATTGTAATGATTGCTTTTATTTGTCAAATTTGTTTTTAACTGTTTTAGTATTGACAAAATTTAATTTCCTGAATATTCAGGTTGCACAACGACAGCAACAACAAAGGCTACTGCAGCAACTTCAGCAGCAGCAAACGAATGCCCCAACTACCACTACCATTACCACTTCAACGACTACCATTGCAACCCCTAACTGTACTCGACCAGCAACACCCTTTGCACCAGCTACTGGGCTTAATGTAACAAGCACCACATCCTCCACTATGACTTCACAGCTCCCTCACCAACAAAAAGTGCAACAGCACCTCAGTCCTGTTACCAATAAGGCAGGAACTGTAGTGGGAACTGTTTTAACAACAAGTGTAATTGGTGGAAAAATGAGTGAGCCTACATCTCCACGTCCAAGAATTTCGAGAATAAATGGTGCTCGAGTTATGTCTATGGAGGTAAGCTGTTGTAATTTTAGTCTTAGTCTCTAGAAAATGTGAAGGTTTTTGTTTGTGATATATCACTGTAAAACAAAGGCAGTTTAAAATGCAGAAATTTCGGTGTGAAAATCATTCCCCCTGCCATGGAAGGGACCAGGCATTTTGAATGTACTCGCCGTTAAAATGTTCTAACCAAATTCAATCTTGTTTGTCTTACTTTTTAATCTTACGAGTTGAAGTTGTAATTTGGATTTCAGAAAGTCATGTATTTGTACTCATAATAAGCAGTAACTAGCATAAAAGTGAATCATGAAATGGCTGGAAGAACTAATACTAGACTGATGTGGTGTATATGGTCATTTGAGGATTTTTTTCCTATTTCTTAGAGAAATTTATGCCTTTCTTCTGTTGAAATATATCTTTACGTAATTTCTCCCTGGTTGATATTCTAACTTTTGTCTCACTTATAATAACAAAAGCACCGCTGTAATAGAACTAAAAATGTATTTATGATAATGATATTTTGATAGCGCAGTCACCTATATTTTCAAAGCCAATGCCACTATACGTGCCCATTAATGTGTTTCTTAAAAATGAAAATAGGACCTCTGTTTGCATATGGTTAATATTAACTACATTCTGCAATGAATTTTTTACTGCTCATTACTCAAATGAAGTTTGGTTTGAAGTAATATTGATTTTTTTTGTATTATAGGTTATCATTTCATGTAATTTTTCCAATGATATTTATCACGAGGTTGCCCACTAGCAAATGGAAAGTCTTATATTTATGTCATTTGTTAAACATACAGAAGAGGTAACCTACATTATGCATTTCAGAGTGCTATAGTTGGTGTCATCATTAATTATCTGATCAAAATTCAAACAGTGGAACATGAAGATCTATCATTGAAGTATGAGGAGTCTTCTTTTTAATGTACATTTATGTCAAATTTAAACATAACCTGGGAGTTTGTAAAATAAGTAAACAAGTGTTATCAAATGAAGTTAGTTGCTTCTTTTAAATGTAAAATAGCAAAGGCAAACTTTGTTTCTTAATGATAAACTTATTGTCACCACAAAGAATTTTTTTCTGGAGGCTTGAATTTAGTTAAGCTATTGGGCGAATTTTTATTATAGACCGTGACAGAAACATTGGCATGCATACAGACGAATACAACATACCCCTTACTAATATTGACAGAGGATGGATGATACAGATTGATATTTTTCTTATATTACCGATTACAATAATGCAGTGTAGAGATTTAATGATATACTACCTTGATCAAAAAGTTCCCGGAATAACCACCGTGTGGCGCTCCCATCGTTCCGATTTGAGTTCTGTTTTTTTGTTAAATTGGTACATCTGTTGTTGATATTCCCTTTAAATCTTAGTGTCATAACTTGACATTTGCAAAAGTTACGTAGCCAAGAGTACATCTATCTCTGTGTGTGTTGGCGATTTTTTACAATTTCAGAAATGGATTTAAATTTGCAACAACGAACTTGTATTAAATTTTGCGTAAAAAACGGATTTAGTGGCGCACGGACGTTGGAAATGTTGGAAAAGTGTTTCGGCAACGATTCTCTAAAAAAAACGGTCGTTTACCAGTGGCACGAGCGGTTCAGAAGTGGTCGTGAGTCAATCGAAGATGATGAACGCAGTGGCAGACCATCGACATCGAAAGTCGGTGAAAAAATTGATAAAGTAAAAGAAATGTTGGTCAATAACCGCAAATTAACCATCAGAGAAATAGCGGAGGACTTGAACATTGCCTATGGATCCGCCCAAGACATTGTGGTTAATGATTTGGGTTTCCGTCGAGAAGCAGCAAAGTTGGTGCCAAAAGACCTCAATTTCATGCAAAAAAGAGACCGTGTTGACGTCGCAAAAGACATGATTTGCGAGGCTGAATCCGATCCCACATTCATCAAAAGGATCATTACTGGAGACGAGACGTGGGTTTATGAGTACGACACGCAATCCAGACATCAGGCAAGTGAATGGCGTTCACCAAATGAGCCGAGACCAAAAAAACCACGTCGTTTTCAGTCAAAAAAGAAGGCAATGCTGACGGTTTTCATGGATTACAACGGTGTAGTGCATCATGAATTTTTGCCAGAAGGCCAGACAGTAAACAAAGAGTATTATTTGGGCGTTATGAGACGTTTGCGTGAAGCAATTCGCCGAAAGAGACCAGAAATGTGGGCAGAAAACTCGTGGATTTTGCACCATGATAACGCACCGTCGCACAGTGCTATCATTATTCGTAATTTTTTGACGAAAAATGCAACAAATACCATCCAACAGCCACCGAATTCACCTGATTTGGCTCCCTGTGACTTCTTTCTGTTCAATCGAGTTAAAAAACCATTACGGGGAACGCGTTTTAGCAGCCGAGAGGAAGTAATGGAAAAATCGCAGGAAGCACTGATGGACATACCGAAAACCGACCGTAACTTTTGCAAATGTCAAGTTATGACACTAAGATTTAAAAGGAATATCAACAACAGATGTACCAATTAAACAAAAAAAACAGAACTCAAATCGGAACGATGGGAGCGCCACACGGTGGTTATTCCGGGAACTTTTTGATCGAGGTAGTATTTGTTGCACATTAAAATTGTATACTTGCTTACCTTAAAGGTAAATGTGGAATTCTCAGGGCCAAAGAATGCAAAAGAAACAATAATGGGAAAGTATTGTTGTGCAAAAATGTTTAATTTAAAATTTTAAATACTATTGACAACTTTTGATTTTGTGATGAAAATTAAAAACTTTTAAGAATGCTGTAGCATTTCAATCTTGTACTTTTAAAATATATATTGAAGTTTCAAAGCATTTTATTATATTTATAATAATCCAAATCCATGTGATTCCTTGGCATACCCATTGCTATTCCACCCTAATTTATTGGGCCCTAGAACTTGCCTGGCATAGGGTATGGAACTTGTCCTCCTCTCCGTTTTAAAATGTGGATAGTTGCCATTATCTTGGGGATTAAAACCATGTTCGTAGAATATCAAAATAATGTTTTATGCCTCTTGCCTTTGAACTGCCTACCAAAGTAAAGTATGACCTTCAGCTACATCTCCATAGGAAGCAAAATATTTGTGAGAAATGTAGTGTGGTATATATTTCTTAAGAACACAATGTTTGCCTAATAGTGTCATTTAATGTTAACAGGTGTAGTACCCACAAATCTAAGTCCATGACTTAATCAAAAGCTGACAGTTGAATTATTATTGAATTATGCTGAGAAATTCTCTGATAATTTTATGGCATAATTTTGTGAAAATACTCTATGTTCATGCTGCAGAAGAGAATAGCTTGTAATTTACCAGGATGGCTTGTCATTGATTGTCAATCTGGGACATTTGATTATTATACTTTTGCCTTGATATCAAATTTAACCTTGATATTTCTCCTTAAGTGTTGAAATCTTAGTTGATGGTGTACTGTTAACCTGTGTTGACATTTAACTTTTTTCTCGATTGCAGCATGGATGAAATATTGGCTTCTATTTAGAAAAAATACACCTGTCTAGAATAATTTTTCCTTGTTGCCATATTTTGCAATTTAATATTAATGCTATTTTTCATATTTCAGATTGATGGTAAGGAAGTTTGGGATATCAATTCAACACCTCTTTCACCCCAAGGCCAATGGAATGCCGAAAAGGCTGACATTAATCACCTTTCAAATTCTCCTTTACGAGGACGAAGAGACCCACCTCAACCCCCTCCACCCTTAACACCACATTCATTGACACCAAGTCCTCTACCAACTTCAACATCCCTTCCTCCTCCACTGGTTGCTATTGGTGGAGTCCGTAGCCCAGTTTGTGCTCCCCCACCGAGGCCAGATGAGGACTCAAACTCAGCTGCATCATCATCGACTGTGTCCAGTGGTGTTACGGGTGGTGGTAACTCTGCAATGCAAACAACTCCCCTTCCCATCCCTTCAATTACTCCCAGTGCATCTGATGGTGATGAAAACTCATTAACAAGCTTTGAGGGCTTGTTACTCAATGGAGGTACTGTTGTACCTAATTCATTAGACATTGATGGTAACAGTAATATTGGTGGTGGAATGGTTTCTAATGATGATGATAGTTCTTCCAAGGACTCTGCTAGAAGTGGGCTTGGCAGAATCCCTAACAATACCCCTGTTGGTGGTGCAACTAAAGTTAAGGGGATGCTGGCAGATCTTCTTGAGAAGAAGGTTGGACCAAGGGAGCCTCTTATAAATGGTGTGTTGGGGAAAGAACTTAGGATTGGTGAACGAGGCTTAGAGTTAGTGGAAAATCATGAAACAATAGAACAAAACAGTAATCCTTCAGAAGGTGACAGTGATTCTCAACAAGTGGTATCTTCAGGAATTATCTCTTCAAATAATCCACCAATGCCCTCAGTTGCTTCTGAAACTGTAATTACATCAGGGACTGTGACAACCACAACCACTACTTCTGGAAGCCTTCCTCCAGGGGTTGTCCCTGGTGGTGTAGTGGTTGGTCGAGTTGTTATATCTGGAGCAAACCCTAATACTGTGTCATTAAGTGATGTGAATTCTCAGCAACCTCCACCATTGAGAACTGTAGTTATTTCAGCAGGTAACAGTAGTGGGGTTGTGGTTAGGCCAGGTGACAGTGGGGTATTAGGTAGTATTGGTGGTGCCAATAACTCCAGTGATGCTAAGGTGCAAGTTGTGGGATTACTTGGGGCCAATGCCGGTGGATTAAGTGGCCAACCGGGTTCAATTCAGACATTTCGTATTGCTGGTGGTTTAGAAGAGTTATTAGCTGGCTCTCAAGTGTCAGTAGAGCAATTAAAGCAAATAATTCAGCAGCAGCAGTTACAGCAGCAGCAACAACAGTTACAACAGCAGCAACAACAACAGCTGCAGCAGCAACAACAAATTCAGCAGCAGCAACAAATCCAACAACAGCAACAAATCCAGCAGCAACAACAACAAATCCAGCAGCAGCAGTTACAACACATTCAACAGCAGCAGATACAGCAACAACCTCAGCAACAACAGCAATTAATTTCACAGCAACAACAAGCTGTAAAGAGAACAGCTACTCCATTGGCTCGTGAAATACAACCTGAAGTAAAAAGGGTACATTTAGCTAATGTACCTAATGGCAACAGCACTCCACCACTAATACCAATTGTTGGTAAAGAGCAGCAGGTAGGAATACCTGTAGCTTTTGCAAATCAAGGAACATCATCCACAGTTGCTACAAATGTGTCTGGTAGTAACATGCAATATAATGTTCAATCCCAGGAAAATGTAGTTGTGAGTAATAATCATCAACCACAGCAACAACAATCTCAGCCTACACAAATAATTATGAAGCAGATTGATGGTTCAGTAGCTGTTTCCAGTCAAGGCACAGTTGTTCAAAGTCCTTCCCTTGCAGCACAGCAAGTACGCCAGGTTTTAGTTTCACAGGGTCAAGGAGGAGAACAGCAGCTGATAGCTGTTGCACCCCGTCAAATTGTCTTAGCTGCTCCTCCTGGAAGCATAGCTGGTGGTACTGTAATTTCTCAAGGGACACAAACATCTGTGCCTCAGCATCACCAAATGGTTGCAATACAACAGAAGGCAGGAACTGCTGGAATGCTGGTCGCTACGTCAGCTGGAGGTCAACGACAACTAGTACCAGGTCAAGTTATGATCTCTCAAGGTGGAGGGGCCCAAGTACTGGTTTCACATGCCCAAATGACTTCCCAGGGCCCAGTTTTTGTGACCACTCAGCCTCCCAATACAGCAGGAACTCAACAGTACTTAGTTGCTTCTAGTAGTGGAGGAGTTAGTGGTGGTGGTCCTGGGGGAGGAGTGAACTATGTTGTTGCTCAACCTCAGACTGCATTAGTGCAGGGGCAGACACAGACTGTGCTTGTGGCTCAGACTCCTCAGCAGCAGGGCACAAGTGCTAAGACAATAATAATTCTTCAATCTCAAGGACAAAAAATGATGATGACCACTGGTGCTGGGGGGGCACAACAAGTTGTTATGCAGGTTCCACGAGCAGTGGCTGCAGCCAGTGGTGCAGGCATTATTCAAACAGGAACAGGAACTCCAGGTACTGCTGTGTCCACACCAGCCTGTGTGCAAGTGGCAGTATCTGCTGCACAAGCTGTTATGGCTGGTGGACAGGGTGGTGCAGTTACTGTAGCTGTTCCAGTAGCTGCAGCTGCCAGGGCCCAAATTGTTGGAAATCATGGTCTCATTGGTCAACCACAAGTTCAGTTATCGCAACAGCAGCAGCAAATGCAACAGCCTTCACCACAGGTTCAGCAGCATCAACAAAGCACACAGAATCAGCAAGTGCAGCAAGCATCGCAAATGGAAGTACATAATCAGCATTTACAGATTCAGGCCCAGCAAGTGCATATTCAACCACAAATTCAGGTACAAAATCAACAGGTGTCAATTCAGCCACAAGTGCAAGTTCAAAATCAGCCTGTTCAGGTGCAACAGCAAGTGCAAACCCCAATTCAGTCAGCTCAGACTCAAAGTGTTGAAACCTCAACTCAGCCAGAACAACAAACACAACAGCAACAGCCCAGTCAGCTGCAGTCTAATGCAATTTTACCCCAGCAAAATCCTCAACTGCAACTGCAGCAGCAACAACAGCCCCAACCACAGCAGCTCCAAAATCAGCCGCAGCTCCTGCACCAGCAGTCACAGCAATTTCAACAGCAACAGTTACCTCAGCAACAGCAGCAGGTACAACAACAACCGGTTCAACAACAGCAGGTGCAACAACAACTATTGCAACAACAACAATTGCAACAGCAATTGCAACAACAGCAGTTGCAACAACAGATGCAACAACAACAGAATCAACAGCAAATTCAGCAGCAGCAACAGCAGCAGTTACTGCAACAACAGCAACAACAGCAGCAACAGCATTTACAGCAACAGCAGCAGCATCAAATGACACCTCAACAACAGCAGCAACAAACGCAGCAATTGATACAGCAACAGGTGAATTCAACTCCACCGCCACAACTTCATCAGGAGCAACACCAACAGCCTACTTTGGTTTTGCAGCAGCAGCAAATTCATCTGCAGCCCTCAGCAACACCTCCACCACCTGTCCGTTCACCAACTCCTTCCCCAACGCCCATGCCATGCCCATCTCCTTCACCATCTGTCATAACTATGGCAATGAGCTCTCAGCCAAAAGTGCAGCAAATATCAGTTTCAAATCCTCCCAAACCTGTGCTTTCACCGAACATTAAGGTAAATCAGCCTCTTGGTTTAGGAGTGACCAGTGGAACCCCAGTTGGCAAAGGTGTTTCTCCACCATTGGTTGGAATGCCACCTAGGCCTTCAACTCCCCGAGCAGTGCAACAAGGACATGAAATGGACCATGCTTCCCCACAGCAACAGTCTGTCATCTCAAGCACTAATAGCAGAGTGAACCCCAACCCTAGTCCACACAGAGACTTACATCATACTCAGTTCCTTTGTGAGTGGAGGGGCTGTATGAGGTGAGTCTTACCTTACTTGAAGGTGTTGTGGCTGCAATTGAAAATTAGTTCATGGCATTAAGTGTTAAAATGTAAATTTGTATATAAGATTGTTAATACTCCACCGATTATGCTTTTAAAGAATTCAGTCTAATTTGAAAATATTCTTTCTTCTTTTTATTGATTATATTATCACAAATATTTAACTATGTGTAAATTAGTTAATCTGTATCACAATGAGTGGAAGCATTTTGCATTCCCATAGTTTGTAGTTAATGGTAAAAACATTTTAAGAAGAGAAAACATTTAAGATTGAAAATTTGAAATTAATAGAAAGAGAAAACTTGTTTAAGTAAATGATTACTTGTGGCCAGTAGTCATGTATCACGTTATCCATCAGTGATCTTTTTTCATGGTAGTATAATTTGCAAATATTTAGAGAGAACAATCTTGTGTAGACAATTAAGTTTTCTTGTTTTGATTTTCTATTGATTTAATTACTCAGGTGATCAATGATTTTGGAGAGTAATGGTTTTGAATGAGGATATTTTTGAAATGGTACGAGATAAGATCTTGGAGTTTTTATTCGCATTTATACCTATTTGATGTTGATTTTGGACAGCTCCTAGCAAGTGTTAAAGGTATTAAATTACCAGAAAATAGAGGTGGGATTTTACCATCTTTCTTCTACTTTTCTCATCCCTTTAATCCTACCTCAAGACTTTTATCAATTGCAATTTACTTGGTACTCCTTTAAAATTAAAACACGCGATCAGTAAGATTGTTTCTCTGACAAAGATTGAAATAGAAAATTTCTGGCACCATTCATGTATACTGATAGATTATTTACGTTTAGGTAACATTTCTCATTAAAAAAAAAATTCCATTGAAATAAAATTTAACAAAGGTTTTATGAGTCCCCAAACTCTTTGAGAAACCCCTCTTGGTCGTAATTGTTCGTATCCTCAGTAAATATGTATTTTCATTACCAACTGGAACATACATTTTTCTTTTATTTATGCATTCATTTTTTCCAGTTTTAATCAATAGACTTCATTACTGCCAAGTTTTTCTTAATTTTTACAAAAAATAATTATCTTATTGTGAACTAAATAACTGTTATTATTTTTTAATGTTTTTATTGTTAATGTTATATTTGTTGTTATTGTTATCTTTAAAGTTATTATTGCGGAATCTCTGACAGATTCTTTGAATTTTATAATTTATTGTATTACATTATTTATCTTTGCAACTTGTTGCATCAGTTTTATAGCTGTACAATCACTTCTGTAAACATTTTCTTTTTCAATATCATTTCACAATGTTAGAAATTTGCTTATTTATAGCATTTTTTATTATTATGTTTTCATAAAACATTATATTTGTGAAATGTTTGCTCATTGGAGATGGAATTAACTTTGTGTTGTGTAATTCCAAATAATGCATTTTGAGTAGAAAATTCCAGTTGAGCTCAGCCACTGTGAAACAGATTTTTAGTGAATTATAATTTAATGTAATTTTTAAATATAATTTTAATGTTCAGAGTATAGTTTTTTTAAATGCCATGATAAAGGATGATGTGCTCGTAATTTTTTATAAACCAGGAGTAATTTTTCATCTCTGGATTGAATAGGTGTTTCAAGTCCGCCAATGAAGTGTACATGCATGCATGTCGAGCCCACTGTCCAACTGGTGCAAATGAAGAACAGCCATGTCTCTGGGAGCGTTGTGATGGAATGAGACGGAAGAGGTTCTCCCTCATGACTCATCTTTTTGACCGTCATTGTAATGCAGAGGTATGTTTTAAGTGTCTACAACTAGGTACTACTTGAATATCATTCTGAGTTTCCATTCATGTATTTTGTGCCGCTGTGTACAGTGGAAACTCGATATAGTAAGTGTCTGTAATCCCAAAAATAATCACTGCTATATTGTGTTCTCATTATTTCCAATAGTGATTATTAATCACCTATTAGCTCATTCATATACTTTTGACGACAATATGTAGCAGTCACTCCGGATGTTCTAAGTTATTGATGTGTATATGGGTATGAGCCTAGAGACTATTCATTTTGATTATTTTTACATTTCATTTTTATTACATGCCATAATTTGATGGTATGCATTGTCATACTCAAATAATAAAAATAGTTTTTAGTGTCTGGTTACAGTGCTTGCACCATTCTCATATGAGGAACGTTGCATGTCATTGGCTAGAGGTTAAACCTCATGTCGTGGAATGGGTTGAGTACATAGTCCATTGATGCAGAATTGTATGCAGAATCCTTTTACAAGCAATGAGAGTACATCTGACTGACTAAATGTAGTCCTATGGAAAACAAGGCACGAAAAGCATGTACACGGATTATAAATGTGAAGGCTATAATGATGAAAAATGTGTGTTTGACCCTAAAATATGGATGCAATTTGCATCATGTCTGTGCTTGTGAATCATTTTTAGTATTAAACCTTTGGATTCAGTCTGTGGAACGTACAATTGCAAGTTGACCACTGGCCTATCTAAGTTATTTTGAAGGATAACACATCAATAATCTAGCTGGAGGAAGGAGTAGCATAGCACATGTGTGTTTTGGTGCAGTAATTGAAAACTAATTTCATTTAAGGTTCTTCGAATGATGGCCATGAGGCGAAGGCAGCTATCACAAAGTGGCAGAAGTGAAATTCCCCCACCCACACCCCCTCCTCCTCACCCTGGATATGCTCCGAATGCAGCCTTCCATGCTATCAAGCGTCATGCCCTGGAGTTTGTAAATCCAAAGGAACTCATGGTAAGAACAACAGATTTAAATAATTTTCATTTGCCTTGCATTACAGCGATTGGAGATGGATATCCTTAAAGGTGCATTGGACATAATTTTCCTAGCTTTATTCATTGTTTTAGTACATGTACAGGTATAATGTAAAATCTTGTATGAGAGGTAGCTTAAAGTGTATGTTGAAATGGTATTCATAGGAATGGGTCAAATCTGAAATCCTGGAATCTCAAGTCTCAAATCTTATCTGAATGCTTTTTCTTTCGTCGATTTAAATTTCCCTTTCCTGTTTTCACAGTTTAATCTTTAATATTCCAATTCAATTAAATGTCCTTTTTAATACTTAGATTCTATTATATATTTTTTCTCCATTGCAGAAGTACAAGTTAAATAATGAAAAATAAAAGAGGCAGTTCAATTTAAAATCACTATTTTAATCATTATCAATGAACTTGTGTTCGCCTATTTTCACTTAAATTGTCTGTATTTTAGAGTTATTCACATGTAATGTATGATTCAAAGTGTGCTGTGTACCATAATGGAATTCATGCAACATCTAAATGCATGTCATTTTTCATTAACATTGTATAATAATAATTTTTTCATAGTCATTAATAATCACTAATCCTCTTTCAGACATTGATTTTTAACTATCAACTACCCAATTTCATGTATGTTATGTGCAAATGTTAATATTATCACAAATGTGTGGTATATTAGCAATTCAGTATTAAAATTATCGGCACACATATGTGCAATGAAACCTGTCCAAAGAGGAATATGCATGATGGAAAGGAGACATATTAAAGCTGGAGGTATAGGAATTGTGTTATATAATAAAGGTTTTATTCTCATCATTTTTGAAAGATGAAATCTGTGAAACCTGGACGGAAAACATTCTGCATAGATTTTATTGTACCAATGAATTAGAGGCATTTTTATCAATACAGATGGGAAAAACTTTAAGATAGATTTTTTCGGCTAGCCTTGTACAGGCTTAGTGCTAATGGCTTAATGTATGATCTTAAACCATCAATTTTTTTGTTACTTATTTCTGGACTCATAATTTTAATGTCAAATTATTTTTAAGAATAAATCATGTCTTTGATGTTTTTAATTTTTATAAGTGTGTCTAGTTTTAATGTTTGAACTTATCTTAGATGGAAAACATATATATCCCAAAAAAAACGTGTGATCTCCTGCAATTCCACATTTGGCCGAGTTTACTGTATATACTTACATTCTCAAGGTTCCAATATTTAAGTGATTCTTTTGAAATTTGTTATGATGAACATGGAAGAAACTATGGCTCAGCACCACAATGCAGTTGCTGTTTCACAGGGCATAGGGGCAATCTAGGAGATAAGTTTTTGAGATTTGAGGGTTTTGTGAAGGGATTTGACTGAATCGTGGAATGTTGACCATCCTGTATAATTAGTGCTATACCATTACGGATAGCATTCTACACTACGAGTATGCTTAAGCAAATGTCTTCCAGTGATACACCTGACTACTTATAAGAGCAGTTGAATCTCTGAATTTGGACAGATCCCAGTGACATTTCTTTTCTAATAGCAAAGTTGATACAAAAATCATATCGTTTAGGGGAATCTTAGTGTACCTATAATCAAAAGTTGTTGAAAATGGGCTTCAATCTTCAAACATAGCTAGCAGAATCACACAAGATGTAAAGAATTCACTCTATAGTTATTACTAATTTGGTTGTCAAAAGGTTTACACTAATTGGGGCACTCCTCTCACACAAGTGTATGTGCAAGGTCACTTTCTCTCACTTAGGCTTTTACTCGTTTTCAATTATGTGCTGCACTTTGGCTAAAAATGGAATGGCAGGGAAGCTGATGTGGTGGATCTGAGTGTCAGAATTTTACAAGTGATCCCCTAAATTCTCCTCGAAACATTCTGCTGCCTCAAAAAATGCCATTAGCTGACTGCAGGGAGAGAAGCGTATGATGCTTTCCCACTTCTGCTACCATTTCTATTATGCTAAGCAGCTATGCTTGAGGCTGAGCAGAGGAAGGCTAAAGATTCTCAAAAATTGAACAGGCAGTGCAGCAGCATTTCGCAGTTGCATTCATGAAAAAAGTCTTCTAATACAATATCCTACTTCAGCATTATTGCTCTTCCCTTCTTGTTGTTTTCTGGTAACTTTCTTTTACTCTGTACTAATTTGACTTTGCTAATGATGTTCAGCTTCAGTTGCTGGTCTTATATTTTATCACTGCATTTTTCATGGCAAGTTTACTGGTTTTGGGGGAATTTACAAGGCCATTGATTCAAGGAAAGTTAATAGCTTTCTAAATTTTACTTTTATGCAATTATAAATGTATACTGTTTACTTGTTTTGGGCTGTTTCTCATTACAATTCATTATGTATGACTTTTTATTTTGAAGCCATTAAGACTCAGTTTATTATTTGTTCGTGTTGATGTCTGAGATTTGTTTGCTTTCAAATATACTTTGACTCTCTGAAAATAACTGATAAGCAATGGTTACTGCTAGCTTAGTAATCTCCCAATTTGTGCCAACAGAGAATGTTGGGAAGTAGAAACAGGGCAGAAAATGGAAGCAAACTCATAACTTATATTCTATAAGCTAATTTAGCTGAACCATGCTTTGCTATAAAATGTATAGCTACAAGGATACTTTAAAAATCTTTGGCACCGTCGCTGTCAATGAGACTGTCAATGGTTTGCAGACAAGAATCTGTTGATAGTTCCCCTTCAAGGCATTAATAATGCCTGAATCTAGTGGCTATAGCTGGATAGTGTATCAGTTGACAAGAATACCATTTTAATGTCCCTTAAATCGAAAGTTACGAGGTGTCCAGGACCCGAATTCATTACATTTACTTATTTAAGTAAAGGATTTTTTTTCATTTTTCATGATTAAACACTGCAGTCTCTCACTGCTATTAAAATTAACGCCTTTTAATACTGTAAAATGAGCCTTGCTGCTTTCACGCCAAAGATCCCCTTTGAAGCCTCTGATCTTGTCAGGTAATCCATTAAAAAATACCTTTCTATTCCACCCTCAAAAATGTTGTTAAGAACAAGGCCATGCACATGTTTATGCAAAGCTGTTGCTTTCAGTTAGCAGCCATTTCGATGGCTAGTTCCATGTGATGGCTTACAGTTTTGTAAACAATCCTGACTCATTTTTAAGCAATCAAGTCATTTGATGCATTGAAGTGAACAATACCTAATCCTTGTGCGATATGGAATGCCTTCTTTCAAACCAATTTGCTTGCAGTTCTGCAGGATTAAAGCCAAGTCTTCAATATTTCGAGTTCATCAAAATAAAAGAGTATTTAATGAGTTTCAAGCTTTCAATCATTGATCTGTTATCCATTGCTCTTCAGCATAGAAATGGGTATATCAAGTTCCTTGCCAGGGAAACATAAGTTTTAATGTAAGAGTCGGCTCTCCATGAAAAACTAGCCTTGTATACACTAAATAAATATTTTCTGTCACATTTGTTTATCTTATTTAAATAGCTGTTCTTACTGTCTTAGGTAATTCTATGTTTAGTAAAATGAAAGGTGACTTTGCTAAATACATGTGATGAACAGTAAAATTGCATGAGGTATGAAAAACGAATATCACAAAATATAAGACATGGACATCAATAGCAATAAATGGTTTTCTGTTATTATAGAAGAGTAATTTTCATTGGTGTCCCATTGACTTAAATTAAATCCATATTTTTATAATTATCACTGAATTTTATGTGTGTGTGTGTTTGTTCCATTGAACAAAAAATTGGATTACTACCTCAATGGAAAAAATCAGAAAATTTCTTGATTTTATTTGGGTAATTATCTGGCCACAATTTTACGCTAATAGTTCTCATACCAGATGTATGGCAGGGATTTGTCCAGCCAATCAAAATCACCCCAATTGTTTGTGATAATAATTTTACTTGCTCAATGCATCATGTGAGGAAGACAACAGGAAACCACCTCTGTTATGAATCCTTAATTATGACAACACCTGGTTTAAAAACCACTAAAGGTATAGGTACATGTTTAATGTGCCAGCAGGTACCGGGAGATATCAGTTAGATTAAATTACAGTTAAGGAAATTTAAGAGGTTATTGAGAAAGTCTGGGCATTTGGAAAGTTTTATAATAAAAAAATATATTATTATTCTACCTATGGACACGTGTGTGGATTTTACTTAAATTGCAAGTACAGTGGGAGTCAGTATTACTTGATGTTTTTGGCTGAATAGTAGCCAGTAACTATCAGGTAACGCTGACTGACCCTGCATAATTCAGTTACTCAATCATCAGATCATCTAGTGACTGATTAATATGAAAGACTCACGATTTATGGAAAAGAGGCAGACTACAGTACGTGTATGTTCTTGCCCATCCTTAAGTGCTGATGAGCATACTCACCAGTGTGCTAGTAGCCAGGGTGCCACCACAATGATGTATTGTGAGCCATCATTGCTAGTATGTCCTCAATGAGGACCAGGGAATGCATACAGTAAGGAAGGAGATCTTATAAAAAAAAGTTAATGAAAAATCTAAACAAACCAATGAATAGGGCTGTGGAATAATAGATGGAATAATAGATAGACTAAAAGAGTCATGGATTATTGAAGAGATGGTTGGAAAATATATACATGAGAGGAGGAATTGGAAGGGAGTAAATTCTAAGAATGAAGGGAGTGAAAAAACAAAAAATCAACTAATACAATAAACTAAGAGGGCCAAAGGAGCGTGATGGAAAGTAGAAAACAAGGATTATTAGAGTTTATGGAGACTCATTGAAATGTTCAGAAAAAAAGAAGCAAGTCTTTTGCTTAGACTGTAAGCTAAGTTATAAAGAGAAAAAGAGGGAAAACCCTGTTATGGCATAGTTTTGTATACCTCTGCCCATGGTCATTGAGGCAAGGGGGAAGGGATAGATGATAGGTGGGGTTAGGAGTTGTAGGTGTGGGTATGAATGGAAAAATGGACAGAAGGGAAAACAATCAGGGATGTGCCACAATTGGACGAGGAAAGAAAGAGATAGTTGGGAGAATGGCAGGTAAGATAACAGGAGGACAAGGAAATAAGCATATTTTGGCGGAATGAAGAGAAATAGAAAGTATGTGGATTTCAAAAATAGTTAATTGTAATGTGGGGTGCTTTGAAATTTAGTGTTGTGTTAGGCAGGGCTTCAAAGTAGAGCAGTCCTCTTCCCCTGGATCCATTGAAAGCATACCTTAATCTGTAAATATTAAGTAATAATTACATTACAAGTCTCTTTCATAATATTTTCATGGATGTGAGACATTGATCCTTTTTTTTTAATCTTTACCAATGACATAATGTTTATCCCAGGGGGACAGTAACTTGTGTGTGTATTTATTTGTATAATATGTCTGCAGCTGATTTTAGAAAATCCATTTCTTGCTTACATTGTTTTTGGGGCTCATCTTCTGAATTAATGAATTAAATATTTTCTTTCCTTGTCATCTAGCCTTTTCTATCAATTGCCCAATTTTTATATACATATGCAAATTATTGTTCATAAATAAATCCAGTGCCATGGACTTATTATTTTTTCCTGGAAATGAATTATATGGTTTTGATATCCTGAGAGTATATCCTCAGCATAGGTGAAGAACGTAGGTTTTCAGGTTATTTCATAAAATATATTTATCAATATTATATTT
This sequence comes from Hetaerina americana, assembly GCF_022747635.1. NCBI lineage: Eukaryota > Metazoa > Arthropoda > Insecta > Odonata > Calopterygidae > Hetaerina > Hetaerina americana. The sequence goes on from NW_027287427.1 coordinate 19,828,166, forward strand.
GCGAGAGTATTTAAGTACCTTGGGGTTATTAACAAAAGCTAACTTAGTATAATTTTGCATGGTAACAGTTATTTCATGAATATTGGGTGTTAATATTATAACTTTCGGAAGTGATTGGCCACTTAGTTGATGCAGAAGGCTAACACTCTTGTATGTACTAATTCATGAGGTGAGCACTTTTGAGTTAGTTATTTAACAAATGTGGTTGATATTATTGGAATTTGATCGTTAATAGAATTATGAAAATAACCCTTACATGTCATGAAGGAAATGGAAACATAATTAATTCATTGATAAGGAATCAGTCGAGGAAGACTTAACCTGGTTTCACTACTGCCATTCAGAAAATATCTTTTTGCACTGTAGAACTTTTCAATATTTTCATTCCTAAGTTTTTGTGTTCGATAGACTTCCTGTGAAAATTCATTGCTATGCCTGAATTTATATTATGTTTACGATTAAAAAATTATTTTATTTTTAAATGTCAAATCGTAACAAATAAAAGCATATTATAATTATTTTTTCCTGTTTTTCAATGTTAATGTTTGGAAAATTATCATGGGCACATTTAGTACATTGAAAGTTCCTTCTCAAATGGTCCTAAAATAGTTACTAACACTGGTCTTTCAATGCTTGTGTGACACTGTTAAATCTTCTGTTGATCTTATGAACAAGCTTTCTTAATAAAGTGGGATGTAACTTCGACTCTCAATGGTTTATATTTCTTTCAAGAATGGAATGTTTTTAAATGTTATGGGCTTAGAATGCTCTCCCATACACATCCTGTATGAATGAGACTGGCCATCAACCACATTTGTCTTGGTCTTGCATATGCAGTGTGTGGGTAAGAGTGTATGTTTTCTTGTCCCATGACCTTAATCTCAATTTCTGTCTTTCTCATTTCTCTCCCCTAACCTCAACCCTATTACCTCCATCACACTTTGTTACTTCACTTTGCATACCTCTCAGCAGAGGGCTGCAAGCAGATCTGCAGGACCACCACCACCTCCAGTGGCCACTAGAGCCCCTGGCCCAACCCCTCCTGAGCAGGTGAGCCCTCAAGGGGCAGCCAAATATGTATTGTTTATTGTGTCATCACTGTACTTTGTTTCTGCAAAAATTACTAGCATGGAGATGTCAGTTGTTTGCACCTTTGGTATTGCGTCCACTTGTGATAATTTGTTAGCTTTTCTTGTATGCTTGAATATTTGACGGAGGAATGTGCATGCATGTTGGTTGTATACATTTTATGTTTTTTTTCTTCGATAAGTTTATTGCATTTTTTTATGTTTTAACCCATTGTGTTTATTTATTTCTTTTACAGCTTGGTATACATTTTAATATAACGGCCATTGTCTTGCATGTACAGTTGTTAAAATAATGGTGCATTTTTCCCCGCTAATTTATGCATGAATGATATTCTGATTGAGAAATAATTTATGTACTTGTGTTGTGCATATTGAATGTCTTATGATTTTTGTTGTACGTGTGTATTATTTTGTTCAAAAATGCTTTCCCAGTTTATTGTTGTGTATTGTATTGACATGCTATGATTGCATTGCCATCAAAATTGTTGTCACAGTAGAAACTTTCATTAGCATCTGAAGCAACACGCTGTAGGAGCATGGTAATACATGTGCTTTAATTAAACTTGCTTACTTAGTTTTTCAAGTGAGACATTTTTTCGTTCACAGGATGACAATGAAGGCCCAGTAACGAAAAGCATCAGGCTGACATCATCTCTCATCCTTAGAAACCTAGTCATCTATTCCACGAGTGGCAGAAGGTATTAGTGTATTAAATTATAAGAAATTCAATAACTATACTGTGTTTTCTTACGAAACTTTAAAAAAAAGATAAATTGTATTTTTTCAATGTTAAACAGTAAAGTGTTCATTATCTGATGGATGGATTATACATTTGTCCTAGTAAGACATTTCCTCTCCTATCCACTCGCTTTCCTTCCCATCTTGCCTCAAGGCTACCGGCTAGTGACATATTACCAAAACATGATTGAGTAGAGACAAGATGGAACAAATGTGAAAAATATTAAATTTGACAGGCTAAACTTGGGACGTCATGGATTTTAAAACTGAATTCAATGGATATTGTGAAGTGATATTTATTTCAACCCTTTAGTTCAATAACAAAGGCTTTTGCCATAAGGTGATAGCTTGCAATTTTATGATGATGTTATGTCCTGATTTTTGGTGTCTTAAAACAAGGAAATGAGGTTTAGATAATGAAATTTTAAAGTTTCTTTTTAATTCTTGGATATTGTTTTCCTACTCATATTTTAACGAAGGAATTTTGGTTAAATTTATTATTTTGTTTGTATACCAAAATCCTCAGTGTCATTGCATGTATCAACCCTGCAAATATCATGAAATAGAGTTGTTTTATGTGGCACTAAGCCTTAGAATTTAATTGTACAGGTATGTTAATGAAAAATTATTTAAAGTGATGGATTTAAGATTAAATTTTTATGGAATTAGTAAGGACATTTTTGCTGGAACTTTTAATACCCTTTTTAGATTCAAAGTTGTATGTTTAAGGTCATATAGTTATCTTGAAGCTTCATATTCTTAAAAAGATTTAACATTTTCTAGGTTCCTCCGTAGCTATGAGCCTCATCTTGCTTCTGTGGCTCTTAGCAATGTGGAGTCTTCAAGAACCATTGCACAGGTGCTGTATGATATGAACCAACAGGCAGATCAAAGCTGACGACCCCCACACCCACCCTGCTGAGATCACACTATTGGAGCCTCCAGTTATGAGTAATAGTTATGTGTGAATTTTATCAAGTGCAGCAGTGAAGAGGGTCTTCTGCATTGTGGTTTCTATGAAGAACCATGTTTGTATCTTTATGAGAAGCTTGGATACATCTGCCGAAAAGTTAAAAGACTTCCATCCATGGAATAAAAAAATTGGCCAAATTGTGTGCTTGAATGCGTGACAAGTGTATTTGTGAGGTGGTCAAGTGCTGAACTTAACAGAAACTTATTTATTTTTGCTGACTTTTTGAAAGAGAAAGGTAAAAAGTTTCTGGACTTTGATTCGCATGTACAAAAGTTTATGCTCCTGGTGCAGGAGAATAAAACCTCTTTAATTAAAGGGTTTGTTTATGGTCTGCGATGACCCTAGATCATTTTTTAGTTGTAATTTATAATGAGCCATGGACTCTTTGTTTTTAGAGCAATCAGGAATGCATCCTTGATGGCACTGCGATGTACATTATGTTCATAAGACATTGTCACAACTTCCCTTAAAAAGTCCCTTGTGAACGTTGTTACTGTGTCAGTTTTAAGAAGAAATTATAATTTTCCCTAAGTTTCTCTTGTGTTAAAAGTCTTTGTTCTTAAAAATGTGCTGCACTGCCTGAGATATAAATATATATAAATATATGTGCAATTGTTCCCCTTTTTCTAGTATTTATTGGTGACAAAGAGTGTAGCATATAAATCATTGTAAATATATTTTCCCATTCATTGGTCTTCTCTATCAATAAGAAAGTCATGTTTTGGATGTAAAAACCATGTCCTTTTGAAAACTAAATGTCATGTTTTTGTGTACATTTCAAAGTGAACTCAGCTGCACATTTGCTTTAAACAGATTTTTGTTAATGTATATCATTTTATTATTCACATTCGTCCACCTGACTCTTTGTGATACAGATATTTCATCAAAATGTGTAAATTTCAGATCACCTTTGTAGTAGTTGTTGTATGTATCAGTATTAAGGAAAGGAAGAAATCAAGGGACGAGAGTTGGGGAATATTGACCACAGCATTGTTATTTTTTAATAGCCCGGAGGGTCAGAATCTTTCTTGCTTGATTTTTTAAAAAAATTCTTAACTCCTCAAGACAACATGAGAAGAAAAAAAGGAAGCCAATAATAGGATTCTGGATGGAAAGTTTTGTGTTCATTATATAGTTGAGAGTTTGAAAATGTGGGACTCGATGAATGAATGAGATGGCATTCCAAGGACTAGAAACTGAATTAAAAGAAAAAAAAAATATATTGGTGCAAACTCTTGGCATTGTTTTCAACAATCTTTGAAAAATTTTGGATGAATGGAATTTTGATGTAAGAGGCAGGAATCAAACACAATTTCTTCAGCACATGTAACCTACTACCACGGTATTTATGGTTCTATTTTCATGTGCTTTTTGTGAGTTTTTTTATGAAAGTAGATGTAGGAAGTGCTGTACAATGTTCACAGAAACTTTTGGAAATAAAAAGTATGCATTTAATGAAATTTGCCTCAGTACTGAGTGATGCCTTATTTCTCCCATTTCTTTTATAAGTTCTCCAAAAAAGGTCGCAAGTGCCATTTTTTCCTTTTTTTCTAGAAATTGAAAACACATTGAGTTATTTTCTACTAATTATTTAATGAGTTACTCTTAGCTGAGATCATGTATTCACTCATATTTTCGTCATTTGTTAATGACGAAAATATGAGTAATAGTGTCAGAATGGAAGTTTCCAACGATTTCTCTTTTAATGATAAGTTATTTTACTAAATTGTTCTTTGAGTTTTAAGAATTCAAGAATGAGGTTTTTTCGATGAGTGAAAATTTCTGATTTTTTTTATTTTCAAGTACATAACTTAAAAATAAGTAAATAACGATCTGTGGTATGAGGGCTTGCATAACAAGAGGGAAATGAACCTTCCATATTTATTTATTTGTTTGTACCCCGCAAGCCACCGCTAGGGTGGCAGGGGGTCAATACACACCTGAATAATTTTACCCGGACATGGCTGTACTGCGGTTGAACTGTGTTAATATGATCCCCTATGGTTTGGAGAAAATATTACATCATATATCTATCTGTTCTACCCTTGCACTGAAATGAGTCTAGCTTGTCATGAACTTCCGATGCCAAATCGCGCAATGACGAGTGTAACTTGCCATCAGATTTTTATAATTTTAGCATTATTTAGGGGAACAATATAATTATTTTGAAAGTTTAAATATGTTAAAACATCACTAATGTACATAAAGAACTCAGATTTCATGAAATATGATGCATAGGAAGTAATAAAATGATTTTCTACCAGTAGCCATAGCTGTGTTCTCGATGTTTTCACAGGAAGAGGGTTCGTTCGTCAACTATTTAAAGTCCTACTTTTGGGCAGCAGATTTTAAATCGCACTTGCTCAGGAACTATTGCCTCGATCGCCATAAAATGTAGAAGTGAATAAATTGAGTTCTCTTCCATGCATATTACGAATTCGATGGATAAATGCTATTGTAACACAAAAATTTAAAGATAGTTTTTCATCAGTATTCTTTTTGGCGACATTATTGGTGAAATTAAGCTACAATTTGGAATCTTTGACAAACTGTTAGTTTAGCCATCCTTCCGTAGTATTATTTTCATTCATTTTCATATTCACATAAAAGTATCAAGTTTCTACTACAGAGTTGCAAGTTTCATCTATCAAGTACATACTACAGTTTGTATGGAGTTTGCCCTCTCAAAAAGGGTATTCCTATTAAACAATGAGTCATCTTCTCAGCATTTCTTGTGATGCCTATGCAGTTCCTTCATGATAACCTTAGTTTGAATGCGATTGTTCATGTGTCTAGACGGAGTGTGTCATAGGGTGTCGTTTCGGTTTTTGTCCACGTTTTTTTATATGCATAGTGTGGGGAAAGCTACCATTCAATGTATAAAAGAATTATAAATTGTGTATGTGAAAGTGGCGATGAGAGCATTGAAAAAAAGAGAAGGAGAGATGGAAGCGAAGATATTGTTACAAAACCAGCTAGTGTCCTTGATTATAATAGAGGAATGGGAGGTTTGGACAAACAAGATGATGGGCTGGCATGCTTCCTGTTAATGAGAAAGTTCATTAAAGGATATAAAAAAATATATTTAAATTTATATTTTTGAGGATGCACTCTTTAATTCTTTTACTTTATACTCAAGAGTAAACAAAAAAAGAAGAAAAGTATGACTAGTTTTCCTTTGGATGCTGCCAAGGTGTTATTGGCAAAGGTCACTCCGCCAAATTACAATGTTGGTGGACGACCTTCCCACAGTGACATACCAGTCCAATTGCAAGCTAAAAATTGAGCTCATTTTTCTGAAAATATCCCATCAACAACAAAGAAACAAAATCCAACAAAAAGATGCCGTGCATGCTTCAAAAATAAATGAGACAATTTGGAAATGTAAGCACTGCCAGGTGCCTTCACATTTGCCAGAGTGTTTTAAGAAGTATCATACTTTCTCTGATTATTAATTATATAAATGTTATTGATATTATGTATTCAAATCTATTGTATAATAATGTTGTTTTACTTTAAATATAAATATTTCCCAATTTTTAACTTTATGTATAGATTTTTCAATGACATATATGTAATTTTCTTTTTTGTTAAAATTTAATATTATTATTATTACAGTTGTGGTTAATAAGATAAATGTCTTGATGAAAAAAAATCATTCAACTAGATACTTTACAATATGACACAACAATAACGTTTTGTTTCACTACTCTACGTTGATTACCAACTACAAAATTTAATTTCATTACCTACATTACCATTTTAAAAGAACCACAGAAAAATAAATAGAGGATAGGGGCATGATATTCAGAAAATAAATTGAAGTGGGAGGGGTTAATCTCTTTAATTTTACCAGCATGATCTCTCCTACTATAGTATGATGGGGGTAATAATACATTTTCAACATCACTGCTGATGAGAGCTCCTTCCAATTCATACAAGAGATCCAGCTCCATGAGTGATTCCCAAACTAGCTCCGCTAATATTTTGGATACGATGCTAAGTTTATCATAACTTTTGCAAATCTGGCTACTCTATGCTGCACACAGTCCAATTTGGCAATAATCCAACTTTGTGAGGATCCCATGTACTTACTTGCTGCACATTCTAAATGAGGCTTAACCAATGACTGGTAACATTTCTCTTTAACCTTTTCATCACATTCACCCAGTACTCTTCTGATAAATCCTAATTTTTTGTTTGCTTGCCCACATATTCCCTGTATGTGTTTCACCCATGAGAGATCGTGAGTGAGGGTAATGCATAGGTATCTAATTGAGTCTACAGATTCCATTTCGGTGTTCCCAATGCAGTAGGCATTCAGGTGGGGATTGTTCTTTTTCCAAAAATTTATGACTACGCACTTTTTTAAGTTTAAATCTAATTGCCAAGTGTCAGACCAGCGTTGTATAGTATAAAGGTCATCTGACAAAGCTGCTGTGTCCTCAGGATCACAGTAAACCTCAGCATCGTCGGCAAATAAACATATCTTGCTAGTGACCGCGGAGTTAATATCAACGTTAAGTAGGAATAAAAGAGGCCCGATGACACTTCCCTGGGGAACACCTGAAGCAACTTCTACTGCATCTGTGCTAACTCCATCTATCCCTACTCCTTGAACCCGACCATTCAAAAAGTCTTTAATCCAATCCCGGGTATTTTTACCTATGCCATATGCTTCTAGCTTTGCGAGTAATTGAGGTACTTTGTCGAAGGCTTTCATAAAATCTAGAAAATTCGCGTACACTGGAACATTGCTGTATCCCGAAATAAGAATATCATGACAAAAAGCTCAAGTTGTGTCTCGCAGGATGTCTTTTCGGAAACCGTGCTGATTTTTAATTGATAACTTCTGATTATCGAGGTGTCTCATGATCGAACTAGCAACTATATGTTTCATAACCTTGCACGGAATGGATGTGAGGGAAATAGGCCTGTAATAACTCGGTTCCTCCTTGTCTCCAGTTTTAAATATCGGTATTACGCTAGCCGTTTTCCAATCTCTGGGAACCTTATGATCTACCAGCGACTTCTTAAATATTATTTCTAGATACGGCGCAATTTCCTAAGCTAGATTCTTAAATATTAAAACGGGTATTTCATTGGCCCCGAAGGATTTATTAGGCTTAATGTTTTCAGCCAGCGTCCAATTCCATCATATGAGATTTCAATTTTGGGCATCGGTTGATTTGGTAAGCTATCGGAGACATTTGGGAAAATATTGGTGAAGACGCTTTGAAAGAAGGAATTTAATAAGTTATCTTTTTCCAAACTGCTGATTACTCTTTCGCCTTTATCATTTTTAGTGAATTAACAATTAACTTATTTCCCTGAACTTCTCTGACCTATGACCAAAATGCTTTTGGATTCTCTTTCAAATTTTCTGCTAACCTTTACCTTTTGAATTCCCTAAACGCTTGCCAAGATTCATTCTTGGCATTACATCTACATCTACATCTACATAATACCCCGCAAGCCGCCGCAAGGGCGTGTGGCGGGGGGTGTTAGGTCACCAACCGTAACAAGGAAAAATACCACATGCAAAAAAACAACACGGAAAAATACACCCACAGCAGCGCGCACACTCATGCAAACTCCAATAATCCTGCAGTTAATGTCACATCTACATCTACTCAATACCCCGCAAGCCGCCGCAAGGGCGTGTGGCGGGGGGTGCTAGGACACCACCCATAATTTAGAAAAGAAAAATAATAAAAAAAAATCGCATGCAATAACGACAAAATCATATATAAAAAAAAAAAAACATGGCATACATTCATGCATGAACACTTACACCCCACACACATGCAAACACTCAAACTACCAACTAACATACACATGCACCTGAAAGTATACCTAACATCTCTATAGTGTTTAATTTGTTCCGACTTGTAAATTCAACGTTTTTAATATTTCTAAAGTGACTTCGGTTTCTTGCTATTATGATTACTGATTGTTCGGGGAAAGAATGAGTATTTGTACCTATCTGTCTTGGAATCTATCTCCCTTAGTTTAGCCGTAGATATCTTATAATCATAAGTGTTCTCATTATTTTTGTCGCTAGAGATTTCATCCCTAATATTTTTCATCTTTGTGTGACCTACATAGTCTTTGGCGTCGTAATGCCTTTCCAACATCCGCGTTGCACCATCTAGGTTCCGTGTTATCTTTTATAAAATTACTGGGAATAAACTTGTTGACTGCTGAGCGCGTTATCTCTGGGAAGTGATTCCACGTATCCTCAGTATTTCGGTGATTACTATCCTTCTTAAAACTAGCAAATTGATTCTGTAGCACGATCTTTAGGCCATTTTAGTCCCCTTCTTTAAACAAGTAAATCATTAATTAATTATTTATTAATTAAGCATACATCCAAAAGCAGTACTTTTTGGCCTTTACATCGGACGAATATGAATCGTTACAAGTTAATATGAAAATTAAATGCTCTAATAAATAGTTTAAAGAGTATGTAGGAAAAAGAACTGGAACAAGATTCTCAGATAAAACATCTATGTTATAAGTTACAATAGGACTCTGGTAAGATGGGAATTTCATTCATCAATGACTTCTATCTATTAGTCCCTGACATGCCACAACCAGCATTGTTCAAGTTGCATTACAATATGTTGTTGCCTTCTAGCCTATTTCTGGTAAAGATTTCCGGTGAGAATGCATTGCAAAAAGGAGACTTGGAACATTTCTCTTTCTAAATTACAGTCTGATGATAACTTTCCGTGAGCTTCACAGCATGTTCTTCATGGTCGGTCACAATGTGTAAGTTTTCAGCTGTTTCCTTGGATCTCATTTCATTACGAGAGACGGAATTAAAGTAAGAATTTATTTAAAATTACAGGGAATAAGTGAAATTCCCTCTTTTCACCTGATATTCTGCGCTTCTTCTTGTCCTTCATTTTTATCAACTCCTTATGCCTCTTTTCCTATTGTCACTCTCTCTCAGATTCTCGCTTGACTCCCTTTCCATGTTCACATCGACACCACAATTATCACTAAACAGAGGGTTCTGGTCCAAAAACAAGTCTTTCCATGCCTTACAGCCCTCCATTTCCTTATCCTATATCTCTTCAAGTTATTTCAATGCGTTTCTGTGATAGGTTGATTAGTTTTTCAGAAATATTCTCTCACATGGACTACTACCTTTACATGGTGGACGGATGGAAACAGGAAATACTATAGATATTTTAGGTTTATGTGATGTGAGTTGGAAGGATAGCGGGAATTACTGGAGTGATAGTTATAGAATAATATACGGCGTGGGGATGAGAGCCAACGAGGGGTTGCCATAATATTGAATAATGAGGTAGGAATAAGCGTAGTCAACAAAGAACAAGCGATGGATAGAAGAGATAGAAGCAGAACCAATGAACTTGGTCATTGTGCAGGTAAACATGCCACCAAGCAATCATAAAGACGAATTATTCCATGAAAACTCTGCCTCCCACATTTTCCTAAACATTTATTAGTTCCGCAGGATAGTTGTTTACTCCACGGTCTTAGTTGATTTCACCTCCCTAAAATGCCATTTCCATCTCACCGTCGAGTATGTCTGGACCTAAGCTATCTTCATCTACGACGTAGTCTCTATGCATGGCAAAAATTGCTGGCCTAAGGTCTTTACCATATAATCTTCAATATATTCCTTCCATTCTTTTTGGATCTTTTCTGCTTCAACTGGTATTTTACCAAACTTATCTCCAACTGGAAACAGATTTTCTCTTCTTAATTCCCGATATTGTTTTAACCTTCTTGTGTAGCGCACTAATTTCACCATTCCTCTCCAAAATTTTCATATCTTCGCACTGCATCTCCCTCCACGGTCTTTTTGTTTAATTTGTAACCCGTCTCAATTTACTACTTTACTCTTTGTACTTCCATTCTAGTTGTGAAGCCATTCAAATCCTGACATTTGATGGGAAGTGCTCGAATAACGAATTGCCAATTTGAATTTTCCTTTATTATTCATCTTCGCTTTGGTAAGCACCCTTAAGGAAAAATTCCTTATAATATCAGTTTAATTAGGTCACTGAATAAGGGCATTGAAATAAGTAAGATCATGTCTATAAATTTTTCAAATTAAAAGAATGTCATCAGAATATTTAAACTCTTTTCAGAGATGCAATCTCAAGTTGCGGTAACTGCGAATATTTAGGCATTTACCAAACTAGGAAGCTTGGGTGGGGAGAAATACTGGTAAAAGATATGGGACCCGTATGAAGTGGGACATACATATACGAAAAAGCCAGAAAAAGCGCTATACATGGCAGCCACTCATCTAGTCGGTGGGCACAAATGTTCAGATTTCATGACGGACCTTTCATGTATTTTGAAAAGGGAGATTTTGCACAACAGAAGAAAGGGTAGGCTTATAGCAATGTACAGCATAGGTATAAATAACGAAGCGTGGGGAGATTTAAGGAAGGACTTAGGAAAGCGCAAGCTCTAACAATCGGGAAAGTGGAAATATCGTATCGTAGTACAAGTAAAAATTTGTAATTTTGCTGTGAAAAATATAAAAATGAAAATGATTCACTTCAAAATGAACCACCTTAGGGATCTGTCCATATTTTCTCTCGTTCTTCTAATAATATTCCTGTGTGATTTGAACTCATATTCACTTCAAACTAGCTTTGGCACATTTCCTTCCAGGGTAAGATATAAAACGGGAAGTGCGCAAGACATTTTTACACATAAATTGTTTTTTTTGTTGACATATTTTTCTCGTTTCTTTCCTTCTAGGAATGTAACCTGAAAGGATGTGTTAATATTCATTGGAAAAGGGCAAATTATGCACATATTTCAGAGAGAGTTCATAATTTGATGCACAATTCTTGAATGGTAGAATTTGAAGTGATCTTTGAAAAAACGACAAAAATTGGAGACTGAACCATTTAATCGCAAGCTATTGACCTTGGCCTATTTCATTGCATCTATCGCCAAAAGAATTCGGGGCAAATAGTCAACAGAGAGGGTTCTCTTAAAGGCCTTTCCCACGCTCACGTGAATATTTACTGAGAGCTGAATCAAAGGCGGAGATCCCCCGCCGTATCATCAGGCCTTTATGTTGGGTGAACCAACGCTGAGCCGGCCGCTTAAATTAAACATGGGACGCCTTTTAGATGGCAGTGAAGAGGAGACAGGGAGTGGAACATTTGGAAGCCTGTGGAAGGCGCTGAACGCTCTGCGTTGAATGTTTTGGTCACCATGGCAACGTACAAGCTACTCGCGCGCGGGGATGTTTGGCATTGACGGAGTATAAATCGGCAAATAGGGCTCTCCCCAAGTGAACTCCGTTAGAGTCCTGTTTTAGTTTTTCTCGGGTGACATTATGGGATCTCTTTAGGATTTCTTTTGACATAAGCGATTCCCATGGGAGTTTAATATTGTCATTTTCATCCTTTAAGTTCGCAATGAATTATTCATGGCTGACTTTTTGAAATTGCTAATGGGCTCTACACCAAGTTCGTGGATGTCTTGGAATATGCGCGATGATATTTTTAAGCACCAAGGAGGTCGCGAATATTATCGCTGAGATTTCCAGTTTTCAAACTGTCAAAAATATACCAAAAATATCTCAAGCAAAATATCTTCCGTCCTACAAAGAGCCGCAGTTTGTATTTATTTAATTACATTTATGTATGAAATTTATAGATATATAGATTGGCATGAAACTATTTTTAAGTAGTTACTTAAATGATAAATTTCATAAAATATATTATATTAAAGAATTAAAAATAAAATTTCGTATTCCAGGTTACAGCATTATTTTGGGGCAAAAGACAGCCATTTTTGGCCTTCCATTTAACTAAAAGTAGATCACGGTGGTTATTATGCCCGAGAAGGTGGTACAGTGGCTCTAGAGCATCAATTTTTCTAAGTCTCCAAAAGCCGATTATATACGGAAAAATTACCAGTAGTTAACCCACTACTAGTGATGAATATTTTAGCTTAGAGTGAACTTCAAAGTGCAATCATTGAGCTATAATGAGTTGAGTTGGGAGGAATAGTTTTGATGTGAAGTGGTTGGTTGTCATGATCAAGGTCGCGGTAGACTTCTCATGAGGCGTGTTTACCTCTGTGATAAAAAAACAACCACTAATAAATAAATAACGCCAAATACAAGACATGAATATTTTGAAACTTGCAAATTGAATTTGGTTGGAAGGGCGCTACAGGGTAGTCATGATATTTATCAATTTTTAAAGAGTTTTTTAAAATTAATAATGATTTTTTTAGCCTCAGTATAATTAAATGGCAAGAATGTCAATAGGAGTACGACCTAAAGTCTACTTACTCTTTAGCTTAGTTTAAAATAATAGAACCAAACTAGTTAGGATTTGTTAGGAGGTATAGTGCAATCTGCTTTTTAAAAACAACTGTAAATGTTCTGATTACATGTTTTAATTTCGTAATTCTCAGAAGTGAAAGGCCTACTGATTAGGCTGAAGATATGGACTTTAAGGAGAATAAAAATCTGCTGGTGATTATGAGCAAAGATTCGAGGAAATTAAGATTGCATCTCAGTCCTTGCAGATGAAGATAATGGACTTGAATTCTGAATTTGACCTTGCAGAAACGCATTTTTGTTCGACGGTATTTTAAGAGACATTTTTGTAGCGCTTTTGTTGAAGACCTCACAACAAACTTGTAGGTGAGGAATTTCAAGCTAGTTTTGGAATAAAAGGGTTCGAGAAATTAAAGATTATTTTCTATGAACGGAGATATTGGGATATGGGAGATATGGGAATGAATGGGATATTAGTTATAAAAACTCATGATTTCGCTCAAAGATATTCTACTAATTTATTATTGGTATTATTCACATCTCAACCGAAGGTTACTGGGAATAAAAACATATCATATACCAAGTAATAATCTGGATTTTCTGCCGTTCGACAGTCATGTTTGAGGTTGATAATAGAGTATTACAAAAACATCCTTATGACACGTCATATGGTGATTTCCATTTCAGCTGCTCTCTATCAATGCTTCATTTATTGAAATAATTGAAAAATAAGGAAATTGGTAATTTTTAGATGATGAGAAATGCATATCTCTCATAGTCAAGCTATCCGGATAGGAGGACTGTGTATGTCACATATTTTGTATAGTGACTGTAGCCAGACCAGAAAATTTTTATCAAAGCTTAAGTTGATGAGGACTGCGGGCGAAGCTAATGTGATAAGGAATGAATGAATAATTCAATTTATGCTCATAGGAAATTAATGACATTTTAAAAATAATTGTTAATAGGATAATAGACGTACTTGCTTCTATGAAATCAAGCAACAAAATCTCTTCTTGAATTATTAAACCAAAAATTATTTTTATGTTCCTCGTTATTTTTAGATTTAAATTGAATTGCATGTATTAGTTCGTCCTTATGAGCTTGTTAAATAGCAATATTCTTTCTTGGCGGTACTTCATCGTTCAATGTTGTGTTCTGCCCATTGACAGGTCCTGTATTGTCTCCGTCCTAGGCCTGTCTCGTGTTCTCTTTGTATCTTCTCTCTTCACATCATCCGTAATTTTCACACTCCTTTCTCTTCTCCTTTTCCCCGTTACTGTTCCCTCAATAGCCATTGTAACGAGTAGTATCCGTTTTCCTCTGATCACGAGCTGAATCCAGTTATCTTTTCTCAACCAAAGGGCGTTCACAGGCATTCGAGACTGGCTAACCCTTTTCAACATCACATTCCTTATCCTGTCCATCTTTATTATTATTTCCTACCTTCACACCTACACATCAAAAACATCGATCCTGTCCCTCTCTCTCTTCTTCAAGGGCCACTCTTCCGGGCCACTTCTCACCCGTAAATCAGAACACACTACGAGTAGAATTTGCCTGCTGATCTCTTCCTCGGCACTAGAATCAAATTGCTGCTCAGTAAGCTCTTTTTCATACCTTAAGGATACCTTTCCCATGGATATTATTGTCTTAACCTCAAACTCAATCTTGCAAATCTCTCTATACCGATACCATGTCACCTGCTTTTATTTTGCCTTCATTCTAAATGACATCCATATCTTTTCTGTCGGTTATTCTCACCACTTTCGTCTTCCCAGAATTTAATCTCAACCGATACTTGATCATTATCTCCTCTGACATTATCTCTGTGTTTGAAAGGCTTGTGTGTTATCGGCCAGTACCATCAGCAAATTTGAGGCAAAATTTTTCTTAGTATCTCCCGAGTATAAATATTTAAAGTATTCGGATCAAAATTAGGCGTATGTATTCACCCCCTGTCGTGATACCATAGCGGTGGCTTGCACGGAACTAAAAATACAAACGTACAAAATGTAATAAGTTTGGTGCTTGGTAGAAACACTTTCTCAGCAGTCCTCCTATCCAGACCGACTGTTATTAATCCTCACGGCTACTTTTGTTTCAGCTACAATTATTCGATGACTTCTCCTCCACCAGCGTACTTCCTGAGTAAAAAGAATCTCTCTCAGCATACTGCGTTATATTCTGTAAAATACTTTTCCCATGCCTATGAAACATAGATTTGTTCTTTTTTCCTCTTCCCTTGTATCGTTCTCCGTCGATCCTTACTAGCCCAATTGCAACTCTGGTACCCTTTCATCTTCTGGATCCAAATTTATACTAAAATCTCTTCCATTATTTTTAGAAATGGAGCACTTAATGCTTTCAGCAGTATTTTAGGGTTATGTGCTATCAGGCTCATTATTCTATGCTCATCATGCTTTTTATTTTTCTAACATTTATGTCATAATAACATGAACTTCCCGAAAATAGTTTTGGCCAGCAGCGAAATACCCCAGAAGAGTTCAAGCACATGCGACGGGAAAATAATGAATTTTACGTAATTTTTTTGTCTCCCCCTCTCGGGGCTCCAATGTTTACGCTTATAGTTACGCCATTGAAGAAGTTTTCTACTTTAAATGGTGTCCGGATGAGGAAGTAGATTGGTTGACACATGGGATATTAAATTATTGAGAATAATACAGCATATTATTATCCAAGAAAACAAAGTAATTAAAAATGAAGAGGACGTGCGGCAATTGGAAGAAATAGGCTGGGATGGCTTTCAGATAGTTTTCGAAAAAATGGAAGAGCGTGGTGACACAGGACCAACGAGCTAAAGGTTGCAAATTATTACGAGAAGCATCCACGGCCTTCAGCAGATCTCTGGTTAGAGGAATGTTTTCACGTGTAGCCTTATAGCAGTGGAGGAAAGATTTAATCTTAGGAATAAATCTTAAGAGAAAAAATAAATCTTAGGAGAAAAGGAATAAATCTTAAAATAGGAAAAGATGAAGAGTAGGTTTTATCGCCTCATTAATGTTACTAAGTAAATTTTTGTGATGCTAATGTGTAAAAACGGAAGATGTCTATCTTTCCCGTGAATAGTTGGAAAGATCCACAGATTATAGACTTTACAAAGATCAGCAAACAGCAATCAAAATGGTGATAGCAACCAAATGGTACAATAAAGATAACGGTGCTTCTTAAGTCTCTATTCTCAAATGTGCACGCAGATGAATTTTATCTAATTAGGTGTATGAAGAGTAAAAGGGATTACAGGATATATGTATAAGAGGGTAAATAAATATTTCGACTTTAAGTATGTAGGTAAACAAAATTTTCCATGACATAAGAAAAAGGGACGACCCAAGTTTCCCTGAAATTACTTCCGAATGAAACATTTTTGTGAAGTAGTATTCGTATTTAGTTTTAAAGCTGTAGATGTAGTGGTAGCCGGAAAATAGTCTTATTCATTTAGCGAATGGAATTGGTATGAATTCACGTTGCAAATCACTTTTTAGGCAGAGGGCAGGAGTGAAAAGAGCAAAAATCGCGCTTTGAGATGGAGGTAAAAATTTTGCGCGTACCTCATGAAGTACATGGACTCGTGGATTATTTTACCGAGGAACATGAAGGAAACATTATAATGCCAATAACATAAAATATTTTATTTATTTTATTTTTATTTATTTTATTTATTTATTCAGTATAAGTCCGAAAACAGCACATTTTGGCCTTTACATCGAACTATTAACAACGATAACAATGGTCACATTTACAAACACCCAAGCCCTAGATGGAGGGAAACTCCCCCAGGCGGGAATCGAACCCGCGACCCTTGGAATGGCAGACGAGGACGTCACCCCGCCGCCACCGGGGCCGGCATATAGTCATGTGATTATCATATAGTCAGTGTGAGTGTGTGAGTATCATATAGTATAGATGTGAGTCATACATAGTCATGTGATTAGGAACCAAAGGTGATACAACCGCAGGAGTGTTGTCAAGTGTATTATCAAATGTTGTGTTTATTACTGATCATGATGACCTAGCACTCACTATTTTCTCTCCATTTTGAATTACGTATCTGATTGGGATTCATAAGTCCCATGGGTACATTGGGGAATCACGTAAAGTGGCGTAATATCAGTGTTGTGTTCCAAAACTTCTCGCCCAAATATTGCATTAAGCGGCTGTGAAGTGACGATCGCTCACCTCCTTGGGTGAGAGATGAAGCGGAGAGATCGAGGGAGGGAGTGAATGCGAGATGTTACCGGACGAAAAGGTTTCCCTTCTCGTCTTTGGCTCTATTTAAGTGGGTTCTAGAGCGTTCTCTTTGAAGTCTCGGCGAACCCTTCTCCGCGTCCTATACACACTCCACCAGGACTTTAAACCTTCTTTAGCATCTAAAGCCAGCCTGTTGCCCACGTCTTTGAATACGCATACATCTACTCGCCCCCTCTGTCTCCCTCAGGGATTATCCTGGTAATTTTCCGCCGTGCTCACTGTCAGGATGTCAATCACAATCTCACCCCAATTGACTCCCCCTCTCCCTAAAATATTTTTAATCATTAGCTGTTGTGGAAGTAATGCTGAGAGACCCCCTGTTGGGTGTCCATGGCGTACGCTGCCCTCTCCCGTCGGAAGACACTAGCTATACTGCTGTAATTTGGAAACAAAATGCAAGGAGGAAACCCGAGATCATTGAAGCCTTCGCATTCTTCACTTGCAGGAACTCGCTTATGAAGGAAAGGCGGGAAATGGCAGGATTCATGTGACGGGCGGAATTTGTGTCGGCGATTGATGAGGCATCCGGCCATGAGATTGACCACCAGGCTACCAACTTCTTATTCATGAGCATTCACTATACGAAAGAACAGTTCTAATAAGAGGATGCTTCAAACCGAATTACCTTAGAGAAATGTGTATGAATAATGAATTTAGCGGTTATTTCCGAAATTTACCGATAGCATTAATATAAATGTACTCACACAGACATTCATATTTCATTTCCATTCTACGCAACGTCGAGGCTTTTTTATCCCAGGAAGTGAGTAGATTTTGAATTGAAGGGACTTATTTCAATAATAACTTCATCGAAATGCTCTCCTTTCCTGACAATGAAATTTGCGAATGTTGAAATGTTGATAGCGATAACTTATAATCTTCCACATACGAGTGCACCTAGTATTAATCTTACTTTAGCGTTGTGTTGTGTGGGGATAACACTCCAGCCAGAGTTCCTGTTTTTGATTGGGCCGTGCAACTCTATGATAGCCATGGCCAAATCTGACACAGAAAATATACGAGGGTCATCCGGAAAGTAGTACCCGTTCGTGAAATAAAGACACAAAAGTAAATATTAACAAACATACAAAATTTTATTTGAAAGAGGATACTTTAAACTACTTCTCAACATAATCTCCAAGCAAATTAAGGCATTTGTCATAACGTGTGACAAGTTTCTGTATTCCTGCTGCATAGTCCTTCGCCGCCAGCTCATTGAGATACGCGAGGGACCCATCTTGCACAAATTTTTGCATAATGCAGATGGTGTTTAACAATTTCATGAACAATTGTTCGAGAAACATTGGGAAAATGCTCACAGATGTCATCAATTGTGACGCGCCGATCGTTCCTCACGAATTCGTCAACTGAGCTCACCAGTTGGTCTGTAATGACAGACGGTCTCCTCGAACGCTCATCGTCGTGTGTGTTCCCCCTCCCCATGTTGAAGTTGCGACACCACCGCCGAACAGACGACTCGTCCATTACATTGTCTCCATACACCTCCTTTAATTGGCGATGAATATCACATGGGCGAACGTTTCTTGCATTGAGGAATTTAATCACTGCCCTCACTTCACAACTGGCGGCGTTCTCAATTTTTTTAAACATTGTAAACAATCACAGAAACAACACAGGCAATGCTAGCGTCACGCAACTTGGCTCAGAGAAGGCAGACAAGCCACTGAAGCTATCTGACCTCGTCCAGCGGCTACTCGCGTCGTCAGCACTTCATTTCGTTCGTTCGTTCAGCGGCACGAACGGGTACTACTTTCCGGATGACCCTCGTATTATCCTCATTCATAATTGATTCAAATTCATTTATTCCCTGCCTTGTTTCGGACGGAAATAATTTTCACCGAAATTCATGTGCTTTATCTCAGCTTCAGATGAAACCAAGAGACGCCTTTTACGGAGTCAGAGACTGTGACTAAGCCAATATTTCCTATTTTTGCCCCGCTCACAGCCTCCGCACCCCTTCGTTGTCACCCCCACCCCTCCTAAAGGACTACGGCCTTTCGATCCGACCGCATCCCCTTCGCCCCCTCGTCGATTTGAGTGCGGCGCGTCCCGTAGCTCCTAGCTCCGCTTTAGTCTATATCTGCTATAAATAATGTAATCAACCGATTCGCCATTCCCTTTCTGATGCGCTGTTCATCGCCAATCAAAAGCCTCGATGTCCCTCCATCCATCACGCGAATCCCTACCTCCCCCACTCCCGCAACCTTTCAAGGCTCCCTATGAGGATAGACGCGTTCTAGTTCAAAATGGGTGGAATGGCCGATGTTTGCGTCGGTTGATGGTTTGAATTTTCCCCGGCTGAAAATTCCCGTCGCTCTTTGAGGCCAGCTAATCGCTCCGGAAGCCGGGCTCCGCATCCTAAATGGAATGAATGCATCGTAAATGGAATGCGACCGTTAGAAGTTCTAGCATCAGAACTTCATGTATCTATAATCAACTGCCGTACAACCTTTAAGGTTGAAAGAATCGTGGTCTTTCCTGGTGCATAGTTGTAGATGAGTATTTTGATCTCAACCAAATCCACTGCAATCGATTCGAAGGGAGTATAACAGCTCCATATGGTAAGTACGAAGGCATGGTAGTGTTAGTGTGAAGGTTGATGTGGTAAAGTTACGTGTGAAAATTAAGGAGGTGTTTTGTTTAGTGTTTATTAGACCCTACCGTGAATACGCATTGAGCATTTTGAATCCTAAGGACAACTTATTTTGAGCAAAATAGGATGCTGAGAGAAATGCTCGTTTCGTAAAATAAACATTGTGAACGAACGAAAAGCGTCATGCGGTTATTGAAAGACCTGGAATGGGAGCCGCTGGAAGCCCGAGGAATTCATTCATGACTTAGCCCACATGATAAAATTATTAAATTGTCTAATGATTGGAGACTAACACTCTCTGCCAGTTACCCTCGGAGAAATTTGAGGGGAAATTGTAAATTTAATTCAGTTTCAAGCTCAGCCTGGTAAAATAGTCCATGCGTGCTGAAGGGGCGGTTTCTCTCCTTGTGTCATCTACTGTTCCCCAGGTAAACCTTGCACCCTAAAAACTTTGTGCATATGGGATGAGAATAAATGTAAACAAAACAAAGTTCATACGGATTTCGAGAAAGAGAAAGGATAAGTTAAATATTAAATTAGGAGTTCATAAACTAGAGGAAGTGGAACAGTTTACCTATCTCGGAAGTGTTGTGGACCAAAGTTGCCAAAGTGGCGGGGACATAAGAAGAATAATTTTGTTTGACGAAGAAACTTTCACAAAGAGGGGGTAATGGATGACTGGGACGTTAAGTAAGGAAGACAAGTAAGAAAAGGTTCGTTAAAACTTTGATATAAAGCGTAGTTATGTACGGCGCGGAAACCTGGCCATTGAAGCAGGTTGATAGGCGTAGATCGGGATCTTTTGAAATGTAGGTGTAGAGAAGGATTGATAAGGTGAAGCGGACATAATAGAAAAATAATGAGGACTTGGTGGTATGGTGGCGGAGGAGAGAGTATTGTTGGGAGAAATGACAAAGATGCAGACAAGATGGATACAGAGCTTTTTTATTCCCAATGGAATGTTGAAGACTGTGATATACGTAGGGGAGAGCATTAGGTAAATGAGGAAGGGGCAGGAATAAGATGTTGGATGAAATGAAGTCGGGAAGAAAGTATGCAGAACTAAAGAGGGACCTAATGTGAGGAAGGATGTCGGATTATCTCGTGTTAAGAGAGACGAGGGAATTGTCACTACGCTGTTCGGCAGCTTGTGCCCATGAAATGCCTACACCACTCGGTAGATCGCCGCTAAACCAGGGTTGTCCAGAAAGTAACCTCCACTTTCGTGTAGAGTGAGAATTATTGGAGGGAACCGAATGGTCGCCGTATTGACGCAAATAGTAGGTCAGTACACCTCGAGCTGCAGACGTTGGAAGGTCGTTTGTTTATAATATCGAGTCAAAATGAGCAATATAAGTGAAATTCCCGCCAAACTTGAAGTCCGTTCGGTGAGAAGGTTTTATAGATAAAAAAACTTCAAAGCTGCCGACATTCATCGGGAAATGTATGCCCTGTACAACTCGAATGTAATGAGTGACAGGAGTTGTGCGTCAGTGTTGTCGTTCGTTTGAGAGTGAACACAAATGTCCATGATGATGACAGAAGTGGAATGGAATGAAATCTGTATGCAACAGTGTGCGCGCTAAATTTCTGGTCACACTGTCCTAGCATTTGTGTAGACTTGGGGAAGTTAAAATCCTGTATCATGGAAGAATGGTCGTAATTGGTTGATAGTTATGTATTTAAAACGTCCAAATGTTGGTAGAAAATAAAAAACAATAGAAATTGTTTAGAGCTCGCACCTGGATTTTCCATTTAATTCCTGATTTATTTGAGATCCAGAAAGATTGTCATCATTATGTATAATATGATGATAATCATATAGTATGACATATGAGAATCATTTATGCATAATAAACATGATGTATCTTCTTTATTAAGGAAATGTGAATGTTTCACCTACTTTATCGCCTATACAGAAAAATTCAGATATAGGTCGATTTTATGGAGTAGAATTGTTATCTCTACAAAATTTAGACTAGGAGAAGACAATAAATCGGAAAGTACACGGTTATCCACTTTTGTACTGCAATAAAATTAATTTGATCATTTTTTTGGGGAAGGTTATTATTTTTCGTATATATCTCCGATGTAAAGGATATTTGTGATGGAGCTAAGTGCTTTTGTATCTTTATATTGAAATTCATTAGCTATTGGAGATTTTAGTTTGAATTCAAATTTTTCTTCATTGACCACGCGTTGATTCTACGCTAAAAACAGAATGTGTTCCATTTTCTTTGCCCTTTAGGCAGGGACAATAATTGAAGAAATAAAAAAATTATTATCTTCCAAGCGGGAATTTCGAGTATGAATAATTGGAGAAAACTCACCAGTCGTTGGGAAAAGGGTTCGAATATAAATTGCGATCGAAGAAAAATTGTTATTTCTTTTTTTAACGGTTAATATCATTTTGGCAACAATGCAATTTTATTTCAGCGGGAGAATCATTGTTTCATTTTCTTCCAGTTGAACAGTTTAAAAAATTGAAATAAATTACAAAATGTTTTTAACACTCCGCTGCCATTTATGCATGAATTTCAATTTTTTATGGTCGGAGAGCCATCGCTTTCCAGTTTTGCGGTCAATGGAAGGTATTTGGTTGCCTTCCAGTTGCACCCTGGCCCAAGCGAGGTGGGATTCAGTCGGAAAAAATTACTCATCCAGCAAATGAATAAGTAATCCTACTCATACGCATAAATATGAAAGTATTATTAAACCCTCTTATTAATTATTCAATCAACTTAGGTCCTAATCCATCCTCATTTTAAATTTAATCGAGAAGATACATAGATGTTCGAGGTTTTAATAACTTTTTGAACTAAGTGTACATGTCAGTGTAAGGATAAGGGAATTGATGAAATAATCCAACATTAAACTTAAATTGTTCCTTCTTCGTCCGTTGCATAATGCACTGCTTCGCTTTTAGCTTGTATGCAGCTCATATTTTTAACTGAGCCTTTTTTAAGAATATGGAATAGAAGAATTATTTCGCAATAAATGAGAGATGTATTTGCTCTGTAAATACACGAACTATATTTTAAAGATGAAGATTTATTATATTTTTAAAGATGTTTGCATGCACAGTCAGAATAAATAGCAGGTTATTTTAGTGTTCATATAAGAGGGTAGACTACTAAACTAATGCACACATGCTGGTAGACCACAAACAAAATGAAAAGTATGGGTGCATTAGTTTTCAGCCTACCCTTGTATATTGATTAATATTTAAATCATGTTCGACTACTAGTTTCGACGCTTAGGCGTCATAATCAGGTACCCGGTATCTGATGATGACGTCTAAGCGTCGAAACTAGTGGTACTAGAACAAAGAACAGTAGAAAAATACATTATGTTCTTCATTTAAATCATGGTTGCCTACTTCTTGATTATAGTCCTTCCAACCTATCAAATGCTAATATAGAAACAGATCTGACACCTCTGATTTTTTTAACGGTCTTTGAACTTTTTCTTTCGGAGTAGTCTCATTCAAACTTTCTAGCGAGAATTTCATTTCTACATTTAGGAACATTTATACATTTATTGCACTGAGTAAAGAAGCATTCGCACGCGAGTTAGGCGTTATTGAAAGAAGTTGGGAAAATGAACGGTAAGTCGGGAAAATAACGGGATAGCTAACAGATATCCTAGTTGACGGACCAAAACTCTGCGTTGTTCTGTTAACTGATAGATTTAGACTGTTGTACTCGTAGATAGACCGTTTTAGATCTGCCTACTTATTTTTATGAATGCATTTAAACTCCTTGCTCTTAATTTTGGCCCTTTGAAAACGTTTTTTGTGATATATGCATATATATATACCTGTATATATATATATATTTTTTTTTTAACAGCAGCATTCATACGTGAATTTAAAGCTG
Source organism: Hetaerina americana (assembly GCF_022747635.1). Lineage (NCBI taxonomy): Eukaryota > Metazoa > Arthropoda > Insecta > Odonata > Calopterygidae > Hetaerina > Hetaerina americana. The sequence continues at coordinate 19,852,029 of NW_027287427.1, forward strand.
GGCTCTCGAGTAGAGCTCGAGGAATTGAATGCCTACCAAAATGCACGCCGTTAGAGATAGTAAAATAAGTATAAATGTAATGCATGGATCGTACCGGACCGGTGCTGAATTCGTAATCGGCGTGCGTTTTCGGATCATCCTCAAAGGGGGCGAGTGCTATAGGAGGCACCCGCCTCAGTTGGTGCATTCCCCGAGACTCCCCGAAAAGCCTCTTCTCGACCCCCCACTCCCTCAATGTGCTGTGGGCCCCCAACCCTCGTTTCACCTCCTCCGCCCCCAGTGCCCTTTCATCGCGGGGCTGTGAATCACTCGTCGACGTACTGCACGGAAGAGAGGGGGGGGGGTTGGGGTTGAGCCATTCGAACGAAGCCACGTGTCAATCGTGGCTCCATTCGATGAGATGCCGGCTGAGTTTTTATCCCGGGAAAAGATTATCAAAAAATATTTTAAAAATTTTTTGTACTCGTGTGGCGTGCACAGATACATAAATATGCCCCACAGTGTGAGGGATGTGTTTCACTCGCATGTATAGATTTTCAAGAAGTAATCCAAAGCGTCTGTCGCCGGCCGTTGCGTAAATGATTTGACATACGATGGTAAGCGCCTGACACCAAAGGCGTTAGAAGGAGGGAATGAAAGAGAAAGAGGGAAAGCGATTTTCGATCTTATTAATTCACACATACTTTCTTTGGGAGAGAGAGGGAAAGCGAGTCTCGATCTTATCAATCAACATAGACATATTTACACTTTTGACGAAGGGGCCTCGAAACGTCTATATTTTTCACTTAAAACTTCAAAATTTCTTCCCACCATCTACTTCACTCATGGGTACAGGTGGCCTTTAATGAAAGTTTTCACATAATGTGTTTTCCTGTCATAATGTCACGTGTATCTACGGGTTTCCGACTTGCAGTTCTTCCTTAAACATCTACCAGAGATTAACTTCTGCACTTGACATTCTGTGACAGGATACTAGAGACACTCATTCACGAGAAAGCGTGGGCATGAGTGGGCAAACAATGTTTTTGAGCATCTCTGTCGAGCGGTAATGGCAATCCTACATCCCAGTCGCTAGACAGACGGGCATTGCGACGAGTTGTTGGATTTTCTTCATATGCTGTAAGCAAATAAAAGCAATCTTTGGAGGACATTCGCAAATACCATTTCTGGGCGATTATCCTCTTGGCAGAATTCTGTCGAGGAACTATCAGAATATTCATGGCCGTGTGGATTGAAAGTGCAGTTCCCACCATCTACCGTAATCCAGAAAAAACTCGCTATTTATTGCGCAAAGGCGTGATTGATATTTAAGTTTCCGATTTCTTTTTCAAATAATATTTCAAAATGTCTATCTCTGATGGCAGAAATTCCAGGCAAATAATGGTCTTGCATCGGCAATCTAATGGAGAGGACTGCTCTCTCATCTTCCCCCACCGTATTGTGAGTCAGTATTCTCGGCGCCTATTTGTTATTCCCGTTTGGTGATGAATTTTAGCATATATGTTTCAGGTGAATGAGGTGGCATCTGAACAAAGGAAGATCAGTCCCGCCCCTGAGATAACTGGGGATCTCAAAATCACGGCCGCTGCGCTTGTCGTGTGGGGCCCACCAATCCCCACACAATACTCCATCTCCAATTTTATAGGCACCACGGATCTTGCGCGCGTTTATAATTTGGAGACATTTTAATGCACCAACAAGATGAGTAAGGGATCTCTGTCGTTTTTTTGGGAATATAGAATCGTTCCTAAAAATCACTAGAAATGTACTCCCTTTAAATTGGCTTTCGGCCCGCTACCTGACTGGGTGGATCACCTAGAGCACGCGCCCTCCTTCTAAGGATATTTCGGAAGACTGGATGAGAGTTGAGTTTTGGTATCCAAATACCATGCGATCGATGTAAGCGAAATTTCGTAGCATCTCGAGTTATACAGGTACGTACTTCCTCATTTCTCCGAAGTGTTCAACCTTTCACCCAGAAGGAAAGTGTCAGACATCTACGAAGAACTCTTTATGCTCTAGTGGATGTAAGGTTCATGTAAAAATATCAGAAAAATAGATTTATTTCAGATGTCACAAATTACAATGCCTAAAAATTATTTATAGTATATCTCTTGAGCGTCGACACACTTTTGCCTGAGCGGCTTTTCCACGACTCGAAGGCTCCCCGATAGACGGATTCCGGAAGGTCTTTAAGGGTACGCGTGTAGGCTTCTTTGACGGAAATAAGGGTTCCATGGTATTGTCCTTTGAGGAAGGATTTCCCTTTTGAGAATAGAAAATTGTCTGCTGGTGCCAAGTCGGGACTGTAAGGAGGTTGAGGAATCGTCGCGATGTTTATGCAGAAGTTCTTCGCAAGCAGGCACTCGACTCTGCTGTTGGTTACCCTTCAAGACCTTCGGGACGAGCCAAGAAGAGATCTTTCGGATCGCCAAATTTTCAGTGATAATGGTGTGAACTCTTTATCTTTTCAATGCTAATACAATCTGAAATCGTGCATACACTTAACTGACGGTCTGAAGTCAGCATTTCACGCACATGTTATTTTTGACTACGGCCGTTCAGCGCGGGGCTCGTCCTCCACACTCTCTCGGCCATTTTTGAAGAGCTTATGTCACTTAAAAACTGGAATTTGTGACGGAATTTCATCCTTAAAACAATTGGCGAATCATGAATAACGTCTCCGTACCCGATCTCCTTGGCCCAACAAAAAATTTGATGGCGCATCACAGTTCATTCGTTCGCTGCATATTTGCATTTGCACCGAGTTACTCGGCAGGGGTCCAATAAAAACACGATATAGCCTGAACAAACTCTCGCTGGCGCTTGGGCAAGGTCAGACCCCGTACCATAGAGTCTGAACGGTGCGAGAGCCCTGCGACGCACAGTCACGCCAGGGAAAAATTATTCCCGATAGTTTTTATTAACCCCTTGTATATGTAAAGAAAAATTAAGAAACTCAAATTCACATTAAGTGGACCACATTAAGAATATGCGACAGAGATATTTGGCATTCGTCAGACATAGTTTTATAGAGTTCCTTTGATAGTTGAACATTAGGAAAGGTTTTTGTGTTGAAAGTTAATGAAGTTCAAAGAAGATCTAATACAATAGATGGTCATAATCGTCAAAGGGTGCGATGACAGAGATAATTGATATGCATAAGTCTAAACGTCATGTTTAAACTTTGTGATAATAAAATTTAATGCTTCTCCCTTCTCGAATCCTGTAGAGGATATGGTGTCTATTCCGTGAGCGAAGCGAGTGAGTGATGGTTAGGTTCGGGTTTCACTCGATCGATGGATGGATTCTTTTAGTGTTCGGCTCCTATGAAGCGGCTTCACACGCCTAAAAATCAAATGCTTGTAGTGATTCCATTAAAAGTAGTATCCAACAGCACTTCCTTCATTAGAATGTAGCTACTGGAACCAGTTAAACTCCAATGGAGGGAGCATGTTATTATATACCAGCTCAACACGCGTTCATGATGTAAAAAATGCATTTTCCTTCTTTACTTGTGCCTCCTATTCGAAGATTTTCCTCGGGAAGGAAATGCTCTGCATTTACCTTCGGCTTTGAGTCTCTTAAAATATTTTTTTGATAGCGTAACCCGAGCGAAGTTTTAGGAATAAAGTTTCTCAAACATTTAACAGTTTGAGTGGAAATTTCTTTCCCCATGGAGACCAAAGAGATGAATGCGCGCATAGTAAATAGGAGAGGATGGATGATGTATTTACTTTTCTTTTGTGATCCTTTCGGTGTCTTTCATCTTTATCGATCATTTGACCAATCGAGTGAAATCTAAAGGAAATATGTATTCAATATAGGGCAGCTCGCCGCCACAAAGCGGGGCAATTTTTTTCTCAACAAAGGAGGCAAAATCTCGCTGTTTACGAATGCATAGAATTGAACATTAATATTCTCATCATTTTTCTCTTTAAATGGAGGTTCGTTTTCAATGCATGAAGAATGAACAATAAGTTCAAAAATGAAAAACAATCTCCAGTGGCAAGGAAATGGGTTTTATCACCCTTATTTCCTAAAATGGAGTAAAAAGAATTCTGAAAATAAAAAGTATAGTATCACCGAATGTGAGCATAACTTTTTGCGCCTGTACGTTTTGCCTGAATATTTCATTGGACCCATGATAAATATATTTGAAATTGCGTGTTGGCAGTCATGCCCTGTGGATTTTAAACAACGCTAGTATTTCGAAAATTTTTCGGTGGTGTTGAATATTTTCGTTACCCATTTTCACTTCCTTTTACTAGGGGCATCTAACACGTCTATAATCTGCACTTTATATGATTGAAAAATATAACTGATTGAAGTGCATATTTTTTTACGCCTTAACGATTAGCTTTCCCAAATTTTTGTTAAGATGACGCACCATAATTTTTATATATATACGCCTTCGAGGAAATGAATTTTCCAAAAAATATTTTAATTGTAAGGGGACAAATGGATTTAAACATATAGCTCAGACTTCTTCAGGCATTCCATTCCTCATTACCACTTTACGAACCAGTTGGTGGGAACGAATGTGGCTCGAATTTTTTATCCGAAAGATTAACGCGTCCGCTGGAAGCCTGATACATTCCTCGTCCCCTGATGTGGACTTAATGGCGGAGGCATGCTGCTTTGTTCGAAGGGAAACGCAAAAAAAAAGATGCGGACGATGGTGGAACTCTCGTCCTGAGCTTAACAAAATCCTGGATTCCCCGATACTACCAAATATTCTTCAGCGTCGGAAATGGGTGGAGAGGGAGCAATACAGCGTTTTCTAATTAACGATTTAGATATTGAAATGAAGAAACAAGGGTCAGTTGGTGGGCGTAATGGAAGAAAAAATCGATGGCTGAGCCATGGGAATGAACTTTTCACGACAGAATCGGAAGGAGGGAGGAAAAGGGGAGGTAGTGGGTGGGGTGCAGGTGATTGATGAGCGCCGTAAAACTGTTCATTTAGGAACAGAGGGCAATGCTCAACCATTCATCGTTAGGTTTGAATAAATGATACCCCCTATCGATCAGGTATTTTTCAGTTAGTCGGAGGAGGAAATTGACAGGCACCTCTCCTATAGCAACACGAGAACAAAACGCTTTGCGAGATAGGAATCGCTAATGAGAAGATCAAGAGTCGAAATTCAAAGGTTACTATTTTCTAACCTTCCGGAAATAAGACCAGATTAATTGCAAATAGTTAATGACTTATTCTTTTAGCACGAGAATTATTCTGCGCTGAAAACATTTGAAGAGATAAGGACCATCGCCATGCATGGAGGAGATCTTTTGGGACGAATTATTGAAGACATAAACATTGGAATGAAAGTTTATAGAATTAAATATTGCATCGTATTTCTTCATTTTTGTTTCGATATCTCATCATGGTACCGATGAAATTGATTATTTGTGCTCAATTATGTGTACTTTAAACGGTTGTATTTCACATGATGAATACTAATAGCACCATTGATTAATTTCGAAGAATATCAATGTCACGAGATTATGGCATTATTACCTATGATATTCAATAGAATTATTTGATTGACTGATGTTCATAGTTCCCCGAAGAGACACGGAGGTCATACCCCCTTATATTTTCCACGATCTCATACGTTTCAGACACACGGTGACTTATTTCTGTTATCCTAATCATTTGAATCAAGAGTAGGTATATGCCGGGAGAAGGTGATACCCCTCTTTGAAAGAGAATGAGGGGAAAAGGGAATGTATTGATTGATGAGAAACCCCCAGATTTCTGATTTCTGATTTCAGACTTCAGATTCCCATAAACATTCCGGCGCTCATTATGGCACTTAGTTAACCTCATCAGTAATCAGGGTAATTACTAATCGGACGCCCAAGACCCTCGAAGAATTTCTTCGTTCCTTCGTGATTGAGGATAGTCTCTTGAGTTGGCATCTTCCATCACCTGGTTCCCCTTCCTTGGCCATCTTATGCTATTGCCCCCTCTATGGCTCCTTAAATTATAATCTTCGCTAAACCTCAGAATTTGCCCGCTTATTTCCTTATTCTTGCTTTAAGCAACCTTAATTAACTTACCTCTACACCCAATATTCGAACTGCTTTTCTACGCTTTTCAATCCATTTAAAATTCATTGATATCCAGTATCACCATAATTTTCTCTTTTATGTATTCATACATTTCCTCTGCTGCTCCTATCACTGCCTAACCATTTTGGAAAGTGTGAACTCAGTTTGTACATTTGATGAAGCACTTCATAATTTCTAGATAAATAACGACTATAACTAAGTTGTTTATTAGAGTTTTTTAATTGTTTCCGATAGTTCAGAGATGTATTGTTTTATGGCACGCCATTACTATACACGAGAAGTTAATCGCGCGGGTTAAAGCTGGATTCTGATAGAAAGTTTTCTTTGCCACTGCTCTGCTATCTTCATCCTCTCTTATTTGCCTAAATCGCTATTGACATTGCTACCTAAATAACCAAAGTCTTCCACTTGTTCCAACGTGTGTCTTCCCTTGTAGTTATTTGTAGATTAGCACCCCTACTAGCGTCTGTTTTAACCCGGCGTGTGAATCTACCGGGGTGCGGATGGAGGGTCGAACACAAGAGATTATCCGTGGAACATGCGAATGAACTCGACACATAATCAGCAGAGGGCAATTTAGAGGTAATTATCGAAGGTGGCAGGAGTCCTAAAATGCCTATGCTAGCGTTAAACTTAAGAAAAATTCTGAGAAATTGTCGTTGCTTAGCTAGTTACTGCTGCCAAATAATGGATGGTCATTTATGTGGAAGAGGGGGGGGGAGGTTGTCCTCCTTGGTAGGAGTGAAGGTGGAGACTACGATGATCGATGTGAGGAAACAACTCAATGCCATTCCAAGGAGCAACAGCTTTCCAATTCTTCGTTTTCCTTTCCCAGGACATAAGTAAACTCATATAACCGTTGCGCCGTTCCCTCTCGGAGTAAACAAACTGATGAATAACCTGATTTGAGGTTGTTTCAGGTGACTTACTCGCTTTAACTGATTTCTCCCGTACTCCCTTGGAATTTCCATCGTGAAATTCATACATTTTGACTAATAACTCTTCTGTTCCTGAGACTTCCGATAAAAGGTTTTCAGTTTCATTTTGAGCAAACCTGACTGCACAACTAGGCTCATTTATTTCTTTCTTTTAATTCTAATGCTTTATTTGTTAACTTAAAGTAACCGGTTACTTTTTCCACTATCCTCCGAAACGTTGTGTCGGGAAAAGAAATTTGCTAGCCCAATGTTCCGTACGTGACAGGACACCGTAGAAAAAAATCTAAAGGCCGCTTCTATTTTATAGCCGACGAAAGAAATTCGTGCAACCACTTTCATTCCGAACTCTTCAGATGTGTGCGGAATTACTCGAAGAGTTCCAGAATAGTTTCCAGTATCTCTTCCCCTTGTGCCCGTCACGGAAATGCTTTTTCTTTAGCCCGCCCGAGTCTATTCTCCCCACCTCACTAAGCCACTACTTCCATATTGTTAAGTCCACAAAAAACTTCTCAAATTCTACCTCCGTTTATTTTCTCTCCCCTCGACTCCTTTAGACATCCATCTCCGGGCATTTCCAACTCCGCGCGTCTCGGAGCCCGTGGGGGCGTCGGGGCAAGCGCCTAATGTACTTTTGCGGAAGAAAATGGAGCAGGCAGTCGCAAATTAAGTTTCCTTCCACGCGACTGGAAATGGCAAGGTCTTTGCGGGAGATGGGGTGGGAAGCATGGGGGTGGGGGTCGAGGGTATGATGGGAACCTGCGGGCGTAGCCGAGTGGATGGGGAAGAGAAGGTGGCAAGTTCCTGAGAGGTGGTGGTGGGTGTGTACATAGTATACGAGTAAAGGCACGTGGTATGAACGTTATTAGACAGCGAGACACGAGAGAAGAAAAGACGTCTCAGGAAAAGGGGCGAGAGAGTTGCGGGGGGGGGGCGTGGGAGGATGTGAGGGACCATCACGGGTGTGGATTGAAAACTTAAATTCCGTTGGCCGCGCGCGGAGACGAGAATCGAGTTTCGGCGAGGTGCGGTGGCGGTCCCATCCGGTGCGGGTTGCCGTGAGGGTCAGACCGCGTCGTCGCAGTCCCGAAGCGTGGCCGTTCGTTCCCTTTCCCTTCTCCGGGAAGGGTGTCAGCTCTCCCCGGCGGAATTTCGCCCTAGTTTTGACTCTAACCCCTTCACACTTGTTCTCTCTGTGGCACGGATGCAGTTCACGGTCGTACGAAAGGCATCAACTGGTCCCCTTTTATGGAGGATGCTTCCACAAAAAGGAAGCATAGGATTGTTTTCCCCTGCCATCTCCTTCATTCTCGTAATTTCTCCTTTCCTTCTGGACCGGTATTTCTCTGTTCCATTCTGTTATATAATGTATCCTAGTAAAGTTTTATATGTTAAATAATACTTGCCAGTGAATCAAGATGGCCTAGGGTCAATATATTTTCTTTCGTCCTTCATTTTATTCTCTGGTTCTCGGCAGAATCGGTCACAGAGAGGTTATCTAAAAGCTAATGACAGTTTCGAAAGCCCTTGTTGGTCTTATATTTGTTTTTCAGCAATGTTTTTAATGTGGAAATCGTCTCTCCGTGTGTTTTGATTGAAGTGACTTATGCCTACCTACTTCGGTTTTTTTCGTTCATGAAAGAAATCGACGGTTGGAATGGGGATTTGTTTGAAACCACGAGAATAATGATTGGGAAGCAATGAATTTTGAAAATAATTTTAAAAAATTTTAAATGGCAGAGGACACATTTTTTCCGGACGCTGTGTCGTTACCAAGGTGACAATTTCCATCGATGGGTAAGAGTTTACGGCATAGCCGATCCGACAGCTTGTATAGACCCTTTTTTTAATGCAAATTTTCAGGGGTTTCTATGCTCATTTGCTAACCAGAATTCCTTAAAGTTTGGTAAACGGCAGATAGTTCCCCGGGCGAGCCTTCCTGCGGGGAGTGCAGGGAAGATACAGGGGACGTGCGGAAGGAGTCTCTGATCTGCAAATTGTTTAATTTAATGCCCAGTGAAATTTGTGAAGTGGTTCCCAGCGTTAGTATGTTCTGGCTTGATGTCAGAAAATTCGGGTCAGAAAAAGTTTTGCGTATCATGCACATATTTAATATTGAAAGGCAATTGAACAATTGAATTTTTCGAACTGGTATGCTACTCTTTGAGTTGAAAATATGCATATTTCCGACTGCTTTGTTACTCATTCGTAAATCTGCCGTAGCTAATTTTGAGTAAAACATCGTGCCTTTTATGCCATAGTAAAAGTCTTTCTGAAAGGGGATGGGTGAAGGAACATTTATTGCATTTCGGAAAATTTACTTTCTCTGCCATCAATGGAAAACCAACGAGTTCACTAGAAAGGCAATAAGAGACGTTCCACCAGATTCTCTCATGTCTTCTTTCGGGCGAGCCGGATCATTGGAAGGTTGGTACCCTAGGTAGAGGTGCCGCGAAGGGTTACCATTAAAAGGTTAAAAAAAAGAGCGAAGAAAAACTGCCGAGAATGGGCGTAGGGTTTTATGTCGATTTTAGAGGAGAGAGGTTAGGAGGAGGCGGGAGAGGGGTCGAGGGGTGACTGACTCTCTCAGGGAGTGCGTGGCGTCTTTTGGAATTTGCATCTTTCCATTCCCTTCGCTGTGACAAGAAAAGATGGCCGCATTATGGCCTCTCAGCAGAGAAGTACCTCTGGAGGGAGGTGATATTTTTTGTGACAAGACGCTTCTTCGCTAGGGGATTGCATTTGCGCGCCGGCCAACGTAATGGCTCCCACACCGTGAGCCCAAGTTCGATGGGAGACTTTGAATTTCGCGTGAAGAGCACTTCGGTGGGAAGAAAATCGTGCATTGAACGGGTATTTCGGAGTTGAACTCAAATTATGAAAAATTGGGAAATCAAATTCGGTCGAGTTATTGAGATGTAGTAAATACGTATACTTAATATTAAAGAGGACAAGAAACGGCAGATAATTTCAGGGATGATGTCTTCACTTTCTGTGCCCACTAATGGTTCAACATCACAAAAAAATATTAGCGAATACCTACCTGGGTACTATTTATTGAAAAGGTCACAGGATTAATTATTTTTAGTTAATTAAAATTTAGTAATTATTTAGTTAAAAATTATTTAGCATTGAATTCTCCTCTTTTATTTGAACATTTAATCGTTTAACTTCATAAACTGCAGGCAACAAAAAAGAGGTTTTAAGAGTACCTATACCCGAGGTGATCATTCTTTACCCCAAATAACGGAACCGAAGTCCTAATTCTAATATTAATTATGTAAAATGTATTTCCTCACATCTTGCTATTTAATTAATTCTCAGTAACCTCCGTGAGTCCCTATCCCACCCTGTTATCAAAATTTTGGACATTTTAAATAATTATGTTATCCGTTCCAATCTATTTAGATCGGGCTCTAAGGTAATGGGTTAAAGGCTCTAAGGTAATGGCTCTAGGGTTAAAGCTCATCGCGCATAGAGCTCTACAGCAATGGAACTACGCATTCAGAATAAAGAGTAGGGTCTCTTTCTCTTCGCCCCAGATACACGGACGTGTACCACGAAGTCGGAATATGGCGAGTAAAGTGAGAAGTAGATGAATATCGGCAATTGTAACTGTGAGGTACGTGAATTTTAAAAGATTCTGTTGGTTTCGCTTAACTTTTCGGAGTAAATTTTATTTTAGCGATAGTAATTTTAAAACATTTTAAAATCTTATATGAAAATATCTGATAAAATGCACAATAAAAACGTTTTTCTACAAAAAGTGAAAAATTCTTATCCTGTAAGTTGCGGTTGATTCCGGTGACAGATACAAAAATGACATCACACTGTTTGGAATACTAAATGCGACCTTGTCAACAATTGTCAAACAGAGTGAAAAATTAACTTTCAGCTTTTGGAACTAAAATATTAAGGTCTAACAAGAGCGCAAAAGTTTCACAAGATATGAGATCAGAGTGGGTAATGGCAACCTTGTTCAAAATTACGTCAAAACTTTTAAAATAAGGACATATTATATTCAGACCAAACCGGAATTTTTTCCGTTTCAAATGCATTAGAGTTAATAAATGAGCAGTGATCTGGTGGAAAAAACAAACTAAGCAAATTACGTCTTAAAAAGTAGAATTTAAAATTGAGTCGTTTCCCTATTTTCAATTATGAGGGTACTTGAAACTTTTAGTAATTATTTTTAAATTATTAGAAACACATGCTTCTTAAATGAAGTGAGTTTATTAGTTTAATAAATTAATATTTTCTATGTTTCAGAAATTTATTTACCAGGAACGGGAATATATAAATTTCTACCAAAGTAAATCAAAGCGGCGGAAGATTATCAGTATGAAATTCATTCAGCACGAAATGCGGTTAACTCGACTAGCTTGGATTGGCCACTAATATTTTGCTGCCACCATTTTCCACTGCAATTCTGCATTTTGTCTTGGAATTAGCATTAGCATTATATATTGAATGAAGGAAAAATGTTCTCCTAATTTGTGAATTATGAAATGATTGAAACCATACCAAAGTGAACACAAAACTGTGGAAGTAGCTCAAAAGGAAATATTTTTGGCACAGAGGTATCCTCACGGAGGAGGTAGGCATCGCCATCAACATTAAAATGAGTGTCTTAACCCCAGTGTCCTCCTTACAGTACCTCGGCGTGTTCATTGATACAATAGACACGAAATTGCGCCTGACCCCTAATTCATTGTTAAGAGTTAAATATATCATTAATGTTATACCCAAAGCTGTAGACTTTATCTCGTGGTATGTGCACATCTTACGTCTACTTCATTATGAGTGACCTGGCAAAGGGCGTGGCCAACCAGATGAGCCAAGGATCTGTGGACGGCTCGTATCTGGATCATAGACCGAAACATTTTCTACCTTATAAATTAACCAAAGACGTGTACTCCGACCCCTCGCCCTTCCAAACAGCGTGGGTTATTCCCTTCCTTGATACAGCGGAAATATGGCCCTTTCAAGATGAGAATCCTATCTTCGAGGCAGAAGCTTTGGCGGCCCTCATGGCTGCACCCCATGCGGTATAAATGCTTTCAGAACACACTCATATCAATGTGCTTTGTCATAATGTTATTTACACCCTCACTAAAGTTGAAGGTTTGCTATTTTATATTGTGGAAGTTAAAATACTGGCCTGCGGAGGCCAGTTGATTGTGATAATAAAAAGCGAGTGGAGGTGAGCCCCAGATCTCTCTCCTGCTCTCCATGAGTTCACGGAGTAGTACGCCTACAATTGGTCCGCGGCGGACTCGCCAGAATAAATATCAGCCAAAGCCTAGTACTTCCCCAGCACTCCCATCAGTGTACCCCCAGCGTCGCCTTCGCCTCCGAGACCTACCCACTCTCCGTCCATTATGAGCATGGGGGAAGAACCTGGGTGGGTAGCTGGCATAAAGAACTCAATGGCACAATTATCTCAGCAGCTACAGCAAAATGCGGAAATAGGGCAACAACTTCCGCATTCTAAACAGCCACCAGCCTCTCATCCGGGCCTCAATATCTTCCAAGCCCACAAGGACTCAATGTCTTCCAGCCGCAGCCGCGACCCTCACGTACATTTAAAGACATCCGAACGACCCAACCATCCCATTACATCCTCCTGCCGGAGGATGATGAGTGCCTCAAACTGTTCTTAGCAGTCCGGGACAACAGACAAAGTCATGGTCCAACCCATCGTGACGTTCGCGAGCTAAAATCAATGCTAGTGATAGTGGCTGACCGGCCGCTCCTTCCGCCACCAGTGACATCCATCCTTTACAATGGCCTGTGACTCCTAGCAATCGTCTAGAGTCACGGTTGGGTGGTAGCACTTCGTCTCGTTGAACAGTCGGAAAACAAGCTGCTCCGGCTGCCGTCCAGCATGGTCCCAGCAGCTCCCCCGACCGTCATCATCCAGCCTAAATACGTAGTCGCAGGAGCAGGCAGAGGCCATCGTCTGGCCGACCATCAAGCCGTCCTTCACAACTCTGCAGCGGATGTGGACGGAGACCATCCGCGTCCAGGAGCAATTAGCCCAGCTCTTGACATAAACCCTGTATCTGCCGCCACCCCCTCTCCACAGGTATGCTTCCCTGCTCTTCTAGCTCCTAACCATCTCCAAGACCCGGCGCAGTCGGAGGTAGAGGACTAGAATGAGATCTATCCCTCCCTCTTTGAAAACATCCTTCAGCTGGAAGGTTCAGCACCCCCGGACAGCCCTACAGTCCTCCATCTACATCAATACCCTGCGAGTCACCAAAAACGTGTGTGGCAGGGGATGCAGCACTAGGAGGAAAGGGTAAGGGATGAGGGAGTTAGGGTTTTTCAAATGGTTGGGGAAAGGTGGGGGGAACCTGAATATATATATATGTGTGTGTGTAATCATATAACCATGCGCAGCCCCTACCTTGTAGGTATACTTATATGAATCCTCCAAGAGGATGTCCGGCTCGCCCGAAAAAAGACATCAGAGAATCTGGTGAAACGTCCCTTATTGCCTTTCAAGTAAACTCGTTGGTTTTCCATTGACGGCAGAGAAATGCTGTATATTTTCCGAAATGAAATTAATGTTTCTCCACCCATCTCTTTTCAGTTACGCATGCGCAGTTCAATGTTATGTGTCAGATTCAATATGTTTCGAATCATGCAAAGATGGCTTCACTGAAGATGGTTTTGCCGGTAATCTTCTTTGGATGAATCCACTTGGCTCTTCTCTTCGGGATGATTATTCATTTATCCCACGGCTGATCATTTATAATTTACGTGAGTTTCAGGAATGTTCGCGATTGCATGGGCACACAAAGTAATCAGTCACACGAGTGATATTCTTCAACAATGAACGTGCATCAATTTCAAGTTCCGGTGGTGGAGCTGACATTCCAAGTTAATTACAAAGCGTCAAACAGAGGGATGCAAAAGCCATGACGCGAGGATTCCACAAGATGCAATTTTCTCTTTTCTACTCTGAAACTTGATCATCTTTCTGCCAATGCTAGCTTGTAAAGACAGACCATGACGAATTACAATTGTTAATCATGTTTGCTTATCGAAAGAGATTTGAAAAATTTGATGCATGTATTACGTATTGCTACGTCACACCTTAAGTAATCTTTATCCGCAACGACGATTGATGCCCAGCTAATTTAAAAAGATAATTCTGGACATTAGAATTCAAATTATCGAAAGCTTTATTTTTGATGATTTGATACATTATTTTCATTGGGCTACTAAATGTTTTTTTAATTGTACTGTAAAGTTATTATCTTTTATCTGAAACAAAAGAATGAAATTTAAATGCACAACAACAATTTTTTCAGTGATTCTGAAATTCATAACCCCTCTGATTATTCTGCAAAATTTAAAATAGTAAGATTGTTCCTGTTTGAGGTGCTGAACAAGGTTTGGTTACATTAACTGACAATAATTAATTAAATTACAACTGCCGTTAGCTTATGAAAAAGTACACCATCAATATTGATAGTAGATATTGGCAAGACTCGTAACGCATTGATTTTTTCCGTTCATTCATAAAATTTCGGCCGTTGTAAAGGTTCCCAATTTCACTGAATTTGACTGAAGTTTGTTTTGATTAATTATCTATTGATAGCAAATTTTCAGCATACAGTTTTAATTAATATAGTTTCATTTGAACAATTTTTATAGTTAATTGCATATAACCAAATGCAAAATCAAAGAAATATTAGCAGGAAAAAAATTATTCCTAAATTTCTTGAAGAGAAATGAAATGTATTCACATATAAGGCACGGTAAATCAGTATTCATTTTCCACCTGAATTACCAGTAATTTATTCCTTAGGGTTGTGTAGCATTAGAAGCGGAAAGGTCACAGTCGAAGGCTGTATACAAAATTCACGAGACACACACTTGCTCTAGCGCGCGAGACGGGTTCACTATCGATCAGAATGCATATCAAACGAACGAAATTAGATGTAAACGACCGCCAAAAATGAACATATTCTGTTAATAGAATGAATATATTAAAGTCATAGGTCAATCGGAATAATTTGAAAAGTAAATTGCGAGTTCATTAGCATTTTTAAAATGATACAGTAGTATAAATTACCCCAAAAATATCATAACCAGAAACTAAATCAATCGCACTCGATAGTTGGCCGTCAAATGAAAACAATTTAAAATAAAAAGAAACATCTAATACACTTTGTGTGCTCAATACGAACGAAACTGGTGATGACCAGTTGGTGTCTTTTTTAGCAGTACAATCGAGATAAAAACTACATGGAACAGCATCAAAATTTGATCAAAATAAATTCTTATATTACTCTGTTTTCTATTTGGCGTATATAGTATTACCGACAATACTGAAATGAGTCACCGTCATTTTGAGCAAAAAATCCATTTTTCGGATGGCTGTATGAATATTTTCCAAAAGTGTCTGCATTTTACAGCAAAGGTCACACACTTTTAATAATCTGTCAAAGCTTAGGAAGTGCCTGTTTGATTTTATTTAGTTTTAGCATTTAATTGTCCGGCGGGCTTAGGTTGGGGTGATTTCAATTTTGAATCCATATTTTGAGGGTATTCTATTGTGTGTATTGAGGAGACAGCATTCTTCAGCGATTTTTCGGTCCGTATTAAAATTGCGCATGCGGTGGAAGCTTTATGGCCTGGATCTTCTCAGATTGGTCATTAGTCAAGTTTAGATTATGTTGAATTCTCACCAACACTATGCTTATCATAACTTTTGTACCACCTTGAGTACCCCACAATCCATCATTTAATCCACGCATTCTATATTGATCACCATTCATCTTCGTATTCATAAAGTCCAACTAATTCACGGGTTATACCTGGGAGCACAACCTTTGAAACATTTAAAACAAGTGCTAAATTAATGCGTACTGTTACACATTTGTATTTTCGTACAACCATATTAGTTTTCAGTCTAATACTGTTCAGTGTAAAACTGTAATTTCATTAGAGAAAGGATATATTTAGTTGTTGATAAAAATAATTTCCCCCGGAATAATATTAAATTATCTCTAGTAAAAATTGACCTCAAAAAACGCAACGGCTCTATGGACTGATTAGAAAAAATATTTTTAATTGAATTTGGTAAATAATATTTTCATTTGTGTTAAAGTGATGAGCTAATTCCCTGTTTTACATGTTGGGAGAATTTAGTTTTGGTGAGAAAGGAAATTTAACAAATATGCTTCGAAATGCATGAGATAATTGTTTTGTTTTCGCGAATTATGCCCTTGATTTTATCAATCCCACATTTGACCTTATTTCTCAGGAATTTTTCCAGTTAATGAGAGTGAAATCGGTTAAGAGAATATGGAGGTGACAGAAGGTCAGCACGTGACGTTGAAGGCAATATTATACACTCTATGAATTCTAGATGAAGTTAGGACTGACCTACCATATTATATGAAATAAGCCAATGTTTGTATATTTCTATAACATAATTCAAATTGCAATGTTATGTCTGTAGTTTTTGTTATACCTTTAGCAGGAAAATACAGACACCTTCTCTGTTTATTTATCAATATACTCTAGAAGTCTCTTGGTGGTGTTAAAATTATCGAGTTCATCGCCAGTTAACTGGATGAGTCGGTTTATGGCTTCAGGCGTTGTCTGCAAAAAACGTGGGTGCACACACTACAAATACACTAGCCCATAGCTTGCACTAAGTGTTAGCACTACAAAGGATGCACAAGCTCATAATCGGGAAAAATATGTTCAAAATGCTGCGCAAGCCACTAACGAGAATCTACGTCCTGATTGGGAGAGGCCTCTGACAATCTATAAAAATTTTACTGCCTAAAGGAGATGGCAGGAGTTCTCCATCCGAGTGAGGGCATAACCGGCCGGACCGTGAAAGATATGCTGGCCTAACAAAGAATACCCATTTTGACTGCTCTTGAATGCATGAATTTGGTTTTAGTAATGGGATCTTCATATAATTACTCTCATCAGTACTGACTGAATTTTTCTTTGAATAAATATTGATAACCTTAATCTTGACTTAAAAATGTAAGGAATCAGTTAAAATGATTACTCTGAAGCTTAAATAATTCCTACTTTCCCCTTTGAGGGTTGTACTCCATGAATGTAACCAGGCATTATGGCAACATGTGTAGTGTTATGACCGGAAAATTTGAGATACTGCAGTTTGCCAAACTGAAACGTAAAAAAGACGCAATAAGATGTCAAGGAAACCAGGGAAATGATATGGACAGTATCTGTAGCCATTCGGTGTTAGTGAAACCAAAAAAATAGGCCATCTTCAATATCTGCTCCCATAAAAAGAGACTTGAAGGCCCTTCAATTCCGCTTATAATAATAACCACTACCCCTTCATTGAAGGAATAGTGGTTATTCTAGGAAATGGTGTTGCGATAGGATTCCCTTTTCAATCATTGAATTATCATTTCGTGCGGTCGATGTGAAGCCCAAGGGCTTCATATTTTTTAAAGTGTTCACGTCAAAATCGAACTGTATTGAGGGCAATGGAGGAATAATAAATAAAGATAGGCAACTGTTATAACCTGGCAAAGATATTGGGATACACCATCGACGAAGAAAACTTAATGCCCCCAAGATATTGAAATGTAATGATTTTAAAAATTCTCGTAGGATAAATATGAAAATATTAATTTTTTGGTGAAACGAGAGGATGGGAAAGCTAATTAAAATCTGGGCCACTCATTTCCGACGACCATCACCGTTGTAATTAAATTGGGTCGGCAGTTTCAACTCATAGGGCTACCACATCGAACCGCTATTAATAGCCTGGCTTTGATCGAATACCAACAGTGAAAGAGATTCATGCCGGGAATACCATGGTTAAAGTTTTAATTGACTATCTTCTGATAAAGCAGAATTTTTTAAAAAATAAGCTCAACTTTCGTAAGAGTTGAGTCTAGTGTAGTAAAATATAGTACAAGGTTTGTATAAAAAGTATCGGAAACAATATTTTCCTGACGCATGCGTTAAGTGCTCTATTCAGATCGCCGGTGCGCTTGATCGCAGATCGTATTGACATTGATAAGATGACAGTGCACACTATTATCACTGGAAGTTTGGCGATAAACTCGTCCTGAATGTCTTGACGGACGACCCAAAGCAGAGTCGAGTGTCTGCTTGCGAACACCTGTAACGACATCGCGACGACTCCCCAGCACCATTACAGTCCCAACTTGGCACTAGCAGGGTATTTCCTAAAACCCAATAACAGTGAAATCCTCCCTCAAAGGACACCACCATAGGACCCAAGTGCCGTCAAAGACGCATGTACGCGTACCCATGAAGGACGTTCCGGAATACGCCTAGCAGGGAGCCTTCCCGATACTTTTTACAGAAGCCATGCACAGTATGGTCATAGGGAAGTTACTGATGGAGGTATTGAATAAGAAATAAACAACCACCAGGAAACGCCGACAGACGGAAAAGATGACGAAATGAACAGTTTTTTTCGTACAAGCTACCGGAGATAAAATGAAAAGAATGACATTTGGAAATTATTGAAATTACATAAGTGAAATAGGCATAGGAATATAATTCTGACAGATCAGAGGATCACGGTGGTACCGAGACAAACAGACCCCGAACAGACAAAAATATAAAAATTAGTAAGTGAGGAAGGATAAGAGATGTACGTGGTAATTAATAATAAAGTTTAACCAGTACAAAACCGAAGTGAGAATGAATGAAAAATTATTTAAAATATTTTGCATGTTTAGGAAATGAAAGATAGATAGATAATTATGAGGAATTATGAGGGAATATGAGTGGAAGCAGGGTTTTAGATAATGGTTTATCGGATAGCTTGAGAAACCTTATAACGATACATATAGTATGTTCTGTGAATAATTGAGACTATAAAAGCAACGGACAGATAAAGGACGTATCGAAGAGCCAATTATTAATTATTAGAAAGCAGGATTTAGTTGAAAAGGACTCTTCTGGAATCGACGTAACCTCATCAATACGAGTAAATTTTGAAATACAGGAGTGATCTGGGAGCGAATCGTTCTCGAAGCTAAAGAAAATCATACGACGCCCAGTTTAAATTCGAAGACATTGAGGGCACAATAAATTTAGCGTCAGCTCCACCGGATATTGACTAAAGCTATGCCACCACTTACTTATTTTTGTATCTTGTAAAGAAACCTTTAAATGATTAATGAGAAAGCTCGCGTAAAAAACTCGTTTAAATTAAATAGAAAAACGAGTTTGCAGAGTGCTGAAAGACATCAAGAGGAAATATGTCTCGCGTAGATTACATTCAGGTAAATCGTGTCGTTAGATAGAAAGAAAGTTGAGCATTACTTATGAGAAGCACTATTCTGTGGTGGGTACATTTATTGTTGAACCAACACATATTTCAATATTATGTAAAGATGGTTTGAATCGGGATTCAACTATTCACAAAATAAGTTTCATTAATTGCTCTGCAATATTGTAATAATGTTAGAGCACCATTGTTAAGCACTCAATAATAGATTCATGAGCACTTTCTCAAAAGACATTAAACCGGATAGCAGGTAAGGGTTTGTGTTTTTCACCCATTATTTATAAAGTTAAGTAACTGTTGGCTCAAAATTCGTCGCGATTTTGTTTCCCTCTCTCCTCTTCATTCAAAATAGATTAATGACGCGAATAGATGAGTCTAATAATATAAAAACATAATTAAAAAAACTAGTTTTCATAAGTTTTAGAACAGATTTTGAGCAACGTAAGTGATTGTGGCAGGCCTTGAGAGACGTTTAAAATAGCGCTGATTCGAGGGAGTAATTCCAGTATTTGGAACTACAGGAGCTGTTGAATAAATGATGATCATAATTTTCCATTGGTATTATTATTTGAAAAGATATTTAATAATGAGTTAAATTGATTTTTAATATGTAATGCATGCATAGTACGTTGCTCTATAATTTGACTCCGATATTGCACCAGCGGCAGACGTTGCAAGTTGAAACATGTTCAGTTTGCCTTCGATAACGTTGGTGGTAATGCGCGATGCTGTACTGAAATTATGCTTTCGCATGTACCAAGCGTCAGCCGAGACCTTTCCAATACCATAGGAGTTTTTTCTTCCCAACAACACTGATATAAAATGGTTCAAAATGTTTAAGAGGGGATACACTTTCAAAGGAAGGTTGCCCAAAAGCTCCAGTCTCTGTTCAGTTTAAAAAAGTAAACATTATTCCCGCTGCTGCTGAGGTTTTTGATAGATGATCGTCTAATTAAGTGGAAGAGCACTATCATAAATATTGAAAAATATTGGTTTCAACCTATAAGATGTTAACAGAAAAAATGTTCATGAGAAATGTTTCTTCACGGTGGATTCTAGGAAATATTTGCAGCAATTAACATTTTATTTTTATACTCTTTTATTGATGCCCAGTTGCGTTTTGAGTATTTTTGTTGCAAACAAAAATGGTAAAAGCCGCAGGATATTTTGAAAGTAATATATGGGGGAAACTTAATCAAATTACATCAATAGCGCAATTAAAATTACTTAAATAAACTCCTATGATCTAATTTTTAAATGATTTCAGGTCAGGTGCGTGTAATTGGATTTGTTTTTTGATTAATTGTTTTCCTTATTTGGTAGCTATCGAGGAGTGGTTTCATTTGGAAGGCACATACACAAAAACTATTACACACACTGGTGATTCTTTTAAACGACGGAAATTCCTTTTTCAATGAAAGAGTATTTCCTTTTTCAGCTCACCATACTTTCTGCTCCATCCAAAACGTCTATTCTTCTTCCTTGTCTATTCTGACTCCTTTAAATGCCCCTTCATCGCTCATCTAATATTTTGAATTCTATCACAGCCTTCAACATCGATCTCAGCCCATTACTTCTAGATATCCTACTCTTCTGCTTTAATTAAAGTTCACTCTCATCTTCATAATCAAACGCAACTTTCTCCACATTCATGTTCTAATTTGTGAACATCTTTTTAACTGAATACATATCGATATTTTGTGGTAGTATAATAAAGCCATACAACTTAACACCTTGAATCAAAATCTTAACAAATTTTTTCGTCATAATTTTAGTAGGAAATACTGTTATCAGTTCACTTCTTTTCGAAAAACTTTTTTTTTTAAACGTAATCCTTCTCATACCAACCAATCTGCTCCGTCCGTTTTCGCCCAAAACCATTTGCATGTACGTGGATTTTTCAATATCTTTAATTTGTCCTTTCATTATAACGATTGCGTTGAAGAAATGCCAGTCAATTTGATTATCTGAAAAAAATGTTAATCATTCGAAAATCTGACTTGCGCACATGCCAATACCCGCTTTTCCTCATATCTAATAGACTTATACTTATTTTCATACTATTATTACTTTTCCGCGTACTTTCAGGCTCCCCTCTTCCAACTGAGCCTAATAATTGCTGTATTAATAGAGTAATTTTCTCCGTTAGGATTTTCTTACACTGACACGAAAGTGTTTTAATTATTTTTTAATACCAGGATTTCGAATGGCAAAGTTAAAGAATATGCAGGCATTAAATTTTTGTAAACTGTAATGTTATGTCTTACGCAGGTATTAAATATTTACATTAAGTTTTGTTGTGAGACTTTACAAGCTTACAGTTAGAATAATTAACAGTAATGTGAACACAGTTTATTTCCAGGTGAAACTAAATGTACCTTTTTTGTTTTGGATATATTTTAGCGGAAGATATAATAACCTGGCGAGTCGCGTGGAATTAAAGAGAGTCGGTCAACGATATGCATTCGCAGCAGACACGCGAGTGAAGGGTGAAGTTCACTGGAGGCTCTCCAATAGCAGAGAAGCACGGAGTCGATCGTTGGCTCTGGTAAGCCATGACATTTTTATTTTCCCCAAACGTGTCCTGCTCCTTCAAATTTAATTTCCCTTGTCCATTTCCATTTGTCCTATTATTTTTATTTTTTTTCTCCGTGACTCCACAGACTTTGAACCTGGGTTCTTTAGGTCTTGGACATTTAGCAATTATTTCCTTAACTTGGCTAACTGGCAGAAAATTCGTTTCGTTATTAATTATGCTTGAAACTGATGGCACGAAGTGAAAAAAATGACAGTATCGAGGGAATTGTTTTACCTGGCATTTTAGACTTTTGCGGTTTCAGCTTGAGTACTTCAAATGCCACAATTTCGGAGGACTATTTTTATGTCAAGCGACTATATAAATTGGGAGCGAGAATATCCAATAATCTCAAATATCACGTTTCGCACTCGATGTTCAAAGACTGAAGAGATGAGTGCTAATTTTCCGAGCGACAAAAACAAAATTTTGGTATACCGTCTCACTTCCAATCAGATTCCAAAGGGATATTTTTATATGTATTAGGGTCGTACAAAATCTGTTGAGTATAATCGCTTGTCTTTCTGAAATTGATGCAGGCTCCCTACCGGCCACATCGGCTCTGTTTGCGGTGGTTTCGAGCACGCAAGGTGTCAGAAGCGGTCCGTGATCCTTTTTACTCCCGTCGTCAATGACAGGGAAGCTATTCCTCCTATTTAAAAGTTTAAATATTAAAAATAAACCCTTCAAGGAAACATTTGTTTCCGTCCCGATAGGCCTGATCCACTCAGCGCAGCGTGGAAAGAGTTCTGCAATCATTTGAAGAGGTCCCTTCTGAGTTCTGACGAGTTTTTTGCTCGGTAATAGGATTAGATGTTAAGATGTTGCAGAGCTTAAAAGTACGCAGATTATATCGCAGGACATAGATGGCTAGAGGGTACAGTCCTCAGGGTTTATTATAGCTGCTTTTAAAGAAGCATTTTCGAGCCTTTCAATGGCGTCGTTTAGCGTACAAGAATAAGGTTTAATCATCCGTATTATCTACCTATCGCCAATTTAGTGAGAAATTATCGCCAATTTAGTGAGGCAGGCAGTGATGGTGTTATGGATGTACAAAGCGTGCGTTTTATGGTTGTCACAGTTCAAAGAAGGCCGAATTATTGTCTGACAACCAATCGAAGAAACCTTGGCGACGGACCATCAGCAATTTTTCAGTGGGCAAAATGGACCACCATAGAAACGTTCCCGGCAGCAATGAAAAGCATGGTGGGAAAACGGTGGGAAAACGGACGGTGGGAAAAATCCGCATCCTTGCTGGGAGATTGTGTTGAAAATTGACAGAGGTTTCAACTTTTTGGTGTGGGTAGTTTGCCATAAAAAATATGAGTCTTTAGAAATTGAAGGTAGTTCGTAATAATCCTAGAACTCATGTGAATTTGAAATGATAAGCCATCTGTAAACAAGTATCTAGAAGGAATATACAAAGCCAATATGATATTTAGTGAGGAAACGAATTCCTGTAAGCACCGGTATTTTGGTCACCACGTCGGCCAAAATACCAGTATAGGGATTAGTTAACTCATGTTAGCTTAGGATATTCCCTCTAAAAACTCCATGATTCAATTATTGGGACAAAATTTATGGAATTACCCCTTGTAAATGTTGGTTATTTATTGTATTTGTTGTAATTTGAAAATACCTTAAAGTTAAATATAAAGAAACTACTGTAGCTTGTGAGGGGAAAATAGTTTTATCCTAATTCCTATGGAAACATTAAAAATTAATCACTGTGGATAGATTCCATTTCTAGCATGGTTATAGTGCAACGTTAAGCGCTCCGAAAAAGACTACCAACAACATCGACAGGTAGGTATTACATTTCATCAAATTTTTATTCTTTACGATAATATAACTCCTCCTACAGAAGATGAAAATATACTATTTTCCTGTATGGTTGGCTCTTAATCAAGCCCCATTGATCATATTCTACAGTATTTGGTCTTGATCTTGCACCATTACAGCATTGTGCTAATAACATTTCTGGTAAATACCATTAATCATTTTGGCCCTCCATATTTACCAGGACAAATATATACGATGGGAAAACGATTGTAGAAAATTAATACTCCGAAGCCGCAAGCACTCCTGAAGAAAAATCACCTTCACTGACTATTTTTACTTCAAGCTTTCCATTTCTTATTTACTTTCCCTTCTCATATGTCATATTAGTGACGTTAAAGTATTTATTCACTGAAAAATTTACAATATGATATGATATCTCTTGCCAAAAAACCTTTCCTATCCATTCTGTTCTCCCCAAGTTATCCAAAGAATGGTTACATACGAGGTCTATCATTCTAACTCGTCATTTACTTTCAAATTTATGCTGGATGGCCATTAAAAAATCATCTCACATAGCTGCGTTTGGCATATACGTGTTCAGTTAACATTGTCAAAATTTCAGGAAGGAGATTTTAAATATTTCAGAAGATGCCGGCCGAAAAACTAGCGATTTCTCACCCTTGAATGATGAAAGAAAAGAAGAATAGCTAATGAATTATTCATATTATAAGATTATCATCTCAAAATTATTTGCCTGAAAGGAGCAGCATGTCCACCGTGGACAGATTTTCTTTGAAGCTGAGAAGAGTCTCAGGGCCAGCATTTTTGTATTAGTGTTATTTTACACCCGAGCTGTTATATAATATCAAAGGATAAGGTGATTTTTTAATTAGAATACAGTCCGGCTCCTAAATAGGAGATGAATCTTGATCTTTGTTAATTATAATGATGAAATATTAGGTAAGACTTGCAAAATTTCTCGCTTTGTGATATTTTCCACTTCACATTATTTAAATAATTCTCATTATTTCCCGATAAAATCATTTTTAAACTTCTCATGGGTAGTATGGAAAATCTCTCAGCCCAAATCTTTATCCACCTTCTCTCACCCTGTAGTCTTGAATAGAGAAAGCTAAGCCAGACACTGTCTGCACAGTGATAGTTACAATACAGGGGTATCCGAACACATTCGAAATCAAGAATTGGCAAGAGCCAGACCGCGGATGAGAAAATATTGGGCTACTAAATGATATTTTGCCTTTAACCTGGATCGTGCATTCAAGGTAGGTGTTTCGCACTCAACCTTTAAGAATAACGACCTGATTTAACTCAGGAAGGGTTTTACAATTGCTCGCAAAGTGTTTGACGACACGCCTTCGATTTTCTAGTAAAAAGTGAAGTCGAAATTCATAAAGGATCGTGAGCTCTAGATATTTCGGTATTCTGGTTACTAGCACATGAAGTTGATCAGGAAACAATTGAATATTTTGAGATGACTTTGAACGGGGTTCGATTCCCTTCAGTCTGCTAGCTTCTTAATTCGAAAAAAAGGGGATTAAGGTTGTTCGGGTGTACAGGAACAATCACTGCCTCTTAAATGCCAGGCTCAATTCAAGGGTAGATACTTAGGATAAGGAATTCTCAATGCAGAGGGCCTTTCACAGTGGTGAATGTTTTCCACTTTAGCAACTCTCCTCACCCTCTTTAAATGTACTATTTGGGCATGAATACTACGCCACACAGCAAATCGATGTGTTCCGAAAGGCTAAGATTTAACAGTTATAAATGATGGCATTGAGCTCCAAGGTGTTACTATTAGAATGTACCTGTATGTTTTACTTTGTGCAACATATTTCATCATTCAACTATTCCATTCTTCAACTACTTCGTCGTCGAAGAAATATAAAACGGATTGAGTTGAAGACTTCTATCTCCGATCAAATCACTCCGGCTGCCATTCTCCTATTAAGTGTTTCACCAACCACTAATAGTAGACTAATTGAGTAGACTAGGAGCTGCGTAATTGGTTTTTCTTGGGATAGTGATGGTAAGCATACTAAATGCTGAAGAGTTAATGAGGTGGTTGGAATTCGGCTCCCGGTCACAGCTATCCGAAGGGCACATGTATACAGCTTCGGCACCGAGTCGGCTGAAACGTCTCTTGTCCTTCTACGAGTATCACGGCGCTGTCTCTGGGCTCTTTCAAAATCCCCCGAGGTGGCTGAAAGGTTGTACTTCGACTGTTCTCTTTCCTAGATACGTTTCATCTCCAGTTATAAATACCGTTCTTTGCCATAATTATGCCTAGTTGAATCAAAATTCTGACGCCAGTTCTTGTTTTCTGGTTGAGAGAGTCTCTACTAGAAAACAGACCTGTCTTAATTTGGTCGAAGATTTATGATTACATCTTCCCTTTTGAATTAATCTAATGTTGGAGGAGATCGCCAAAATAAGCCCCTTATTTGTGAGCGGAAAGCATTTTTAAGTATTTAATTTGGTTGCGATTGATTCAGTTTACGTTTAGGTTCTTCTGTTTAATGCGCCATCTTCTTTTAGAAATGCCATGTTCGGTGTTCGAAGAAATCCCCCATGACAATAATCACCTGTGATGGTTTCGGAAGTTAAGAGTAGGAGCTTCCCCTGAAAAATTTCAAAATCCAAATTTGGCGTGTTAAGAATTCTCAGAAATTACTGCCTAATTTCCCGGTGAAATATTGCAAATGCCAGTGCAAGGGTCGTACTTCGAAGCGAATGAGTGTTCCTCGCTCTGAGGTTTAGGAACGTGTTGGTATCACGTTTGATACGTTTTTGAATTTTGCAAATTTGGATAATTTTATCTCGTCGAAGCGACCGATCTTCTCCAATACTGCGAAAAAGTTCAATCTTATCGGTTCATTGCCTCCCGTAATGCTTTGGGCTAAATGCTTCATGCCACGCATCCCATTGGAATATCAGAAATTATTCCCACCCACAACAATGTCTTTCAAAATCAATGGAATTCACTTTTCAAGCTCCTGAATTTAAATATATATTCCTCGATGTATTTTCATCCCAAACTGGACCGATTTCCAGGATTTTGTGATATATTTGAATGCGGGTACAGCGACGTTATTTTTTTGCGCAATGTAATAGATGCTAGGATAGAAGTTTTTGCTCCATTAAAAGTAACTATAATTCCTTAATTGAAATTGCCGGTAACCTTTCTGTTATTGAAGCTTTTAAATGGTATTTTCAAACATATTTTGAGCTAGGCTTCATGAATCTCGCAGTTTCCTTGGGCATATTAGGAAATGTTTTCGCCTTGATTGAGTATTCCCCTACGTAGTATTCCCTTATTACCCGTCGTCAATAGAGTGAGTGACGAAGGAAAAATATATTCATCAAGTACATTTTGGCGCCATACAAACACTATTCATAATCCTGCAACTTGTTTCCCCTCATCACCTTTTGCATGCAAAAGAGTGTTGCAAGGGACCATATTTCCGCCTACGTCCTTCGAGAGGCCATCAGAAAGTTAATCTCGATTAGACCAGCCTGAACCCCCTGAATTAAAGCGTTACAATCTTGTCGAGGAGTACAGGAGCGGAAGCATCTATTGCATTGGTTCAATCCTTCTCCTCGTACATTATTCTTGTCCTAGTAATTATGCATTTGTTTATTTATTTTCTTGATACATTTTTTTATCAGAGATCAAATCATGTAATCACCCATTTACCTTCAGATAACTTGAATTGTATTAGTGCTCTCTTCCTAACTGAGATATTTGTCCAATAATTACCTTATTGGGCAAATGAGGAGTGGATGCAGATGCAATGCAATTGCTAATCTCCGCCCTTAAAAAAAGCAAACATATCAATCAATTTTCAATTGAGAAGTTAATGACTGGAATACTCGGAAAAAAATGGAATAAATTTATTCCCAAAACCATTAACTGCTGCAATAATTGGTGGAAATAGTTCTCTCTTGGAAGTGAATAACAAATCATAATAGAATTTTGTCCAATTTTCTTCAATTTCTGATGTATTTTTCATTTTTGTCCAAATTTTGATGATAAGGGTGCCCGTGTCACCACCCCACCATGCGGACGAACTAAAGTCTTTCAATTGAAAAATGAAGCAGTAATGATTTTGAAAATCTGGAATTTGGTTTAATATAATTCTGGGATTTTGAGATTGATATTTGCACGGGGTCCGGGAGTCGATGTTTTGGGATCCTGGGAAATGCTTTACTCCCCTTCCATTGGCCGCTCTCCATGGTTGTCATCCACTGCCCTTAATTGTATTGTCCGATTCCTTTTCACATTTCGAGGAAACCCTTTCTCTTTCCTGCAGCCTACTTCTATATCCCTCTCCTCTTTCATTTGTTTTATCTCATCGACTTATCCCCACTCTTGATTACTGAAAGCATTCTCAACAAACACTCACCAAACGAAGGTATCTCGTGTGATAATTTTCTTTCGATCAATACGTATTCTCGTTATTTCGATAGCATCACGCGTTCCCTTCACCTTTCGGAGCCAGTAAACCAAAAGACCACTCTTCATCAGAGTGGTCTTTTGGACTGTTCGAAGACCTTTTGTTTAGAATACTTACTATTAACTGTGCTATGATTTCAATTACCTTGTCCGTTGATCATTACCATTTAATATTTTTATGGATAGAAATAAAAAATGAATTACATACATATTATGCACAAATTCCTTCCGTACACCTCTTGTATTTTTTGTGATTTTTCTCCGGTTTTTGATGTATTTTTCAGACCCATCTGAATAAATTTGGACCTTTTTACTTCGGAAAAATCCCTGGACAATTCAAATTACCTCTGGGGATGCTCAAAAGATGGAGATATGAGGAAGCACCACTCCCTAGAATTTAGATTTTATTATTATTAATATTCGGTAGTAAGGTAGCTGTTAAAGGTACTTCTTAGGTTTATGTAGTTTTGAAGGTAGTTTAACGTAATCCTTAAGAAGGCCGGATTAAA
Source organism: Hetaerina americana (assembly GCF_022747635.1). Classification (NCBI taxonomy): domain Eukaryota; kingdom Metazoa; phylum Arthropoda; class Insecta; order Odonata; family Calopterygidae; genus Hetaerina; species Hetaerina americana. Next base: position 19,880,667 of record NW_027287427.1, read on the forward strand.
ATACAGCTCCCACTCCACCCCCGAAGATTTCACCGTAATCTCAAGATTATCAACCCATAATGGCGGTTATGGCACCAAGAGACATTGGTGTGAGTTACCCTAGGGGAAGGAGGAACTACCAGTGGGCAGAAGGGGAATACGCATAGGGGCGTTCCTCGATGAACGCCAGGTGAAATATGTCACGCACCAGTTGTCGTAAGACGAATCAGTAAAAGAAAGTCGTCGAAAATGCCCAAAGAATGAAATTTGCGTCTCGCTGGGGTCCTAAAATGAGTGATTAACTCTCAAGATGGTTGTCTCACTCCGTAATCCACATCGGTCAATTTAAGCGTACGAATTCCATTCCTAAAATAAATGCTTCCCTAATGCACATGAGTTGCGTATCCCTCCAACTTAACTCATATTTACTGCAATATATTTGTTAATTCTACACAATCCACTCTATACTACAAAGCTCTCACTTTCCTGAACCTAAAATAATCATCCCCTAGGTAAAATCATTTGCCTTGCTCTCCATCTTTTTATTGATGATCATGAGAGTGACTTAAACTGCATGCGAAATCAAACTTATTGTTCTGTAGTCGTCACATACATTAATCTTAACCTTTTTGGAATTGGAACTAACACCGATATGACAAAGTCTACCGGCCAAAATTCACCCTCACAAATTCTACGAATTTGTCCATGAAAAATCTTTCGACCACGTTTTTCTAAACCTCAAAGAAATTCCGCGGGAATGTTATGTACCCCTGCGGCTTTAAGAGATTTCAATTCTCTTAACTCTCTTTCTTAATCGCAATCGAGCATACCTGGAGCTAAGCTATTGACATCTATGTCACATTCTCTTTTTATCTCCAAAATTGCTGGCCTAATATCAAGACCAAATAGCTTATATGCATTCATTCCATCCGTCTTTGTTATTTTTTGGTTCAATTAATAATTTTTCAGCAGTATCTTTGACAGTACGCACGATACTTCCCTCTTATTTCATGAAAGTGCTTCTACCTTTCTCTACAGCGGTTCCATTTCACCCTTCTTTTGTAAACACTTCATTCCCTCGGACTGCGTCTTCCACCAAGCTTCTTTGTCCCTCTTAGTTTACCGCTTCTGTTTATTATTCAACTTTTTTTACTTTACTCTACCTAATTCTTTATTAACATTTTTGCATTTCCTTCTCTCGTCTTTATTTCAAATGATCTCGTCTGGAAGTCATGGTTTCCTTGTTCTTTTTCTATTCACTTTTCCCGTTGTTTCGTTATCGGCTTCCGATATATCTTTTTTGAGATATTTTTTCTAAAATATCCGGCTCCCTGTCGTCACTCATAAAATTTTCCGCTACCCCTTGGCACTCCTTCCTTTTCGTGCCGATTAATGATTCTATATACATTTACCAGAGGTTCTAAGGGCTGAATCAATAAAACCCATTTTATCATTTCCCTTGTGTTTACGGGGATAAATTTATAGTGTTTATAGTGTAGTTATATAATTCACTTTAGAATGTCATTTCTATTTCAGTATGGTCAGCAATCATATGGTCTCTGGTTTTAGGTTTTTGTCCAAGTTTTCGATAATGACCATCGATATTTGTAGATTTGGTGTTACTTCGTTTACCGATGTCAATGGGTGCAATGGGTAGATAAGTTATTGTAAACAATATTTTTTAGGATTTGATATCTCACCTAAATTAAAATTTGGCACTCAGTTTACCTGATTAAACCTGTAAGTTAAACCCATTTTTACCTGTAAGTAAAAGTAGGTGACAAAAATCTTTAATTTTTTGCAAAGTACGAAGGAAATTGAAATTCACAAATTGAATAAATCGTCACGTTATTCCATCAAATGGAATTAAAGTAAAAAACTATGCGAGTTATTTTCCTTTTTTCTGTTCATCGTGTATTTTCTGGCTAAATAACATAAGTTCTTTAAAATTCCGGGTTTTACTGCTCTATTTCAGGGTTTTCCAGTAATTTTTTTAAAGTTTATCCATTTTTTCCCAGTTTTCAAGGATCGTGTGTAGTTTCATATTTCCAATATTGGAATATATTATTTGATAAAATATCAATGACAGTACAATGTCGTTAAAATATCAAAACGTTTGCGGTCGTTTAATTCGGGCGTATGAACCAAAAACAGTTGTCTATTACACCCGCCGCAAATCATTCCGCCTAAGCGAATGTTACTCGATGGCTGTAACATTCACTCGATGCCAGTATCCCAGCCCGACCGAGGTCGAACTCACTTCATTCCACAAAACTAATGGAACCTCAGATTATTATTAAATATTTAATTATTTGTTTAAATCCAGTGTCAATATAGTTGATAATCGTATCTTATTTCCCGGAATTCGCCGCCTTTCACCTTATTCAATTTCAATTCCCTGCTCTGGTAATTATGTGTTTCTATGAAATTTAATCCATCGTTTTTGTAAGCCGGTGAAAATTATCATTTCATGATAATTTTACACTTTGCGGTACGCTTTGAATGATTTTTCCATCCAATCATCACCAAAGTAGCGATCGTGAAACTTCAACAAAAAAATTCTTTGCCCGTAAAAAAGGTCTCGTAAATTTATAAATCCTGTTTACCGTACTTGTACCATAAAATGCAAAAACAAATGATAAAATTTAATGTATTCGACACTGCATAAATTTTCAGAGTCATGTCATCCATTCCTTCCTATTCTCCTTTTTCGAAAAAATTTAAATAGAGAATCATAGCGCTTGTTTTACGTTACATATAGAAATATTTATGCACAGTAAAATTTGAATCAAATTTCTTCCAATAAAATCGTAATTTCACATCATATTTGTTCCATTGCTTTTCCAAAATAAGTGCGTTCAAAGAGCCCCACCGAAGATAGAGAAGCATTGCATTGGAAGTATTGCTGCTGGACGCGACACCCTCAGCTGTGCAATCCGGTGGAGTAGAATATTCGGGGATCGACTGCATGCGTGGCTAAATTTCGAGAAGGCACTGGAAGCGAACGGCGCGCGCTCGCACGCCGTCCTCTCTTCGGAAAGCGAGCCGCAGCTGGAGGTTTGCCGGCCGCGAAGCACCGTTCACGACACCGAGGGATGCAACGCCCCCATCTTGGCGGTCGGGGAGATTGTACTGAAAGGAAAGAGAGAAAGATATAGAGGGAGGGAGAGAAAGGCAAGAAGGGGAAGAGGAGGGACGAGGGCAGCCTGACGGATGCTTTTTACTTAACTCGTCGCGTTCTCGCGCGAGCGAGATGATTTTTCAGGTCCCTTCCCATTTATCCCTTTCAAATGGACCGTCGCGAGGAGAATGAAGTATTACATATTTTTCGGGAAAAATACAGCATTTTGCCTACCTGAGGACGTCCAGCCTCAGTCCCTCTCTCATGCGTCATCCCCCTCCCAACCCCACTAACTCTTCCATCTTCACATCGTTCTCTCTCTTGACACACATTTTGATGAATGCCATATTTTTGTCCGATGCAAAGATGCTTTTATCGCAAACTCTATCATAGTATTTTTTCCTTTCCAAAAGAGGATATTTTCACGTTTATTTCTCTCTTTCCCTTTCACCCCCTCTTTTTCCCCTTTCTTTCTTCGTCGTCTACATGTCTGCCTTATCTTTTATTTTGTGAATTTGTGCATACGTACGAACCATATCTGCTTATTGTTCAATATCATAATTTATGTAAATCGTAAGATACGTATGTATGACTTTGCAATGTATGTATGTATGACTATTTAATGCATGTATGACTTTGCAATGCTTCACAGAGTGGACTGCGTGAGTGGAAGTGTTCGTACCGTGGAAAATTTAAGTGCCAACAAAGTATGCTTTTCAGTAAACTAATCGCTGTTCGCCAATAAAGAGTATCTGCGAAGTAACCCAAATGAATGAGTTCCAAGAAATAATATCACTAATAAAAGCGAAAGTAAAGTAGCATTCATTATATTTTGATAAGATTACAACCGTAGTCCCTTTCAAGTAGTATCAATCTTTACTTTCGCCCTGTTATGCCTGCGAGAGTGAGTGGGTGAAAGTATTCGTCGGATCCATTTGCCCTGGATCTATTCCTCTTAGACTAATAAATGAGTCCAGCAGTCAGTATGGGGGTAGTAATGGACGCACAGTAATTGTTGTAAATATAATTTGTTTATCATCATGGCTGATTGGAAATGGTCACAACAGTCACCATGACAATGGACCACATAGAACTCAAAGACCGGCTTGGGAGTGATGCCGAACTAACAGCTCATTTTCGTACTAAAATTGAAAATATAAGTCTCGAGGCGTTTTACATAAAGTACCGGGCAGAAAAAATGATTTAAATTTCATACGAAAATGTTTTTAAAGAGTGCAGGAGAGATGTGTCTTGTGAGAAATATGAAATAGATGCATCTGGAAATATGCATCTTTTGATTATGATTTCAAACCCTGACTTCTCCCCTTTAGTTGCGCGCCTGCTTCACCAACCTCTGTGCGGTACCATTAATGAATCATCGTCCATAACTGTTCGTTTCATTAAAAATCTAATCTACTCATTTGGAGATTTTTTATAAATTGATTATGGCATTACTTGCTAAGTATGGGCTCATATGCTTCATCGCCTTTACGTGCGTGGTAGTAGGATTTTGTGGGATCATTTTTAAGATGTTCAATGGCTAGGAGTATATGTCCATGGAATCAAACTCTTTTTGCAAAGAGAGCGCGAAAAAGTAACAGTAACATATGTATTCGGACGTTGAAAACCTTTGGACTAGTTATGGGGATTTCACCAGACTTATTAGCTAAGTATACATAAATGAGTGACTCATATCTTCCTCGTAAACAGTTAGCTCGTATTTATGCTGGTGATTAATATTACACATTAAAACCATATGATGCAGCCTTGATGTCGAGAGACCATCAAAATCTCATCCTAACGTGATAACCTCGTGAATCCACATACGAGCCTACCGTGGAGCATTAAAAGTAATATTTTATGTCGTCACCCAGTTTTACTGGATGAAAAATCCTCGTAAATTTTCTGGGAGTTGATTATAATATCTCGAGCAAAATTTAAGCATATTCATTAGTTAGTAATGGCAATTTCAGATTAGATATGGCTGAATTCATTGGAAAAGTTTATTATTTATAAAAGGTTTTCAATTGAAAAGAATGTCCATTTGGCTCGTTCTGATTTCCATTGCTACGATGCTGATGGACTGTCATTTTACCATTCTTTTTTAAACGGTGATCATTATGGGAAAATATCATTTCAATTCAACATTATTTCCTATACAAGTACATAATATCATTTCATTGCTCCCGTTCGAATTATTTCTCTGGAAATAATTCGTGGGAAAATTATTTTTTCACCAGTGGAATCACGTTATTTGATTTGAAATCATTTTTGGACCTCGTCCATATTTTAATTTAGATCTGGTCGAAAATCGCAGTTTTTGTATAACTCAATTCAAAAGTAATTTGCCTAAGGTTTTAACCGGTCACTATCAACAATTTTCAATATGCGTTGCTTGGACTCTTCTGTTCCCCACATTATTTCCATCTTCAGATCTCAGCACCTTTACTCGTTTCCATTCCATCCAAAGAGCCTATTCCTTTCTATCCTCGACCCCGCTCAAGTAACCGTCTGCATTTTGCCAAGACTTCAAATATCCTACCACTCCTCAATATTATCTCTAATTACTCTTTCTGACTAACTATGATGTTACCCAATAACTTTCCACATCATTGAAAACTTGTTCGTTAGTCTTCCGCTTTGTCCAGCTTATTTTCTCAATTCTTCTCCACATACATATCTTAAAATCCTCTATTATATGCTTATCTATGCTCCCGAGTCAAGGTTTAGGATTTATATAGGGCTACGCCCCATATTGATGTCTTTACTGATCTAGACATGCTAATATAGTTCTTCTCCGCTTGTCCCCACTATTACACCGTTTATGCTCCACAATGTGGCATAAATACTTTTCTCCACTACTTATTTACCTTTTCCAGGACATTATTTCCTGATTTAATGCTTTACTTATCCTTATTACTTCTTGATAATCTCATTATTTCCATATGATTTAGCTTTGTCCCATACTCGCATTGGTCCTGTAAAATACTTGCAAAAGCAACGAGGGCGATCGATATTAATTTTAAAATTTGTAATTATATGTTGTGCAGGGGCAGCAAAATCTGTTTAACCAAGAGAAAATTATTAGAAAGACAGTCTTAGAAGTGTATTGTCTAACCTAGAACGTGTTGCATTAAGGAAGACATCACTAACTGGTTTTGGTGCATTATTACTCTTAGTATTTCTTTGTATTCCCCTCAACTATCTTTATAAATTCTAGCCTTAATTTTCTTTCATAAATATAAAACACTTAAACAGAGGTTTAATAAAAACAGAATTGAATGGAAGTTTAAAGTGGATAGAAACGGGACAATTAGGCAGAATATTTAACAAGAGTAACAGCTTGTATTGATAGCCAAATTCTAGGACTAATATACTTTCAACGCATCTCTGCATCATTATCATATTTATGGCTCGCGCTACGAGATGCTCATAGAAATGTATTAACCGTCGATAAATCTTCCAGACAATGAAAGAAAGAACTTGTCCTTACAGAAGTTATACGTTGCCCATTTAATTTGACTCCTATTGCAGCACATCCCAAAATGAGGAAAACGCGCCGAGAATACGCTATTAATAGCAATCTTTTATTGTTTGAAATTGTATACGAGCATAACATTCCGGCAGAAAGTAGGTGGTGGGCTAATGAGGTCATTCTTCTTCCTTCCTCCTCCTACTTTCAGCTTCACCTTCTTCAACGAAGTACATTCTATGAAAACCTGATTTAAATTGTTGCTCTTCATAACACAGTGACACCTTGCTGGTGTTATTGAGTGTGCATATGCCTCGAGAACGAGTAATGTTGCAAACGACCTCAGTCGTCGAGACACCTAAAACTTTAATGGATACTAAGGGTAATATTAAAAGCTCTTGGAAAAATTGGTGGTCTCGCGAGACAATAAAAGGATTGTAGTGTTAAACCATTAAAAGATATTATGTTACTTTGGAAATCCCTTGTACATGTCTTCATATTTTCCGCGTTGTCCGGCACGCGCAAGTTGTCGTAACATATTTGTGTTGTTGGTCAGTCACGGCGGCGTGCCGGGTGGGCCAGTCGTATTGAATAGCGGCAGCAGCCTGCGGGTGAACGCCTCCCCTTTCCCCGTCCAAATGACCTAATATCCAAATTATGAAGTACAGGTAAGCTTCTACAGCGAAGCAGTAAACATAAAAAATGGAGAGGAAAGGTCACGACGATTTTGATGATGATCAGCGTTTCTCATGCAGTTGATATATAGCGTAGTTCGTTTTCCTCAGGAAATTGAAGGCAGTTTCAAAGTTGTGAGAGTATACCGGGATATCAAGTATATAAAAAGTACGGTATGCTTAAATTATACAGATGATAAATTTTCAAAATGAATATTTACTTAATATCTTTGACACAGAATTATACGAGTAGAGCGTATATCGTATGACTTGCCTGTCAAAAGAAAGTACGTGTACTGTAAAATTTTGTGTACTATAGACAGATTCCAGGGAAAAATAATATGTGTCCTTATATTCGTAGGGGTTCAATTAGCACTAATTCCAATTAACTAGTGTGTAATAGCCGTAGTGTTTTTAAAATGAAAGAATATTGAAACAATTTGGCATGCTCTGATTTTCATTAAATGTCTTTGATGATAGTCATATATCGTAGTGCGATCCTTTGGGACCGCTGATATCTAGTCACAATTTTATGAACACTGTGACGATAAGTTGAACACTAACGTCTTCATGAGCAGCTTCTGTGGTTGCTATATTTTTCGTAGCTGATATAATTTTGTATTCAAGGATATAATGACGTTCACTCTAGAGAATCAGCTAAAGCTATTAGTGTTATTGTGATTCCAGCAATACAAATGCTCATATATATATACTACCTTGATCAAAAAGTTCCCGGAATAACCACCGTGTGGCGCTCCCATCGTTCCGATTTGAGTTCTGTTTTTTTTGTTAAATTGGTACATCTGTTGTTGATAGTCCCTTTAAATCTTAGTGTCATAACTTGAAATTTGCAAAAGTTACGTAGCCAAGAGTACATCTATGTCTGTGTGTGTTGGCGATTTTTTACAATTGCAGAAATGGATTTAAATTTGCAACAACGAACTTGTATTAAATTTTGCGTAAAAAACGGATTTAGTGGCGCACGGACGTTGGAAATGTTGGAAAAGTGTTTCGGCAACGATTCTCTAAAAAAAACGGTCGTTTACCAGTGGCACGAGCGGTTCAGAAGTGGTCGTGAGTCAATCGAAGATGATGAACGCAGTGGCAGACCATCGACATCGAAAGTCGGTGAAAAAATTGATAAAGTAAAAGAAATGTTGGTCAATAACCGCAAATTAACCATCAGAGAAATAGCGGAGGACTTGAACATTGCCTATGGATCCGCCCAAGACATTGTGGTTAATGATTTGGGTTTCCGTCGTGTAGCAGAGCCAAAAGACCTCAATTTCATGCAAAAAAGAGACCGTGTTGACGTCGCAAAAGACATGATTTGCGAGGCTGAATCCGATCCCACATTCATCAAAAGGATCATTACTGGAGACGAGACGTGGGTTTATGAGTACGACACGCAATCCAGACATCAGGCATCAAGTGAATGGCGTTCACCAAATGAGCCGAGACCAAAAAAACCACGTCGTTTTCAGTCAAAAAAGAAGGCAATGCTGACGGTTTTCATGGATTACAACGGTGTAGTGCATCATGAATTTTTGCCAGAAGGCCAGACAGTAAACAAAGAGTATTATTTGGGCGTTATGAGACGTTTGCGTGAAGCAATTCGCCGAAAGAGACCAGAAATGTGGGCAGAAAACTCGTGGATTTTGCACCATGATAACGCACCGTCGCACAGTGCTATCATTATTCGTAATTTTTTGACGAAAAATGCAACAAATACCATCCAACAGCCAAATTCCGGGAAATTTTTGATCAAGGTAGTATATATAGAAGCAACGGGTTTTATGCCAAAGCAATAGCCTCGAAACAAAAATTCTCAGTCACTCCTGACATGCCGGCAAAAAAAACTCCGCTCAAAAAGGGGTGTTTGACCCCTTGGTGTATGAAAAATCTTCCCCTATCTACGCCTCCGATTCCAATCCACTGTTACTCTTGGGTGCTTCCATCCTGGTATATCCCTAATTATTTCACCTAAATGACCATAAAATCTATATAAATCTTCCTCCCGGCCACCTCTTATTTTATTGTATTTATTTTAGTACCCTGCAACCCACCTTTAGGGTGAATGGTAGCGGATGAATACACCTCAGACTAATTTTGACACGAATATGACTCCTTACGCCATCAGACAATGTTATTCTCATCCCTTCTTGATCGTGGAAAAATGACATCTAAATTCTATCTGTTCTACTCTAAATCTCTCTAATTTTATTGACATGATCTCTCCTACCGTAGTACGATGGGGGTATTAATATATTTTTAAGATCAATGCTTAGAGATGACCTTCCAATTTATGCAAGAGATTTAATCAGTAATTTAACCTTCCCTCCGTGAGTGATTTCAGCTCTAACATTTTGGGTACGATTCTAAGTTTATCATAACAACGTTTTACAAATCTAGCTACTCTACGCTGCAGGCAATATAATTCGGAAATTATTCCAATTTCGTGAGGATCCCATATACTTGCAGCATATTCTGAATGAGGCCTAACTAACGAAAGGTAACATTTCTCTTAGATCTTTTCATCACATTTACCCAGTGCTCTTCTGATAAATCCTAATTTTTTGTTAGCTTGTCCATATATTCCCTGTATGTGTTCCACTCAGGAGAGGTCGTGAGTGAGGGTAACACCTAGGCATTTAATTGAGTCTACATATTCCATTCCGGTGTTCCCGGCGTACTTTTTTTAAGTTTAATTCTAATTGCCAAGTGTCGCACCAGCGTTGTATAGCACTATGGTCATCTGATAAAGCTGCTGTGTACTCCGGATTAAGAATATCGCAATAAACCAATCCATGTCTCTTACTCTTGTTGGCATACACACCTGCATTACCACTAGGTCGGTCGGGGCAGTCTTAATCTCTGCCAATAAAATTCCATTACTCACTGACTCGTTTTTTCTTCCTCTTCAGTTCCCTCTCCGATACTACGATCCCTCCTCATAGCTCTACATTATTTTGTAACTATCGCGCTCCACTTTAATTTTTGTTGTTTATAATTCTCATCTCACTGAAATCTAGCATCTGTACCCCCTGTCTTTATTTCTAGATGTTATCACTTCCTGGTACTTCGCATTATGCTAACATTCCGTTTATTTTATAAAAATCTAGGTTATCTCCAGAGTCCTCAATTTGTGCCTGCTTCCTTCCTCGGGATCCGCCGGCAGTTGAATTTGGGTTTAAAAGGGAGTATCCTAAAGCTATTGAAGCCTTAAATCACCAGGCTACAAAATCTTCCCCTATGAAAGAAGTAGAGTATTAAAAAAATCGAAGTGTAAAAATCGATTGTGCAAAGCTTTCAGCTATTGACCTCAGGGTCGCGGGCCCTGGGTGATGACTTATAACCCGTTTGGGGAAATGTTCTGGATATTAAATCTTTGTGGGAAATGGCAGGTGACACAGTAAAAGGAACTAATCCGATCCCCCCTCGCCTCTTACCATGCAAGTTAATTCCACCACGCTCCAAAGGGCTTAGAGCGAGATAAGCTCTACCCTCTCCTATCAAAACCAACCTTCGATCTGAATTCACGGCAATAGTAGTAAGCACAACGCAATTACTCGTGAAGAGATCACAACTCTCGCCCAAATTTTTGTGCACTATAATTGACAGGTGGAGAGAATGGGCAGGGTGTGGCTAGGATGGTGTCATGCAACGTAAGCTCAGGAAGGCGACGATTTAAGATTCTCAGAGGAGAAATTTTGTAGTTGCAGACCCAAGGAGGAACAAATCAACACTTCTCTCTCCGACAAAATGGAGAGCTCCTCTATCCACAATCACTTAACCTGCCTCTGTCTTTTAATAGGCGTCCCTTTCTTGGCCGAAAAGTAAGTTGTCAGAGTGCAGAAAAAATTGAAGAGCTGCAAGAGTTTAATCACAAAAGCAATCGACTCAATTGAGATAATTATTATCAGTTTTTCATATGACTCATTGTTTTCAGAAATTCAGGTAAAAAGTTGATTCAAGATAGAGAACAGACGGGAATAGTAACATCACTGATCGTTGGAGGGGGTGATTGTTCAGCAGGGGATGGTGTGAAACAGAAGGGAGAAGGGCAAAAATCGAAAAACTAGGGTTTGCGTCTGATTGTATAGAAATAAACTGAAGAGAGAGGACAGGAAACATTAACTTTCATGACAATTGTTTTAATATTCAGTGAGATAGAGCTCGACGCTTTGAATAAGTTAATTATATACAGCATACGACATAATTTCCTCGCATTCTCTATGAGTGAAGAAATATATCGCACTTGATAAATGGTAAAAAAAACCTCAATCGCGGTTTAAAATATCAATTTATATGTTATAAAACTATAGGTAACTAAGTAAGTAAGAAGATTAAATAAATTTAGTGCTGAATACAAAAATATGTTCTTGCAGTTGGATTTCCACAGCCCCTTCAGTTTTCTGTGAATCCGGGGGACAAAACACCAAGTTAATCGTGACAACCGCAACTGTTTTGACCAAAGCGCGTCAGTAGTTAGAAATTTTATCTCTCAAGCTTTGTTCCATTCCATCGAGCAGAATGGCAATGACTTGTAAAGTAAGAGAATGTTTTTATTTTGCGATTGAGTGAATACAGGAAGGATAAGGAACCTAAAATACGATTAGAAGTTTCACGAGTCAGTTGCTTCGAGGGATTACAAGCTGACGGTCGGTAATAAAAAGAGTATTCTGCTAGCGTCTACAGGTTCCTAATTCCCATTTCTTTTTCGCTTTAAATTTAGCGCAACCGCCGTGAAAAATCTTTAAAAAAATTTCATCCCGCATTAACCATATATATATAATGTGACCAAAATTGCGACTAAGAAACGTAGACGAATGTGGAACTTTTAAAACACGTTTGAAACGATTAATTTCTTAAATCTGCCATGATTTATATAAATATATAAAATATATATAAATAAATATATATATTTATATTTATAATGGGCTGACACAATATAACACAAATAGAATAGCAACATGTAAAAGGACATTCACACGGTAAATTGTTCGAGCTTTCGACCCTCTCAGAGGCCTTCTTCAAGTAAGACTCTCACTCTATTTATATTTATATATATACAAACCTCAAACACTACTAATTTGTGATTTCACTTACATATTCAGTTGCTTAAAAATTGTGCAGAAGTCAAAAAAAAATATAAATATATATATATATATATATATATATATATATATATATATATATATATATATATATATACATACATATATAAATATATATATACACACATATAAATATATATATATATATATATATACACATATAAATAAATATATACGAGGGTCATCCGGAAAGTAGTACCCGTTCGTGAAATAAAGACACAAAAGTAAATATTAACAAACATAAAAAATTTTATTTGAAAGAGGATACTTTAAACTACTTCTCAACATAATCTCCAAGCAAATTAAGGCATTTGTCATAACGTGTGACAAGTTTCTGTATTCCTGCTGCATAGTCCTTCGCCGCCAGCTCATTGAGATACGCGAGGGACCCATCTTGCACAAATTTTTGCATAATGCAGATGGTGTTTAACAATTTCATGAACAATTGTTCGAGAAACATTGGGAAAATGTTCACAGATGTCATCAATTGTGACGCGCCGATCGTTCCTCACGAATTCGTCAACTGAGCTCACCAGTTGGTCTGTAATGACAGACGGTCTCCCCGAACGCTCATCGTCGTGTGTGTTCCCCCTCCCCATGTTGAAGTTGCGACACCACCGCCGAACAGACGGTTCGTCCATTACATTGTCTCCATACACCTCCTTTAATTGGCGATGAATATCACATGGGCGAACGTTTCTTGCATTGAGGAATTTAATCACTGCCCTCACTTCACAACTGGCGGCGTTCTCAATTTTTTTAAACATTGTAAACAATCACAGAAACAACACAGGCAATGCTAGCGTCACGCAACTTGGCTCAGAGAAGGCAGACAAGCCACTGAAGCTATCTGACCTCGTCCAGCGGCTACTCGCGTCGTCAGCACTTCATGCGGCACGAACGGGTACTACTTTCCGGATGACCCTCGTATATATATATATATAATTTATATATATATATATATATATATATATATATATATATATATATATATATATATATATATATATCATAGGCGATGACATTTTATTTTTTGACTTCTGCACAATTTTTATGCAACTGAATAAAAGTGAAATCGCAAATTAGTAGTGTTTGAGACAAATGTTAATTGAAGTTACATTTGCAGAAATCAATGCATACAATTATGTGATTCTCTATGCAAAGGACAATTTCGTTCGTCTTTCAATAATCAGCTGATGATACTAAGTCATTGAATCATCAGGGCTGATTAACTTCCATTCGGGAATAAAAAGCCATGAATTTATGAAAAAAAGTACCTGCATGATAAATTTCCTTCAGTATAAAAAGTATTTCAGCTTGGGCAATTATTAAATATCATTTTAAATTATGCCCATTTTTATGGCACGCATTTTTAATTACTCTATATGCAATAAGAATTGATTAAAATTACTGCGATTTCAATATAATGCATGAATTGATCTTTCTATGAAATAATTATTTTATCAATTTTTTAAAGGTGAATGTAGGTAAAACCGTGAGGATTTTGCACGGGGTCAACTGACTGACAAACCAACGTATTTTGTTGTGTCACGCATTAATTTAGTTCTCACAATGAATAGAAATAAGTGTATATGATACGTAAATCAAAACATCGCTGAATAATAGATTAATAGCTGTCGTTAAGTCAGTATGAACCATATTTTCGTATGCCATTTCTTTTACGGAAAGTGATAATAAAATATTTCCATGTTAAATGTATTATATTATTACAAGAAATATATAATACACCATTTCCGGTTTAATATAGCGACTTCTTTTGAGAGATGAAGTTGCAAAATGGAAATTGGTCTTCTTTCTTCCTCTCTTTCTAGATGAAATCTGAAAAAGGTAGAAAAGAGGGCGAAGGAAATATTGAAAAGCAGTGGGAGATTGAATATGCAGTGATACGTAATATTCTTTTTTCGACGACAAGAAAGCAGGTAGAAGTTATGAAGACCTGAATCGAGAGGGGGTTCCCGCTACGCGTATAGCATAAAAATCATAAGCGGCCCTTTTCATAAATTAATGAATTCCACGAATAAAAGTAGTTCCAAGTGTTTCAGGCATAGGAAAATAGCACTTTCTTTAACCGTTCTTACTTTTTATTTTTGTTTATTCATCCAGATTTGGGTAATATTCATAGCTGAAAGTCAAACAGAATTACTGTATAAGCTATTAAATTGATGGTCATGATTTTAAGGGAAAACCTAAAAATTATGACATTCGTGCTGAGTTTACTGGTGTTTTAGATTTCCGCCGTAAGGGAGATAATGCAAGTACGAGGTCTGTACCAAAAGTAGTAGGATTGAGTTGATTAAAAAAATATATTCCCAGAGTTGATACATCATCCACTCTTAAAGTCCTCGAAGAATCACCCTTTTGTGTCCGCACAACGCTGCCAGCGGGTTTTCCACAAGTCGTGCGTCTTCTGAAAGACGGCGCCCGGAATGCTGCTGAGCTCCCTCGTCATGGCCTTTTGCTACGCTTCCACCGAGCCATGGTGACGTCGTCTCAGCACGGATTTGAGGTGGAGGAAGAGGAACAAGTCTGGTGGAGCAATTTCAGGTCTGTAGGGAGGCTAAGGCATGATTGAGTAGCTCTTGACAGATCCGCGTGCGAGTTTCCTTTTGTTCGGCCGAGGGCACTCGCGGCGCCAACTTCGCGCACAACTTTATCATGACCATTTTTTCGATCGTAAGTCGATGTACATCTATTTTACTAATGCCAAGTTCATTATAAATCATGCAAAATGTTAATCTGCGATCCCTGTCCATCTAAGTCTTCACTCTTGCAGGACTTTCGTCACTTTTTGAGGTCTAAGGGCGTTCTGAATAATCGGCGTCTTAAACGTCTGTTCTACCCTCCCGAAGCAACATTTTTCGCTCAAAAACACCCGATTCATCCATGGCGTGATCATCATAAGCTGAATTGAGCATATTTTGTGTCTCTTTCCCGGTTTTGCTCAATTGGCCTAGCAATTTGATGGTTTAGCACTGTTCCAATAATCGGTTCATGAAGGACCGTAACGAGGTTACGTGGAAGAAGTTTCGCAAACGATCGATCCGCACTCTGACAAAGGCTGGGAGCCAACTACCATCGGCCTCCAGTCTTTCCTGAGATTCCCCTCTCTTGAACCCAGCCAGAAAAACCGTCGCCTGTCCACGCGTCAATCCGGGAAAAAATAAGTCGCACTACTTTTGGGACAGACCTTGTATATCCAATTCGCGTATATTTTAATTGCTTAAAGTCAAGAATGTGATAAATCATCAAATATTAATCGTTAATTGATAATTAGTGGTAGTAATCTCGTTTGCATTATTGTGCTATTTTACTATGAACTTTTTCATACATGGCCTTTTCTTGAAGCTTTTAATATCTCATTTTGAGTATCTACTAATTTTACTATTTTCAGTATAATGCTATCACTATTATCAGGAATAATTACGAATTTTAACAAATTCATCCTCCTCTTTTTTATTAGTTTCCCTTTGTTTACCGAAAATATAAACAATAACTAGGTATACACTGATTTCACTGCTTGAATTAACGTCAAAATTTAATTTTATTTTCGGAATTCACCAAAGTGTGGAACTAATTAATCCTCTATATCCGGTGCAGAGATAATATGATGCATCTAACTTGGAAACTGTTGAATTTGATGAAGAAAATTATGCTAACAGTATTGGCTAAGTATTAAAATGTTTATTAGGAAGAGGACTTCCAAATTTATCCTAAATGATGAGCACTAAAATAATTATTACTACCTTTACTGCAGTTAATATTACTCTATGTGTATTTACGATCGTTAAATTATTGTAATTTTAACAGTCAGTATTCCCTATGTTAAAGTAAATCTTGTTCATGTTCAGAAGGCTTTTAGGTGTAAGCATAGGTAATAGAAGTTCTGGTTATTAAGATAGACAACTATTTCTCAAGCCAGCATGAATATATTATTGATTAGTTTTTTTTGTTACGACGATCAAATATGGGACAGCATACACTTTCAGAAAATGAACTTTCTAAACGCAGCTAGAGTCAGTTTCTTCAGGAGTATTTCAGGTTATCCATCATTAACACTATATAATTCACATAGAATTTGTTACACCTGGGTATGTCTCCGAGGCTGGCATAAATTTACATCTCCTGTAATTAATATATGGCTATAATTTAAAATGCAAATGATGACTACCTCTGGAAAAATTTCGTCTTCTGAACTACTCTGAAAAGAAAACTGTCGTTTTGACGTGGACTCAGTTTTGAATATGTGCATCTATAATATTCCATGCGTCAGGAAACGATATGTAAAGTGAGCCTGCATTCGTGGGACGGTGAATGAAAGTCTCTCCGGCCAGAATGTCAGACGAGTGATTGAGGCGAACTTAATGCATGGGATATGACCAATAGATACTTAAATATTCAGCTAAAGTGAATTGGGTAGAAATGTACAGACAGTCCCAATAAGCCCAAAGCCATATTATTAGATGCACGTTGTATGCATTAATTAAAGTATTAAAATCTAAATGGAAAAAATTGACACGATAACTGAATAAACTGTGTTAACATTATTGCACTAAACGCGCACCAATGCCCTTCAAAGCGTATGCTATTAAGATCAATCGTGATTATTTGAACTTAGGATTATTTGCCGAATCATTTGAAATCATCAATATTCAAAGAAATAAAATTCCGATGTGGTAGAAAACTGCGAAACTTCTCAAGTTTTACTTGATGCTGCCGCTTTTGCAAACAAAAATCAGAATCTTCTCAAGTGTAGGACTCGTGCAGATGTTCGAAAAGTTTAATTGGCCAAAAGTCACGACGCCAATTGATCCCAGTAAAATGATTTGGAAAATCTATTTTTGAAAGAAAAAATTTCTCGCGATCATAACTTTAGACAAATCTCTAAAAGAGGAGAGAGACTTGTTTCGTGAGGGAGGAAGGGGGGGAGGGAGAGAGAGAGAAAGAGATAGTCGGACAACGGCGTCGTGGGGAGCGAGGAATTTGGGCGAAAAAATGGAAAACGCCGAGGCGGAAAAATTCTAATTCGGAAGGGAATGATGACCAAAAGGGAGTCAAATTTTGAAAAGGGAGTCTGAGATACGTACAGAAGGAAAATTGTAACGGGTTGGGTGGGGGAGGGTTGGTGGGAAGGGGAGAGTCGTGGGGTAGGGGTGAGAAGAGAGGCGCAGCGCGAGGCTGTTGAAGGGAAACGAGGGGTTAACTTGACACAAAGGGAATGGAAATGGTTGAGGTGATGAAGGAAGGAGAATGCTCTTGAATAATGGATAGCAGGGAGTGAGAGAGCGAGAGAGCAAGGTCTGAATAGCGGTGTAGGATTCGGGGTAATTAAGCTAATCGCTCTAGAGCGGAGCTTTAATAAACGCAGTAATTAAGAACGATATGTGTGTGTTATGCCCCAGAATACGATGCTATTCGTATTCCGTCGGTTTTATATTAATTTCTACAAAGACAGGCTTTTTGAAGAACCTCTGAATGGAAAAAGCGAGAATGAGATGCTTTTTCGCGGAGCCGGAAAGAAAATTATTAAAAACAATGCTTGAATCCGGTGTGCACATTTCTCAGGGCGTGAAAATAAATCAAGAGAGGATAAAACGAAATAACAGGTCTCACGCATGAATAGTCTGTCCGAAAGAATTAAAAAGGCTTTGCTCGCGGAGGCGTACAAAAAAAAATACTGTGTTATGATTGATGCATTTCATGGACCAACATTACATGTATGTCTCATTTAAACCAGCCAATCTCCTGTCCGTTCCATTAAGACCAGAGAAATAAACATTTGGAACTGGGAAATTTTACCGGACTACAGTGAGGTACAAAATACATTTTTGACATGCATAAGGTAGGCATACATTAAAATCAAGCATTTGAAATGTGAAAAATTAAACTTGTGAAACAAAACGATGGCTCTAGAATTAGACGCTATAGGCGCATCGCGTATAATAGAGACCAATGCTTGAATTAAGTAAGCACCATTACTTTAAAAGAAGTCCATGCCCTGCTAAGAGCTTTTCAGCGAGGCATTAAAATGTTATTGGTGTGGTGAATGCTACCCTGAAAAGATATGCATTATAAACTACATGCTACTTGTTCCTGTACTTATAGTAACCTAGTAACCACGAATACAATTTTGACCAATATAACGTAATTTTAACATTTTTTTGTAATTATCCCATAGATTGGTGGAAGAACTTATTTTCAGTGAAAAATCGATAAAAATCAAGGCACGGAATGTAGAAAACGTGAGATAGTCATATAAACTATTTCCAACTTATCCCAACTATTTCATCGTTGGCGCCTAATATCTTCCCAGCGAACGAGGATGAGCCTGAGTGTTTTTGCAAGTAATACTGTTTATACATACCGTTTGGAATTTCAAGGAAATCACGTGTAATTGATATTTCATCATCAGCCTCCATAGAGATGTGCACTAAGCATACAGATTCAAGGAAATCATTCTGCGGAAGGTTGCAAATGTGTTCTAAAAATATAATAACTTTTCGCTCTTAACGTAATATCGGAACTTTAACGTATGTTTTACATTAGTTCAGGCTTTAAAAATGTTGAAATATGATAATAGTAAATCATAGGAAAAATGTTATTGTCATATGATCAGGAACACTTGTATTAACAAAACTTTCTTATTCGGACTTTCCACCTCTGTTCCCACCTCTCAAAGTTGTAATGTGAAAGTGAAAGGTTCTTATCCTTTTATATAACATAAAAATTGAATGGATCATAGATTTAAGAACTTTCTATAAGTAAGTGTGCTTCACTTATTCCAAAACAGGTCTCCTCCGTAGATGATTTTCATTGTACCGCACGTTTTGAACATGCAGCGTATTTATGAAGCATTTTTAGCCAGCCTGAATCTACGTAGATATAGCTCTACATTGCTCCGAATGAACATATGATTTATGCATTTCAAAATACGTCAGTATCGATTTCGCAAATTGTAAATTCGCTGCAGGTGAGATCTCATATTGCTAAGGAAATTGTTTGAAGGTACTATTGGCTCTTTCGAATTTCGTATTTAGTTCTTCATCATCGACGCACGAGAGCATCTATTTCATTATTCTAAAATATTTTCCGAGATGGCCCAATCAAGCCTAAAATAATATTGTATACAATTTACTCCCAGAATACCACCTCGCGTGCAGCATGATTACAGGCACGAGTCTTCCCCCGGTCACGCCAACTACATACATTCGCCACTTCTTCTAAAAGACAGCCAGAAATTACCCTCCACAATCCACGTCACTTCTCTTAAAAACATCAACGCCGAGAAATTAGCGATTTAGTCATTTGACTTGATGGGAGAGGACAAGCGTACCCTCCTCTTCCCTCCCCCTCTCTCGGTCATCCCCTACCCCCATGTTCCCCTTCCCCTACCGCCACCCAACAACCCGCCCCGAGCCCCACACCCTCCCACTCAACGGCGCGGCGTCGGTGGCGGCAGATTCCGACCCTTCATGACCTAATGTTCCGGATTTGCCCTCCGGTGGCAAACTGAGGGGACGGGCGGGGGGAGGGGGAGGCCATGCAGGGTGAAGGGGATGAAGCAGGAACCTTTGTGTAGTGTGTGTGTGTGGGGGGGGGGTAGAGAGTGTGTGTGTGTTGGGGATGCAGCGCTAAAGCCATCCGCGAGTAAAGCCCTCTTCAGACGGAGTGTCGTCATCCTACTTATCCCTTACCCTCCTCCCCCCCCCCGTCGTCCTCCCAAGCCGCCTTCTCCTCGCCTCTCCTCTCGCGTGCTCCCTTTGTTTTCCTTCCACGCCACTCGCTCGCTCCTCGTGATCCCTCCGCTCCTCTCCTCTCCAAACCCCGCAGCCACTCTCAACCCCTTCCCCCCGTCCTTCACACTCTCTCCCCACCTCGCCCCCCTAGTTTTTCCCCCTCAGACAGTGAAACCAGGGGAGGAGAACGGATAGTTGTCCAGCGTCTCTGACACCCGTTGGACTCGAAGGTTGGAACCTCATTCGCGTTTTCTTGTTTTATTTCTTCAGGATAATATTTCTGTCTCCTTACCTCAGGCCACTCCCATTGTCAACCACACTTCTGATTAAGGAACAACGCTAATTTTGCCTTCAGGTTATCCACCTGGCGCAGTGTCTAAGTCTACGCGGAATCAGTCTCCCGGGGTTTCATTAATCAGCACCGGATTAATCATAAGTGCAAAATCATAGGATTATGCCCAAGGACCCCGGGCAAGAGGCTGGACGGGTTAAATATAGGGCAGAGTTTGATTTCAAACAGTTTGCAGAAACGAGTAGAAAACCTGTAAGTTTTTCAGTTGATATTAAAAATGTAAGTACGGCTTCTATAGGTTAGCGAAAGACGAGGTATTTTATTTTTTACTTTGAAAATGAAAAAAAAATCAGAATCACGTTGAAACAATTTAACTAGTTATAATATATGCAAACGACAGGACCTCGATTTTCTTGAACAGATTTTTTCTTGCTCAATTTTTAAAAGCATTTAACACAAAAACTCTTTGGGGCACATGTTACCTCAAGAGCCTTATTGTTTTAAATAAGAATGCACAACTTTTTCATTTTTTCATCCCCATTCGGCATTAGCGAAGAAGTCCCTGTGAATCCCCTCGAAATCTCATTCAACATTCGGAATAAGTCATCTCGAAAGGCGTTTATGTAAGCGCCTTTCGAGATGACTTATTAGGTAAAAATTCTATTAATTAAAAAAACTACGATGAGTAGTTTTTTTAATTAATAGAATTTTTGGCTGCAATTTTGATTAGTATTATCAAAAATAGCCATCTAGCTTGATAAATATATTTCCTAAATTCATTAGTCTATTGAAAAATGAATGTCCCGTTAAGTTTTGAACCCATATGACTTTGGGTGGGCCAAAGACTCGTTAATTAAAATATTAAGTTGGCTGAACAGCATTATATTAAATTAATGGTTATAATTCTTTCAAATAATCAGCTATAGTACAGATAGATATTAACGCAAGAGTTAAAGTTTGAATTATTTCGGAGGAGATACAGTAAAAAAAGTTAGAGGAATATAGTTTGTTCTAACCCTACAAAGCCACATTTTCTCACAGATCACATGTATTTTTAGTCCATTTTCTTAAATTTTAAGTTTGTGGTTCCCTTCAATTATTCAATAATATTTCCCTTTTTCATCTCACAGCTGGCGTAGAAAAATATTTTCCTTAAAACAGACTTTTTTTTTGATGGTTGCTAATTGGAACGTCGTCTCTCGGAGAGGCAGCTGCCGCTTTGTTCACCACAGCGTGCCTCGTTCGACCAACGTGAGTACCCACGCGTAACTTGCGGAGAATTTCCAAAATAGGTGCACATTATTTTTCTCCTCAGTCACTATCCATTTCCCATTGCCTCCAAACTCATTTCACTGCAATTCGGAAAAAGTATTGCGGGTCGTTCATTTTGAACTTTTCGTTAATCATTGGCGTAACTATGGCAACTTCCAAATAACTATTGGTAATTTCTGAACTCCATTCTTCTACCTCATTTCCTGGGGATCCCTACCTCGGTAACCTCTGTGCTCTCCCGCACCCTCCCGATACCTCAGCCGTATTTATTTTTCCCTCCCAACCAATGCTCCCTCACTCCCATCCCAGAAGGGAGAGCAGCTTTCATAATCACGCGCTCTCAAAGCCCCTTGTCTTCTATCCTTCCTCTCTCTCGAACATCCCCTTTTTTTCATTTTCCATTCCGATCCCTTCCATTTCAATCCCTCCCCATTTCCCTTATTTTCCAATACACCCTTCCTTTCAGCATACACAACACCGCCCATTTCCTCCCAAATCTCTTTCCCCCAAATCCGCACACGCGATTTCCTTCCCCTTCTTTCATTCCTTATGGCTGGTCCTGGAGAATGCTCGCCACGGCCATCCGTGGCACGTTCAAGTCGATCATGTCTGATTAGTTCGGAAAGCATCTCCATTTCACCAGTGTCTGCGTTATTTTGCCGATTATTTGCTTCATCTGTTGTTTTTTTATGCGGCAGCACGAGGGCGTCTTCTGTATACTAGCGTTCAAAATAAGATTAGATAAACAGTGTAAAGATTTATGTTTAACATTCTGCGGCGAAATTGTTTTATTCTTGTGTAACAATTTGAATATGTTTGATTATGGAGCTGATGGAAGACTATACGTTTCCGAAGCGAAGTGAAATCGGCGTCTTTGAAGCAAAGGTCGGATAGGTCAGTCGCCACTTCTGCATTGTATTCATGCATTCTCTTGTGCTACTAGCTCATGCTTAACGTACATTTATCTGTTTTAACGATTGTATCTTAAAAGTTATTTTGATACAGATCAAATTTCTTTACAAGGAATGTAAGTGTTCCCTCTACCCTGACGTAATACACCCTGATACAACATACGTCGTTGGGGTTAGTATTGGGTGAGCTCTAGCCTCACCTATCGAATCTACCTTCGGGTGACTATTGTTCGTTAAAACGTCATTTTATTGTCGCAACTTATTATTTTTTACGTTTTATGTTTTGATTCGTTTGATAATGATATCCCATATCTTTATTTTTCTACTTCTGGTAAGTGATATCATTGATATATGGTAAGTGATATTAATAATTAATTTGATATTAATGATAACCGACAGCACATTTTTGGTTTTTCCCCCTTTGCTATTTCATAGATTTCATAACCACTATTATGCTGTTATATTTTAAAACGTAGAGTCTATTCAAAGATATATGTGTTCTTCATATCTAAAATGTTTTTTAAACTTATATAACATAATTAAATGTCGAAAAGGGAGAATTTGGTCAAAATGGACATTTTTGGGAAAAAAAAATTTCATTGAGCATGATAATAATGAATTATTTGGGGCAATAATTGCAACATTTTTTAAGAAAGATGAAATCCGTTCTTAATATAAATATTATATGGTTATTAAGTTCTTGAAATTGCTAAAGATTACCCGTAAGGTATTATTGGCTCTCTTGCCGGTTGATATCATTATAAACGTTCTAGTACTGTGATTAAAAGTTTCAGTTAAAGCAATTAAATTATTATTCATGTCAGTCTTGCGTAGTATTTCAGGGGATGTGGAATTTAAAAAAGCAAGAACTGACATCCTTGACTAGGCGGAATAAAATATCCAATGTCATATGAATTGAAAAAAATTCATTATGATAAAGAAATTAGACAATATTCTACTCGTTTGAGAAGGAACGGCGATGTATAATTTATCATCATAACTCTATTACAAAGTATTACGCTTGACAGCATTCTTTTTTTACGTAGATTTCTTTATTCCATTAAATCGAAGAGCGAAGAAAATTCGGTATTGGCGAGGGGGAAAACCACGAGAATATCATGACTAAAGGTGAATGATTCAGTGTGACTGCGCTAGAAACATCTCACCGTCGAGTTAATGGAGCTAGTTTTGCTCGTGAGTTCTGTTACCTTTGAGGATGTTTGGATGGGGCGCCCACGAAGCCTAGCCTAGGAGGCGAATTCTGGAGAGATTTCTGTTTAATGCAGGCACATAACACGAGTTAATAGATACGGAGTGAACGAGGATTAACTCCACTACTTGCACTTATTGTGTTTCGTGCGACTATCTTATTTATTGTTCCTCAAATTTAATTCCCTCTCGTGCTCCGTAAGTAATTATAAGCAAGCATATGCACATTACTCGTTTTCCTGTCTCCTCAACCTCAGCCGTGGTTATCAACCTCCACACGTTTTTGTTTTTTAGGGATCAGAGTATTGCCTACCTCCGTTTAAACCCCGTGACGCACGAAATCTCACAATTAGAGTATCAGGCTATTTACCTCATCCTGTCTAGACTTCCTGTATGACGAATATTCGCGGAAAATCAATCCACAGAGCGTAGCCACCTTACGAATTCCAGTCCGTCACCATCTAGCAGTTAGTTTAGTGCTCCATAACAACTCAGATCCAAATTAAATATGCACAGTGCATGCATTGTACATATTTTATTTATGAGAGGAAGATTTATTTCCTGTTTATAGGAGCAGAAGTGGGAAGGATCAGGTGGGTCTGTTTTTGAGGTGGCGAGGTTTGATTACTTTCGTGCTGTCCACGCTTTGGAGTACGGCGTACATTGAACTGTGAAATCTCGCCACTGAAATTTGCCTGCTATTCTAACGCTGCGCGATTGGTACATCTTTTATTTCAGCTTTTGTTCTCGCGGTTGATTTTTGTTGGTAAATCTCAGTTTAATTCACCATTTAGCAACTAAAATGAACTGTATGTGTTCAATTAATGCTACTTTTTATTGGTTAATTAATGAAAGAATTGTTAATTCACAGATAACATAGGGGTACGATCGTATTGCAATAACACCTTGACAATAACTTTTCAAAGTTAATTCAATAATACTAACCTATTCATAATTATAGCTGTATTGATATCGACTGGGGAGTATAGTAGAATTTCCCTGCTCTACACTAACACGTGATTTAGTGTATTAAATTGAGAAAATTTCGCTTTTCATTGTGTGTGATTCTGACCTCAATATTAAACTGAAATCTTCAAATTACAGCCATTGACAATTCGGGATAATGTGGTGGTTTATTTTTTCAGAGAAATCTTACATTACCATTTAAGGAAGATACTTGGCAAATTATTTCCAAGACAGTAGTCGGTGTTCGACACTTTTGCCTTTATTATCAACAAGTAGCAATATTATTGTATTTTCATGCGCTATTGCTAAAAGGGTTGTCTGTCATGGTCTCAAGAAAGTGGTCCTTTGTCTTATGCCAGAAGGAATCAGGATTTTCCCAGGATTTTGAACTATAAATCAAAAACACATTAGAACGGACAACATTATTATTTGTCATAAGTGTCCAGTATTAAAGCCTATGATATATATTAAATGTATATCAGGCAATTTGTTTTTAATGACTATCAGTATAAGGACTACAGCCTGTTATATCTTTTATTTAAAAACTTAGGTAGTGAGCTGGAAATATAAGCAATTTCTTACCAATATAATTCCAGTAGACGAAGGCAAACACGGAAAAGGATAAGTCATATTTACAATTGTGAATTATGAAATGCCTCGTTACATTTAATTTTTGATTCGAGTTTGTTGAAATTTTAATAGCTCTGCAGTAAATTGTAAATTATGCCTGTGAAAAAAATGGTTGCTAATTTTTTTCGGTATTAAATTATTTTTCCCTCCTCCCACTTTCCGTATTCTCTTTACCGCTTAATTTTCCTTCGTCAAGCAACATCGAGTCTCCCAATCTTCTTTCCTAATTTCCTCGCTCTGCGTACGCGCGAAACACCTCTTTTCACGTCTGCGTAATATTTTATAAAATTGCATCCCACCGCAAACCCCAGGGGCAATCAACTGCCTTCTTCCTCCACTGCCTTTGTAGAGTACGTTATCCCATCATCTTTTTCCTCGCCGTGTTTTAACGTTTTCTCTTTCGTGTTGTGGGGAAGCAGTGCATTAAGATTTAGGGAGCGAGAATAGCTTAGGAGATATTGCTGTTTGCTTGATGTTGCTCCATTTCTGCACGTCCTTCCTCGAAATTCAGGACAGTGATTGTGGAGGGAAATCCTCAGGGGAGGAGATATTTGTGTTAAAATATGGAGTGAAGAGTATCCATCAGGAAGGCCTTAACCCTTAAATAATCAGTTGTAAATATTTATTTTATAAAACCTTTCTCAAGTAAATTATCGCATGGACTATTCTTTTACAAAAATTATAAAGATCTGTATCGTAAAACCTTAAAATACGTATATCTATGAACTTACTGTATGACCCTTGTAATATTATTCATAAAATTTTCAAAACTCTACGCCTAGCGCGATGCAAGATGACGGTGAAGTAGACTCTAATTACCATTTGTTTCATGCGAAAATATCTGAGCGTATTTCAAAGAAGATTGATGAGGATATACTATACATGCTGGAAAGATAAGTTGCATTGATCAGGAGAAAAGGTGTTTGGTAGAAGTTAAAGGGTACGAAAAGCATAAGTATTTTTGCGGGGATGAAGTGTGTGAAATATGGTATACTTGGGTTCAAAAATGGCATATAGCATAGGAATTAGGCTGTGGATGTGCTTTAATAAGCCATGTCTGGTTTTCAGGATCCGTCTAAAACAAAATTTAAGTCATTATACTCCCAAAATAATGAGACAGCATATTACTACTGAGGCGAGGGGAAATGGCACCATAATGATGTTATCAAATCGAAGCTGTTTAATTTTGACTTCCAGCCTGTTGGGTAAAGAGTGCTTTATATGCTAACTGAACGTATTCAGTGAGGCTCTTTTTTTTGAAGGTGCACTCGAAAGATTTGAAAACTTTGGAAGTGATACAGGTGTCAACAAATATTTTATTTAAGTTATTGTTTAACATTTGAAGAGTTTTTAGAGAAAATTACAAAATATGGTAAATTATCTTATTTGAATATGAAAATGGTTGTAGCGTTTTTTCACATTTTTCGTTATCAAACTTTGCACTCTTTTGTTTCTCATGAAATACTCTTTGTTCGTATGAGAAAGTACGCTCATGGCCAATGATCATGGAGACAGTAGAGAATCCAGACGTAGCTGCGTTGTAAACTTATAGTCTAAAGCCGGAGTTGTCACTCGGAATTATCCATCCTTTTAAATTAATTAATATTCATTGACCCATGTATTCAGTATATTAAAGCAAAAGAGAATTCAAAGAAAAAAGTATTCTACGAGTACATTTTACAATATTCTTACAATATCCCAGTTGAGTTCTTTTGGATCTAACGAGATTTGTAATCAGAACTTAAGTTGACCCGGAAAGAATGCTTAAATAATACCCCTCCCGAGTAATGAAGTTTTTATATTGGACGAAGCATACCGTATCTGGTAGCTCTGGATCCCTGAATTCTGCAAGATTTAATTTTTCTTATTTTTTTGGCTTAGCTGCCTTGGAGTTCTCCGGTTTTGTAGGCGCCAGATATGTGTTTGACCTGGAGGCGATGAACGAATTGCCGCAGGGGCAAATATTTGTTCTTTTTTTAACCAGATGAAAACACCACTATTTGATATTACCTGGAAACGTAGCCAAGATATACGGAATGCTCCATCTTTTATCTGTCCCCACGACATTTTAGAGTCGGAAAGAGACGCATTTGGACAGGAGGGAAAAGGTGGAAATTCCCTATTTCTGTTTTTATATATAATGCAAAATTCTCCCCAGAAGTTTGCTGCTTTCTCATACTTGCTTTATATCTAGATCGCTAATGAAAAAATTCTGATAGTCATACATTTCATTTGAATTCGTCGTTACCTTGAATGGTTAATTGAAATAGTATAGCAACAGCGAATAGGGTTTGGAAAATGCCAATTATCGTAACACCATAGCTGCGACGAGTCCTACTTATTATATTCTCATAATAGGAAATTGACAAAATATAGACTTTGTGCTTCACCGAAAATGTATTTAATATTCAATTAGTTTCTACACACTATAGGACTTCATTACAATGTAGCATCTACTTATGGCAGACAATATCAATCTCAGGGCGTTTGGAGTTCTGAAGATTTTACAGTGTAGAGATTCTATTTGTGTGAAAAACTGTTTTCTATTGAACGCAAAGTACATATTGTGTAACTATTCTGACACCATGATGGAATTCTACAGTCCCAGGCTCAATCAACTTTAAAATGTGCAAAACTACGTGAAAACCAATGATTGAAATTGAATTGGCATAGGAGGGTGTAATAGAATGAAGTTTGTACTGGTATTCGCGCCTCATCGTAAATCGTTATCCGATTTGTTTAATTACTGAATTCTTGATTGTGCCTTAATATATATAGGTATGTATATATATATATATATATATATATAATATATATATTATATATATATATATATTATATATATATTATATATATATATATATATATATATATATAATATATATATTATATATATATATATATTATATATATATTATATATATATATATATATATATATATATATATATATAATATATATATTATATATATATATATTATATATATATTATATATATATATATATATATATATATATATATATATATTATAACATCATTTCCTTTCAAATATACTTAAATAACTCTCACATTAATTCAAAATAGGTGAACTTTTGCCATTATTAAAAATGTGTAAATGATAGAAGCGTGATGATTAATCGCAAGATCGGCTCTGAAAAGGCCACCGTTAGAGGCTTGCTAAGCGTTTGGACACTACCCAAGGAAGGCGCATGAAGTTCCCGATCAACATTAGTATTCAGAAACCGCAAAACCTTTGACGGAGAATTATTACAAAATTATCTCTGACTGTGGCCTTTGGAACTAAATCACTAAACTTAAAAAAGCCAACTTCATTCACTTTTATAAGTATTATATTTTTTTCTAGTGCTTTCCATTAAAGCTATCTCTTTAATCTTCATTAATAATTTGCAATTTTCGGATTTCACTGTCTTTTCTTGGGAATTTAGATGATAATTTTATTAAATTATTTTACGGCTATATTACTAATAGGGTGAGGTTTGAGACTTCACAGTTCCTTCTTAAACGTAACTCCTGCATGCAAATTGCATTACAATGAAGACAATCCTTGCCCTTGATGTAGAAAAACTCACCTAGGTGAAAATCGAACTCGCGACCTCTCGGTTGGCTAGTGAGGACCTTATCCCGCCATCGGCGGGACCGGTTACATGTGCTATGGATGGGAGATATGTTTTTCTGTACCGCATCCATATACTCACTGGATCTGAGGGAATGGTGATTATGAACATAGTACTCAAAGATTTGCGAATTGCATATTCATGCATTTATGTTTGTATTGCGCACCCAATGCGACTTTTACAAAATTTGTAGTGGTTAAATTCGAGAGAGAGAGAGGAATAGTACAATATTTCAGAGGAAATAAGAGAGATTTACCGAGAGAATTCTCTTTTTATAGGGAACTTCCGTCGGTAGTGAGATATTCTTCGTAACAAATGAGCGAAGTTCCTCCGCGACATATTCGCTATAATCCCGAGGTGTTACTTGATTTTAATGAAATGTTCTGGTTAAAACATGATATTGTTTCCAGTTTCCCAGGCTTCTGCAGTTCAAGGGAACGAAGTCATTGCACGTGCCATATGAACCGTTAGTTTCGGAGGCCGAATGAAGATGGGGTGTGTGTGTGATGTAAAGTGTGTGGCTGGTCTCCCTCATGTAACATTCGACGTCCACCTCAACCGGCAGTTCCATCTTCCCCTCGGATAGAATCGCGTTATTAATGGGAGCTCCCTTAACAACTTTGGGACATGAAATGCTATGTCTGATTTTAATTTCTATTCTGGGGCTTCATGGGAACATTTCATTTGCCGCTTTCATAGTCCCATCTATTTTTTTAAATCTCTGTCAGGTTTGTTTTCACAGTCGTCCTGTATTTTTTTTATGCTTTCTGTTTTTGAAATGAATACATGAAATGAGAATTGGAAACATTTTTCGAGAAAATTTTCACTATTAGTTCCACGATAATATTTAACACGCGGACGCATGTTGAAACGAAAAAAAAATATTTTTTTTTGGCCAGGAATCCCCAGTGACACAGACCCACGTCTTTCTTGGTGACGTGAACGCTCCGAAGCGAGAGGAATAATCGTGCAGGCGTCCAACCCTCTGCGCTGACGCTAAGTTTACCAGCGTGGAATACCATGCACTCAATTCCCATCATAATTCCGTCGCCGACGCGGTGGATCTTTTCACGGACGGCGCGGCGGCGGTCCGCGAGGCCCTCAGACGTGCGCGCCCGCCCGGGCGAGTGGTCCGCCCCCTTGCGACGAGCCGCATATCCGGCCAGCCCAACCCACCTGGCCAGTAAATACGAGCACAATGCACGGCGAAGTCAGCCTTCTCGCGCGGTTCCATCGCAATCAATTCCCATGGCGAATCTTTTATTTTTACCCGTTCCACCTTCGCGGATGAAAAGCGTGACGATGGGAAGGGTTGACGATCGCCCCTACATGAATAAAAAATGAAAGCTTTCCTTTCGTAGCTCGAAGTATAAAATGGCGGGTGTTTATTTTTTTTGGAAAAGGGGATATTCCATGTATTTTGACGGAAAAAAAACAAGACTTTTTATGTTCGTTCCAAAAAAAAAGACAACGGTTCGCAAATCAAGGATTGTCCCCTCCTTCCGATTTGTTTCCTGGAATTATTTACCGCAGCACGGCGGGACGTGCATATCTACCTGAGGGCTTTCTGGCGTGATGTTGGAATTTTAGGGGAAAGGTTTATCGCAGAAATGGCGGGAAGGAGGGCATGTCTTGAAAAAACAATGCGTGGCAAAGTGCGACTCCCACTGTAATACCATTCCTTCGATTACTACAGTATGCTTTTCCTCTGGTTTCGCGAAGAAGACGTAGCCTCATAGCCAAGGTCATGATTTGCACAGATTAAGATCAGCAATCTGTCCTGTTGTTATGGAGCGTACTCGACCAGATGGAAGTGAGGACTCAATATTAAGTTACTCGGTGGAAAATTTTCGAATGCTGTCACTTTCACCAGTAAATAACGTTATTTGGTGTTGAAACATTTAAGCTCATTCCCTTTCGAAAATGCGAATCAAGTAATCAAATATACATATCCAGAGTGAATTTAAAGGTTACGCCCTTTGTCATATGCGGGATTGTCTATTTGTTTATATTAAGCTCAGTGGGTAATCAGGAAACGATTTCCAATCATTGAACGTTTAGTTCTCATGGGGACTAATCCATAGAGGCGATGTAGTTTAGAAAATTCTCCATTTTAGTACCCCGAAGACACGGCAGGAATTTAGAATGTTGAACGACTTGAAGAATTAAATATCATCTGATAGTAAAAATAGCCATATTTTGAGCTGATTATTAATGTTTGTCTAAAATGTCATGCAGCAATGAGAACAATTTCGACGATTAATAAGTGCACGCCCAGAGAGTTTTCTGGTGACGGAAAATACGAAATATTTGGTAAACCTGAGTGTTTAGAAAACTGCGTTAACTGCCTCAGAGAATAACATGGTTTCCTTAAATAGATCGCTTGCCTTCTCATACTGATATAATATTGAAAGAAATTACTGAAAATGGAAACATGCGGCTGCTGTGCCTAAAAGTTTTTCGATTTTTGCACATTGTCGATTTTTATAAACTATCGACATAAAGAACTCTGATGACTTCATGCGTCAGAGTTGATTGGAATTACAGCTGAGTACTCCTAAAGACAACATTTCTTGAAAAATTGAGTGGAGCGACGAATATAAAATGAAGTTCATTGGGTATACATGATGGAATCTGCATTTTTGAGAGCTAAATTTGATAATTGATAGAGTCGCCTCCTTTAACTGCCGCCTGAGGGAACAAGTGATGGCTACGAGGTTCAGCGTAGAGCC
The DNA here is from genome assembly GCF_022747635.1 of Hetaerina americana. Lineage (NCBI taxonomy): Eukaryota > Metazoa > Arthropoda > Insecta > Odonata > Calopterygidae > Hetaerina > Hetaerina americana. The sequence continues at coordinate 19,912,432 of NW_027287427.1, forward strand.
CTCACCGTGGTTTATCATGAGTAGGCAAAAAACATACAAATTGCATGATGTCATCTGCACTTAGAAGCACCATTTAGATAATTTGAGTAAATAAACATAATTGGGTCACTTGTGTGGAAAATAAAAATTAATGAGTGCCTATAACGAAGTTAAGGCATAGATGCCCTTAAAATACGTGGGACTTGCAATAAGTGCTTAGAAAATCCAAGAGATGGTATTTGTAGGGGCGAGAAAGGTTTACTTTTAGTAAGCTTCATCTCACATCAGACTGATATTTAAGTTTCAGCAATGTTCATCGCGTGGTTTTTTATTCATAGCCGATTGAAGGGGCATCCTTTTAGCTATTTAGGAAATTGGAAAAAATGAGTTTTATTGCGGCGATTAAGCACTTCTACTTAAAAGACTTAGCATCCAAAGAGGTAAAAGCAAAGCTAGATGCACAGTTCAAAGCAAATCTGACCCTGCGATTACGGATGTTCATCATTGCATAAATGAGTTTTAGCGTGGGCGTACATCCAAAACTGACGAACATCGTTCGGGACGTCCAGTGGAAGTGAATTCCTCCGAAATAATTGGCAAAATCCACAGTATGGCTTTGAGCGATAGACAAATCAAAGCTCGCAAATTAGCTGAGGCTACAGGCATATCATAAGGCAGAAATAGAGGCTCAGTGGAGAATAAACGTAATAGTGTGGTCGATTCGGAGGCTGGTTTGTTGCTCTTCCGTCATGATACGTACCAGTTTCTATGGCGATCTATTACTATTGACAAATCATAGATACATACTTCAGAGACAAAGGAACCAACCAAACCGTGAGTTTCTACAGGCGATCCAGCTCAGAAGAAGGTGAAAACCATGCAATTGGCCGACAAGGTGATGGCCACGGTTTATTGAGATGCAGCCGGAATCACCTGCATACGAGGAGAGACCCAAAAGTAACGGGCATTGGGCTGCGGTGGGGAGCGAGAGTTGGGAGAAACCTTTGTTCGCCCGGTCGTACGTCAGGCTCACGCCTCCTGCGTCAGCATGCGCAGCGCCGTCGCTGTGACTGGATCGGTCCGTTCGTGAGAACTGTTTCAGTGAAAAAACTTCTTTCATTTTGGCAAAAAAACGTGATGGCAGATTATCAAGAGCAACGCGCTGCAGTGAAATTTTGTTTCCTGTTGGGGAAATCGGCCGCGGAAGCTATTGAGCTCAAGACTGCTTATGGGGAGGCTGCCCTAAACAAAACCAGAATCTACGAGTAGTTTACGCATTTTAAAAATGGTGAAATATCAATTGAAGACCAACCGCGTTAAGGCCGCCCTTCAACATTAAGAACTGGCGAACACGTCGACAACATCAATGCCCTCATTCGTGAAGACCGTCGTAGAATCAGTGATCAACTCTGTGAGGTGTCTGGAGTGTCATGGAGTTCAATTTAGAGGATTATAGAGCAGATCTTTGGCACACGGGCGACTGGTTCTTACATCATGACAACGCGCCGGCTCATACCGCCCTCTCCGTGATTCAGTTTTTGACAAAAACAGCATGATATCCGATTGTCCACCCCCCCTGCTCCCCGGATTTAGCTCCCTGTGACATCTTTTTATTCCCTAGACTAAAAAGGGACATGAAAGGAAAGCGTTTTGACACTTGAGTAAAACACTTTGAGGTGAAACAAAAATTGCTAGAAGGCCTAAAGGACATCCTGGTAAATGAATACCAGAAATGTTTCGGACAATGGAAGCATAATTTGGAAAAATGCATTGTGATCAATGGGGAATACTTTGAAGGTAAACAAAATTTGATGTACATATATTGAGAACTAAACAATCCATAACAACATCTCTGTTACTTTTGGGTCCCCCCTTGAAGATTATTTGCAAAAAGAACAAATAATAAATGGGGAGTATAATGCGTCATTATTATACCGGCTGAGCGAAGATATCAAGGTCAAACGTCATTATTTTGCAAAGAAAAAAAATCCATTCAGCCAAAGCACGGGTGCACAATATGGGCAGTTTCGATAGCGAAAATTATGAAAATAGAGTTCACCAAATTCACCATACTTGCCCTACAGTGGCTTTTTTATATTTACAATCTTGAAAAATGACTCGATAGATAACGATTTACGTCGAACAAGGTGGTTATCGCCAAAAGAGATGCGTACTTTGGACGAAAATTATTTAATTTCGAAATCCTACTATTTGGACGGCTTATAAAATCGGAGGAACGACGAGAAAAGTGTATAGAACCAAATAGAGATTGGATTGAAAATTAAAAAAAAGGCCTCCCAATTTAATTAATTTTTCATTTTTTTCCTAAGGGCTTATTGAAAGACCCGCGTATTTCACTTAATTCAAAAGGGCACGTATTTCAGCATTCAAAGTATACAAATAAAAAAACGTTGTGAGCTTCTTCTCTCTACATGAAAGTATGTGTTTATATAAATCACATGAACAAATTTATGTTGAGTAATTTATCTTGCGTATTTACAGTCCCTGATGTTTAGAGTACTTGCATAACCCTTGAGGGTTGATATTGGGTACCTCAGTGGTTTATTTTTTAAGTTAAGACCTTGGACTGGGTCTCTTATGTACGATGGCTTCAGCTAATGTTGTAAAACCTGTACGTTTGGCTTTGAACGTGTCCGTAGTGGAAATATAATCTTTGCCCTCTGATCAAAGATCGCGGTAACGATCAGTATTTCACTAATAGTTATTCCCGGATTTCTGCTTGGTGTCGAAAATAATTAAGATGTGAAAGTTTTGTCTTTCTAATCCATAATGCTATAGCGAACTCGGTGAAAAGTCTGTTTAATTTGTTTCTCTTGGACGGCTATGGGCCATCTTTCAGTTCAAAAGTTAAATATCAAAATGATGTCCATCATGCTTCAAGGGTGATCAGTATTCTCTTTAGACACAGATATGATGTTGACCTCCCGCCTTTTTGCAATAATAATATGTCGACCGGGTGCTATTCAACTAGAACTCAAATGCTCAAAATACAATACCGTGAAACTCGTAAACTTAATAATTTAGAGTAAAACATATATTCAATCATATTGATAATAAATCACGACCGTTATTCTATAAGATTTTCCTTTCATGCCTAGATAAATAAACCATTCAGTTTGTTTTTGGTAGTCATCAATCGGAAGATTGGTTGGAGATTGGAGATTTGTTTCATTAGTTACTCTTTCCAAATTATCATAATTTTTTACATTTTAAGCTCTGATTATTTGATTAAGGAATTACATTCCTCGAGGTAATAATCAAATCATAGTTATTTCAATATACGAGTATTCCTTCGAGATTGCGTTCGGAAGTTTGTTCTTCATGGAGCAAATTGTTATTTTTTATAATCTTCTTACATCTTGATTGGTGATCTGCTCAATCAAGTTAATATTTCTCAATCCTCTGTAATATATTTCCGCAATCTAAGTCAATACTCTTGCACATCTGATATCCGTTCACTCTTTCTATCATAGAAGAACACCATTTCGATTTTGAACAAAACCTCGTAATTCTTTGACATTATTTTACGCATTCTGCCTGCGATACCAAATCGCACAGTAGATGACGATTTTTTTTAAATTTATATGAATTAAATACAACTACATGCCATGTCCTTCAAAGTAGGCTCGCTGCTTGAGAAGTCACGCGCCGCCTCCAGCAGTTCCTCCATCCCAGAAAACAGCCAAACGGCCTTTTTTTTTTGCGTGAGCCCATTCCCCAGCTTGTCTTTCACTCTCTCCATATTATATTACATACACCGTCTCGGTATGATGCTTTTAAGCGATTTTTTTATCTTTGAGAAAAAGGAAAAGAACAGAAGGGAGGAGGTTTTTAGTGGACGAGAATTTGTTTTGGGGCAAAAAATCCGATGCGGAGTGCGCGCAGTGTGTGTTGCCATGGTGCAAAATATGGTTGGTCTGTTGTGGCCAGGCGGGCCAAACTTTTCTCATTAACAGGTCATGAACCTCCGATTGAAGGGCTTTAATCCACGGGTTGACCGCGGGTGGAGCAAATTAATTGCCAACCACTCCCCGAAAGTAGAAAATCACGGTGATAATTGTCTTAATTTTAAGATTCCAACTTTTTTGATAGCGGTTAAATTTGTGACCACTGAGCCGTTTTAGTATTTTAGGTCGTCGTCGTGGAAGAAACTTTGTCGGCAAGGGTCCTTGTTAACTTCCCTAAACTTTTTCGCAGCAGAATTATTAGATTCGACTCAGATTGTGATTGAGCACTATTTTTCTATTTTGAACTCCATTATTATTATCACTTTGGAGTTCATAGGTACAAGCCTTTAATAAGTACAAACGAATGATTAAGAAGACACCAATCAAAAGGAGAAGTAAGACCGATTTGTTTTTTAGAGTCAGTAGTAGTAGTAGTTTTGAGGGGAGGCGACCGACAGCTAAGGTCATTTGCGCCATAGGGGAAGGACAGGAAAGGATGAAGGGTGGAGAGAAACCCGGCGTCGGCATTAGCCTACTCTTTACGAAAGGCGCCAAGGGGTCCGCGGCTTAACGTCCCATCCGACGGACGGCGTACTCACTCAAAGTGCCCTCCACAAAGCACCTCAAGTAGGGATCGAGATACCTCTGAAAAATATTCAACACCGCCGGGATTTGAACCCGCGCCCTCAGGGTGGGAAGCCAGTACGTTAGCCCCCGCACCATCTCGATCCCCTTTTAGAGTCAGGTTTTGTGTGTAAAATGATGTAATTCTCTAAGACGCTTTCCTCCTAATCCTGTTTCCCGTCCCATCTACTACGTATGATTTTCGGCTACGGTAGAGTAAAAGAATGAAGCACATTTTTAATAAAATATATTAACGTAAACGAAAGGAGTTTTTTAATTGCCTTCTTGATGCATGGAGCTAAAAATAATATATGGATATAAAGATTTGCAATAAACTTTTCGGACAACCATGTGCGCGGGGGATCTCATTGGTTATAAATAGGTTAGCTCAAATATGGGAGATAACTTTACAAGTTATACATTTTATTACGAATATTTGATTTTTGGGAACGAAATTTTACCTTGTAGAAAGGGATAAATTACTGGCAGGTAAGGAAATGGCTTGCGGTGATTCTAGCTCTCTTACAAATAAAAAGGGATACAAGAAAAATTAGAAAATACTAAAGACGAGAATACCTCTTGGTTTCATCGATAGGGTCAATAAGACGAAAGATGTATTGATGGAGTGTTGGGACAAGTAGAAATGACCAGAGCCTAATTACACCAACAGAGAAGGGGGATTTGGTCGTGACCCCTATTAAGCCTTGGTAATTACAACAATGTTTCCCGACTTTTTCCGATAATTCTTTAGCCTTTCGTTCCCACCATTCTCTATATTTCGAAATTCCTCCCCTATTACCTAAAACATTCTCTAATATGCGTATGTCTTTAGTATGGATTACAGTTTTGTATTTCTCAGAAAATTGATCGCTTAGGTAAGAGGATAGGAGTAGATTTAGATGGTTGTGAGATGTTGGTATGGAGAGAAGAATGGAGGATATGAAAGCAACAGAAAGGAAAACTAATGATGAAGTTCAGGGCATGGTAAGTTAGGAGAGATGGCAATGGGTAGGAATTCGAAGAAGGCAGGACAAGTGGTTGCAGGTGATACTAAGATGCAGTTGGATGCAGAATATAGTGATAGAGGGGATAATACTGGGAAAGCGAAATAGGTGGAGGAAATAAATAAGGATCTTTAATGGAATTAATGAATGCAGAAAGTAAGTAGAGCTGAAGAATGAGTTATTTTTAAAATGTGCGGTTTAAGAATTTTTAGCATGGTATTATGTAGGCCTAAAAACTGCCGTGCGTGTTCAAATTGAGAACTATGGACTTGTATTATGATTGGGCTGTGATTGTGGCCAAGTGTATCCTTTCAAAGGACCTGACGCAGTACTTCTAAACATTTTCTGAAAATATAATGTTTGGTAGATATAGCCGTTACCATGACTCATAGTTTTTATAATATGATAGCAGAAAAACCCCTCAAGTTTACAGAAATTACAATAAGTGATCAAATAAAAAAATATGTAAACTACATAATACACAAATTATACCGATAGTCTTAGCCACCATATTTAAAAAAACTATAACCCTAAAGATATTTTAAGGAGGAAGAAGAAAGGTTTACATGGGTTTAAAATGCAACTGAGCGGAATGCATTAGATATTCATTAAGGGTTGTGAACCCCGCGCGAGATGGAGAAAAGTAAAATCATGAATTATTTTGTGATCATCATTATTTTTTGCACGAGATGAGCGTGAGTAAATTGCAATAAACTTCTAGATACATATATAAAATAAAATAGAGAAAATAAAATAGAGAATATAAAAAAGAGAAAATAAAACAGAGAAAATAAAATTCAAACCTTTGATATACATTGGATGACCAAGATTAAGAGAAATCCTGAAAGGGACTTAATAGAATGGAACGCATTCGTCGCAATGATTACGTTAACATTTTATCATCCTTTATTTTAATGGAAGTGGAGAGTATTAAGGAGACATTTTTAATCCAATTTTTACCTTTTAAACTCTTGGTTATGCCTAGAAAGCTCTCATTCAGTTTAGGAGATTACTAGACATTTTTTGTACCCACAAATTGATGATTGAAAGAAAAGAAAATGCATGATTTAGTGCAGAATGGATGATTTACGTGGTTATCGTTTAAAAAGCGAAGCGATCCATATAGTGCACTTGTACCGCTGCAGAATTCCGCTATCCACTTCCGTTTTCCATCGATTCTACCCTTCTCTTGTTTTTCGTGACCCCCTCCCCCACTCCTCCCCTCCTCTCCTGTCCCATTCGTTCCATCCGGTTCCAATTATTTTTCATGGAAAAGCTAAAAGGTTTCAGCTCCCTACTTCCAAATCGAACTAGGATATATCTTTCCCAGGCTTTTGTGTGCTTCGACTCGGAGGGCAAATCATTTTTCTCTCTCTTATTATTCCCCTCCATTGTAATCGAAGGCCGACTTTATTTTTCAAGGTTTCCGATTCCTTACCAGTTTCCGATAGTTGTTGCAGCCAAGGGAGTGGTTGGGCTTTGCTTGGTTTTTCTTACCTCGTTCTTCTACCAGAGTCGGTGGTGGAAAGTAAAGTGCCATTTCACTCATTCCGTTTTATTTATTTGCGATCAGAAGGAAAGGTCTCACTTTTCCGAAAAAAATGTGCAGTGACTCTTAAGGGACACTGATTATCGGTTTGATTTTCTTGCGTGGAAACATATGAAGGACTCATTCTTTTGAGTTTGATTTTGGAATACCTTTTGTGTTCCTAGAATATGGAACGGTGTGAGACCTTAAGAAAGAATTACATTCGTGCAATATCACTTGCATACGCTGCAATCATAAGTTGATTATGATTGTTTTAAATTTTTATCCGAAATATCCCTTGCTTGCCTGCCTTAAAAATTACAGCCATTTTGAATATTTTTACACTTCGCGAAATTTAGTTCCGTTGTCGTGATTACGACCGAAGTTTCGTGTCTATGGCCGAAGTGCCTCGTATATAGTCATAATGGCAAAAGAAACGAGCTTGAGGGGAGTTCAGTTTAAAGATCATTCATTTACAGTGTGTTATTTGGCTTAAACGCTCACCTTGGGATACACTTCGCGCCTCCTATTGCTCTGACGTAGGAGGAGATAAGGCCGTAAATTTTCTTCTTCTGCCACGACCAAGCAGACGCAGACGCCAGGCTACGACCGCTGTAGTGAAGGATAAAATACAGATAAAATTGCCCTCGCTCCCGCGTTGATTCCCGTCAAGGCAATAAGAGAAATGTATCCGACTCTGCATAAATTCAAGGAGAAAGGAAAGTATGCTTTTCGCTTTAGAATCATCTCTCACTGGAATGAGAAATGTGAGCAGAATGTAATTTCTGGATATAATTCAGATTTTCCTATACTTGCTATTCTCGTAATGTTATTATTATGTAGGTAATGCAGAAAAGAAGATATATCAAACGTCATTTCACGGAGAACGAAACTGGCAAAATAATGTGGCAGTAAATTTATTTTATATCCGGGAGGCAGGGGAATATAAGGTGTGGAAATGTGACTTCCTCTTGCAAAGAATATTTCACACCTTTAATTTAAAATTTGAAAATATACAGAAATATTTTAGTGTGACAATCGTACAGCCGCAGGCTTTACCCTGAGGAATCTCTCTCTATTGTTAAAGGAATGGAAAAAAAACACCCGTAATTTCCACCAAAATCTGATTAGATCGCAGTAATAAAGTTTTTATGGAAATGACGAGTGTTTTGACTTTACCTTTTCAAATTTTAGCGAGCGATAAATTTATTTAAAAAATATGACGGAATTATATGCACTTCGGTCCAGCGCCAATTTTCCTCAACGGTAACTCAAAGAGTATTTATTGTTTTTTAATGACCATCCAGTGAATAGAATTTAAATAAAAATGTATATAATATTTAAGTTAGCTTTCATCACCGTTAAGTTGACATTATTTTATTCGTTTCAAATAAATATTTGAAGTCAAAAAACAAATTCGAGTTTGTCTATTTCATGAGATATGTTGTCGAATCGACAGAGATTATCAGCAACAAAAATAAGCGTAATGATCACTTTTAATGTGGAAATTAAGTAAAGATCCGGAGTTAGTTTTTTAAAAGCCAGATGGCTTTCTTCCTATCTTCCATAGTTTTGCATCTGTAAGGGAGTGCTGTAAGAGATGATTTTGTTGTTGCGTTTCGTTTCCAGAAATTTCAGAGTTTTTGTATCGTAATAACATTCTTTTATAAAAGGTTGAAGCATCGGGAGCATATTAAGGTCCGGTAGCGCAGTGAAGTGGGAATTGTTGACCCTGCTGCCTCAACCTTGGGGAAAAGGCAGTGAATCACGAAGCAAAATCCAGCTCCTTATCCACATCAAGCTTGGTTTCCTTACTTCCTTATCCCTTCGCCTGCCGTGTTGCCTGGGAAATTGATACCCGGCCACCAGAGGTAGGGGACGGGGAGAAATGCTGCACGGGAGATATTTTATCTCACAAAAGCCATAGGTGTGCCCCAACTGACCGTTGAAAAAAAATCGAACACCGTGGAGCCACTGCCGCGCTTACGTTGGCGCGCACAGATATTTACGGGTGCAGATCTCTCCCACTGCGGGGCTTCTTGGTTGGCCAGAGGAGAGTGCTATTTTCGTTCCCCTTTCATCCCCTGTGGGCGGGGGATCTGGATTGCCTACCGTAAACATCCTTCACCATTCAGTACGCCGCTGAGCGTTTTTCTTGTCCACTCCCTCATGCGTAGAAAATCATTACATTTATAGTTGTTCTCTACTTCGGATTTTTGGTCCCGCATGAGAAGTCGAATGGGAAAAATGCAAGCAGGGTAGAACGGTGTCTTTGTTGGCTATGAAGAAATGTTGGGTAGGCCGTCTTCCTTGAAATTCTGCCCAAGGTACAGCCGTCTTGCATTTCATTCTTTTCAATGTAGATCTGAGATGTGGGATGTACGACGGTTTTTTTTCGCGGACAACTGTATGTTGTTGGATTTTTTTGCGGGTCCCAGGCGCATGTGTTAAAGAAATATTTGTTCGGAAAACTAGCACTGTATGACAACCTTCGTATATTTTTTGAGGAAATAAAAATGAAACGATGTCAGGTGAATGTGAAGTGAAACTTGTTATCGGTGCACAGTAATTGTGTTTTGGTTGAAAGCCATATTTTTAGAAGCATAATAATGCTTTTATTACCATTAATCATAATTATCACCAGGACTAAATAATGCCTTTCGTAAAATTTTATAAAACATTCTTGAAGACCGACTTTAATTTTAAATAATTATTTAAATTACCTGCCTAGGCATAGTTGCGAACTAAATGTTGACCTTACCCCGTTGTAAGAGATAGTTACCAAAACATATTGAAAAAATCACTAATTTGAGAATAAAAAACTAATATTTCTGCTACATTACGTTAAACTGAAAACTCATATACACTTAAGTGTCTCTTTTAACCGTTAATCCCTGGTAGGCTGGGAAAATAAAATTTAGGTCCACATATTAAGAAACCCTCCCCGGACTACAACCTTGACGTGGTGGAAGGGCTTGTGCGTTCCGATGACCCCTAGAGCTGTACTGGCGGGAGTAATAATTATTGCTCCTGGTAGGGTCACCCATGCCAGATAGGTCGAAGGTTAGGAGCCAGACGAAAGGTAGTCCACGCAGCGTCTGTTCCTCAGTGAGGCGGCTGCAATGGCGTCTGACCCCAGTGGGGCGGCCAGTAAGTGATGGTGTCACGTTAAAAACACTATTGAGGAAGGCAACGGGAAACCACCTCAATTATCATTCCCTAGAAAAATATGATGGACAATAGAGATATTTTGAGTCCTGGCAACCACGGGGCTCGGCCCAATCGGCCGTGTGTCGTGCCCGGCAGCGGGGGAGGCAAGGCTTCCGCGGTCGTCATCCCACGAAACCCTTGCAAGGGAAAACCAGCAGCAGCAGGACAGAAGACGCAGGAGAAGAAGACAAAATTAGTTAAAATAGGAACGTGGAATGTTAGGACAATGATGAGGACAGGGAAATTGGAGAATGTTAAGCGAGAGATGGAAAGATAGCGGGGATTACTGGAGTGATAAGTATAGAATAATATACAGCGGTGGGGACGAGAGCCAACGAGGGGTTGCCATAGTATTAAATGAAGAGGTAGGAAGAAGCGTAGTCAACATAGAGCAGGTAACGGATAGAATACTACTAGTGGAGATAAAAGCAGAACCGACGAACTTAGTTATTATTCAGGTATACATGCCACCGAGCAACCATAAGGAAGAAGAGGTCGATAAGATATACGATCAGTTAGAGGACATGATCGCGTGTGTTCCAGCAGGGAAACATTTGATAGTGATGGGGGACATGAATGCGACGGTAGGCGAAGGAAGAGATGATGATGAGGTGGGCGACTACGGTTTAGGCACGAGGAATGACCGCGGGGAGAAAGCAGTTGAGTTCTAGAGGAGACAGGGGTTAGTCATCACCAACACTTGGTTTAGACACCACAAAAGACGCAGGTATACATGGAAAATGCCAGGTGACTCAGGAAGATATCAGCTAGATTATATCCTGGTTAGACACAGGTTTAGGAATAGTGTGATAAATTCCCACAGCTTTCCGGGAGCGGATGCGGACTCAGACCACAATTTAGTTGTTATGAAATGTAGCGTACGTTTCAAAAATATAAGGCAGGGGCGGCGAGTTAGAAAATGGAATGTAGAAGCATTAAATGGGTTGAAAAGGAAGGAATACAAACAGGCGGTAGAGAAAATAATGGAGGATGGTAAAGGGCTTATTACTATCGAAGAAAAATGGGAAATGATCAAAAAAGGGTTGTCTAAAGCCGCAAAAGACACTATTGGAACCGTTAACGCTAAAAGGACTAGGAAACCATGGATCACGGATGAGATGATTACAAAGATGGATGAGCGGCGAAAATGGAAGAATATAAATACAGAATTAGGCAAAATGAAGTACAAAGAATTGAACAATAAATTGAGGCGGGCAACAAATAAGGCAAAAGACGCATGGTGGAAGACGCAGTGCGAGGATATGGAAAGTCTCCAGAGGAAGGGCGAAATCGGTGCGCTGTACAGCAAAGTTAAATCGTTATCGGGAAGTAAGAAAGGAAGAGCTATGCTAATAGTTAGAGATAAAGCGGGTAAGGTAATAGTTGACGCAGGAAAGATCCAAGAGAGATGGAAGGAGTATATAGAAGAACTGTATAGTAAAGAACTCAGACCAACACAGTTAGACATTGAAAAAGAAAATGACGTAGAGGAAGACAGCTTAGGTCCAGGCATACTAGACAATGAGATAGAAAGGGCATTAAGGGAGATGAAACTAAATAAGGCCGTGGGGGTAGATAACATTCCCGTGGAACTTTTAAAATGCTTAGGAAAATGTGGGAGGAAGAGGCTATATGGGCTGATCCGTAGCATTTATGAGGAGGGAATCTGGCCGGAAGACTTTGTGAGAGCAGTTTTAGTTCCGATTCCGAAAAAGGTAAAGGCCACGTCATGTGAGGACTATAGGACAATTAGTTTGATATCCCACGCAGCTAAAGTTGTTCTCAGGATCATAAACAAACGGATAGAGAGTAGGGCAAATGATTACTTAGGGGATGATCAGTTTGGGTTTAGGAAGGGGAGAGGTACGCGTGATGCCATTGCAGTAATGAGATTATTAATCGAGAGGAATATAGAACACAACCAGGAGGTATTTGCCTGTTTCGTAGATTTCGAAAAAGCGTTTGATAGAGTGAATTGGGAAAAACTAATGAGTATATTGCAGAAAATAGGAATAGATTGGAGGGAAAGGAGGCTAATCCGCAACCTGTACATGTCTCAGACTGCTCAGGTGCGGGTGGGAAACGGGGAGTCAGGATGGGCAGTGTTAGGAAGGGGTGTAAGGCAGGGTTGCCCATTATCACCGTTGCTGTTCAACCTGTATGCAGAGGAAATGATCAAAGAGGCATGGGAAGAACTCGAGGTAGGAATGAAAGTGGGCGGGGGATTCGTAAAATCAGTTAGGTTTGCTGATGACCAAGCTTTAGTTTGTCAGTCAGCCAAGGGGCTGCAAGCATTGCTTGGTGAATTGGAAATTCAGTGCGACAGGTATGGGATGAGAATCAACATTAATAAAACAAAGGTTATGCGATTTTCTAGAAAGAAAAAGGCTAATCTTAACATTAAAGTAAGAGGGCAAAAACTAGAGCAGGTAGAACAGTTTACGTATCTCGGTAGTGTTTTGGACCAACACGGTCAAAGTAGTAGGGACGTAAGGAGAAGAATTGCGCTAGGCAAAGAGGCTTTCACGAGGAGGAGGGAGTTGATGACGGGGACTTTGAGTAAGGATGTTAAGAAAAGACTCGTAAAAACTTTGATATGGAGCGTAGCTATGTACGGCGCGGAAACGTGGTCATTGAAGCAGGAGGATAGACGTAGACTGGAGGCTTTTGAAATGTGGGTGTGGAGAAGAATGGAAAAGGTGAAATGGACAGAGAAGAAAACAAATGAGGAAGTACTTGGTATGGTGGGCGAAGAGAGGGGTTTGTTGGGAGCAATCCTATGGAGGCAGGAAAAGTGGATGAAGGGGGTGTTGACCGGCAGTGGGATGTTGAAGACTGTGACAGAGGGTAGAATGTTGGGCAAAAGAGGAAAGGGAAGGAACAGGATAGGGATGTTGGACGGGATGAAGGGAGGAAGAAAGTACTCGGAGATGAAGAGGGACCTGATATAGAGTAGGATGATGGATTTTGTGTTTTGTTAGGAGTAATAAAATATTTGTTTGGTAGTTGTGTCCATCCAAAAACCTACCTTAACCGGTAGATTACCTTAAAAAAAATATTAAGAAAATGCTCTATATAAATATTTTGATTCTTCCGTTTGCGCTTATATTTAAATTATAATAATTATATAATAATTTCATAACATATTTAGGTATAATTTACAATTGTAGTTTAATCTTCATCAAATATGACATACAAAGAATTAAGAGAATCAATACAACGTACAATTACAGACAATCTTTATCATATACCATTGTGATATGATCTTCATAATATATAATAGTACTATACATACATTAAAAGTTCATGCATGGAAACTCATTCTGGTCCCGCTTAGCCAGTCAGTTCTGGATTGACAGCGGGAGCCACGTAAACAAAAATGAGAGCTTATAGTGCACGCAATTATAAAGCTACATACATTGTTTCACGTTTTGTTCCAAGCTCTGATTCATTCTGTTTAAAAGTGTTTTTTATTATCCCTTTCACAGCGTTTACCGAGCGCAATACTTTTTGATCTTTAGGTATTTCATTAAAAATTAGAGGCATAGTAGCCTCCAATTTTCTTCTACCTTAATGCGTATGCATTTTTTTTTGTTACATACTTAATAATATCCCTTAATGGTAATATGTTCTTATTTAAATCAGGTATCTTATATTTGTCATAAAAATAGCTTCCTATTATGATGGTATATACATACAGCCAGTCTACAGGCAGAATTCCTAATTTTTGAATGTTTTTTTCCTTAATTAATTTATTTGACTTTGCCTTTAATTTTTGCAATAATTGAAAAAACACAAAAATTATTATTGGATCGCACACGATTGGAACATAAAAGTACGATTAGAACGTATAAAAATTACTCGTATATGGTGCACTTTTTTTGAATGATAAAGCCAAATCTTAGTGGACTCGTCCTAAGGATAGTCGTTTTTAGCTAATCATTATTTATAAGCAGTAATAAGATTGATTTTTAGCAGCTGTTCAAAATATCCTATTCTTCTCGAGAATATTTATTACATCACTTGATATTTTAATTCCTGGCATAATTGGATGCCCAATTTTTAACTTTGGTCTCTATCTGCAGGTTTTCCTCTCAATCGTACATTTAATCGTATACGTGTAGAGTCATACAGACCTTGGAAAAATACCCGACGCATTTCCCCCGTCGTCCCGCCGGTGCTCACGTTGACTTAATTCTTCACTCTGCCTTCAAGGATTCCAAAAGACGCTTATGTTATCCAAGTTGTTTTTATTAATTATCACTAAACCAGATTTCAATCACTTATGATAATTTTCTCTTTCTAGCTTGGATACCCTGCGTTTTTCATCAGTGGAATATGTGTGTTATGAGAAATGTATACGTAGAAAGGAATTAATTCTGATATATGGAGCGGAAAATAATCGAATATTTCGAATAAAAATTAGGTACCACAAAGAGGAGGATAATCAATATTGATAGCGTCAAGACGAAGTTCAAAGCTTTTGCAAGGGATTTTGAAAAATGAACTATTTTTCCAATTAGTGGTGTGTGTGTGCGCGCGTATATATATATATATAATTATATATATATATATATATATAATTATATATATATATATATATAATTATATATATATATATATATATAATTATATATATATAATTATATATATATATATAATTATATATATATATATATATATATATATATATATATATATATATATATATATATATATTCATGTATATAAATAAAATGTAATGAATGAACAACTATGGCACTTTTTTCATTTTGCAAAATATGTCATATCCTTCAAAGTATTATTTCGGCCGAGACAAATGCGCTGGGCTCATGACTCAGTCATTCCCAACGCTCCATATTAATTTAAATCTTACGGTTTGTTTGTCTGGTACTAAATGGCTCTCAGTAACCGTTAGAGTGGCTTACAAATGCACACTCATTCAAGAAAGGGGTAGAATTCTGCTTGCAATCCATTAGCATTAGCTTTCAGAATGGTGAACCAACGGGTGACTGCCTCTGCTTAAGCCCTCTCTTGCCGGGCGGGCTGTGTATTCGCCCTGCTCCGTGTTTGCATGCTCTCCTCGACAGGCAAATAGGGTGCGAGTCCCGTGAAACTGGGGGCTTCTGAAGCTGTCACCCTTGGTAATCGAATGCCGGACATTGAGCGCAAGAACGTTACAATGCTGCCCCACCCAATAATCCATTTGCATCCGTAAAAATCTTGTCTGTGTGCGCGCGCGGGGAAGGAGAGTTGCGGCTGAAAAACGGTCAGCCCTTGATAAAATGGGAGCCGGAAGAAAGAGGAAATAAAAGATGTACACCTTAATTATATAAGATGTTCAATCACTAATGTCACTTTCATTCTTCCGAACACAAGAAAAGTGCGTGAATCGATTGAAATTATGTTATTCGATCAGGTGGAGTGGATTAGAGGCAAAAGGCAAAAACCTGCAGATATGAAGTACCAAATAAAGTTTCAACCTAATGTTTAGTTCCAGCAATATCAAATTTTTATTTGAGAAGGCGACCTGAGTAAACATGAGAAAAACTCTTAATGAAGGTATTTTCATTGTAGATGTATCACATAAGGGCTGTTGTACGGCCTAAAATTTTAAAATGCTACGGATTTGGTTTTTCTGTGGGATGTTCTATACTGTTAAGAATACTCTTGCTGACTGTGGAAATACAAAAATGCGTTTCTGCAATATTTATGATGGAGTTAAGTACTTGATTTCTTTGCATTTTTCAGATGATACCTCTTCAAAATAATACATGAGCAAATTAATGCCGAGCGAATAATTTACTTTTAGAATATATTTATCTGATTGTCGATTTTTCGCATTTATCTATATTATATATTTATTTATCTTATTTAATTTTATGAATGGTCATTTCTGTCATTATGTAGGATTTTGTATGGGCCAATGAAGATGTTTAAGATGACGAAATTCTATTTGAAAAGAATACTATAAAAAGTTACTGTGATATACGGGATACGGAGACTTACAAACATACTGACTGCAAGGCTTTTGCAAAAGATGAGGTTTCTTGGATGCATGCAAGAAAAGCCCTTGGAAGATCTCTCCGCTGTCATTCTTTCGCCAGGATCCGCAAACCAAACCTTTCGCAGAGAATGAACCTTCGGAAAGATATGGAGGATGATGTATTCACCTGGTGGAAGAAAGAACATCGTGACGCAAGAACTAATGGAAATAGAAGAGACTTCTCATTGAAATGCATTGTGGGCAAAAGTAAGTGCATTGACCATTGATTTTTGTGCAATCAGAACAGATAAAACATATTTTGATGACACTTCATGTATCAGATGGTAAATATATACTCGAATGATTATCCAAACAAAAATTTCTTTAAAGAAAAGGATGCTTTTTATATTCGCTGCCAGAAGTCCAATGGTCGTCTTGAGTTTTGACTCATTTCCAACCCTTTTGGATAATTTTAAGGGCATACATTTTATATATCCGGCCTTATTAAATTAGTAAGAATCGGACGCTGGACATTTTAAGGCTTCTCAGCCATGTATTAGGAGAAGTTAAGAGAAAATATATTCAACGGAATGACTTAACGATTGTAATCCAAAATAATATAAATTCAGAGCTGTTCTCTCTACATATTCTCTCTGCATTTGTGGCTTTGATTTGCTTGCAGATTGTTTTCTCTTACCACTTGTGCCTAGACCAGGGGTGGAAATCCAGTATTGCATAGTTTCATACAGATCAGAAAGGGAAGTATATAAGTATATCCCCTAGAATAATATTTTATAACTGATCTAATTATCTATTTATTTTCCCCGAAAGATCAGATATGGAATGTTTACTTCAAAGAATTAATGGCACACAAACGAGAGGAGTGTCACGTACTTAGTGCAGGAAGCTTCTTTTATAATGATCACGTCTCGCCTTGAACATGATTTTTCATTTCACCAGAACATTTTATCATATATAGTATTTAGCAATTAAATGTTTAACAAGATAAAAATTACTGGATCCAAATGTAAGTAAGTGCCTGCCGGCTCATTAATCTGGATAGCTATCATGGTTGATAATCAAAAGATCACGGGTTCAAATACCTACAAATGTATACTGCCAATTTATCCCCCAGTCGAGCCAGTAGGAAAGAATGTTTTCAGTGCGGTAGAGGTATGTGAACCTCCTTAAACACTCGGGAGACGCAAAGGTTAAGTTTATCAATCTTCATCGTTTAAATGAGTTAATTTCGCGGGTTTCAAGAAATCAGATGACTTTAAATATAATGAAGTAGATTGGACAATTACTCAAATAATTTTGTAACCTTCAAAATTTGAGTTGTAAACACTACTTTTGCTTACAGGATAACATGAAAGTCAAATTTACCTATTGCTATCACTCAAAAAAAAGTCATCATTGTAGTTATTTGCAGGTTTCCGTGAAATATATTTATAGTAATTATGCAATCGAGTAAGTACGAGTACTAACTTCATCTTACTTAAACAGTAAATAATAACAGTATATCTGCAATATGAACCCTTTTTCCTTTCCTTTTTTTAAGTGAAATCTTTTTGTGAAAATTATCATTATGTGAGTACTGTTCAATAAAGAATCGTCTTACAATATAACATTTTTAACGACATAAGATATCTTTAATCGTTCTCTAAATTTTGATACTCTTACAAACTTATCTCCATGGGAAGGAATATTCTTTCTCTCTCTCACTTTTTTTTCCAGTCTTCGAAGACCTACAGGAAGTTATTTTTTATAACTTCCAGCTCATATTAGATATATCCTTAAAAATTAGTTCTTTACAGCCTTCACTAACTGCTCCTTATCATTACAATTAGATTTCCGCGAAATTGTTTCCACTCATTGTTTAACGGAAAAAGGTCTCATGGGATAGATGAGGACTCAAAAAGAGAATGAGAAACTCAATTTGCGTTGATTTTCACGAGATTACCAGAAACAGAATTTGCTATGTGCAGTCGTGAATTATTGTGGTATAGCACCGAGCTTATTGATTGAAATGTACCCATTTGCCATTTGTATTCATTTGAAAAACTTTCAGTACATCCCTATTATATGATCCATTGACACGTTTTTGGCCTGGTGCTATACGTTGATACATCATTCCTCGATTATTCAATAGGATACTATCATGACATTCCTAGCAGAAGCCACCAATTCTTTTTTTGGTGCTGGTGTTTTCTTAGGGTATATTTTTGTTTCCTCTCAAGATCAAAACGATGTGGCCAAGTCTCATATATACTGCTAACCTTCCCAGGAATCTTTTCATCTTTCAACTTCAGTTTCAAACATATCAACTGGCGAAAATCTCGTTGCTTGGGCTTTAATAGTTTCAGATCCCACGTTTGTACGCAAAATTTTTCTATCGTCAATGTTTGGGTGGGACCCGGCGATGTAGTCAATATTTTATAATTTGCTAATAAGGTTATTTAATGACCATTCTTTCAGAATGGCCGAAGTGATGTTCATCTTTACTCCCGTAAAGCAGTGACTAGAGCTCTGGATTCATCTTCTTTTTGTAATTTCTTTATACCTTTAAAACCTTCTTCTGGTGGTATTATAAGGAAGCACAGGCACTTCATAGGCCTCCTATAGAATTGCGTAGGAAACGGCTGACGATTTGTCCCGGCGAAAGCAACATATCAAAGCAGAGTATTGTTCACACGGATTACCCCGTAAGCAAAGCAAACACACTTCCAATCGACACCACTCCTATTGATTCTATTTTGCACTCAAATTAATCAAGCTTAACCTGGTTATATAATAGTATTTTTAGGGAAACTTATGAGAAAAACGATAATGATTAACATTTATTGAACCGTTCTGATGGATACCATTTTTTGTTTGATTAATTGACTTAAATCTGATTTAAAATGAATTTTGACTGTTGTTCTAGATAGAAATACGTACTACGTTATGAACGTGGTGGTAAGCGAAAATGACAAATAAATGCGTTTGATCGATAGCCCAATGGCTGCAGCATCGGGATGGCAAGTTGTAGATTCGTGGTTCGAGTCCAGGTCAGGGTAGCTATTTTGTGCTTATGATCCGCTCGATTTCATCTTCCCCACCATTCCTCAGTTCGTCTTTTATACGTGTTCCTATTCCTTTTCCTTATATCTCTATCCATTGGAATTAATATTTGTATATGTATGTGTGTTAAACATATATATATATATATATATATATATATATATATATATATATATATATATATATATATAGGGTTCGTCCGGAAAATAAGTGTACTGAGCTCAGGAAAAAAAATTTATTACACTTTTACATATCTTAAGCTAATATTCCTCAAAATAGGACCCTTGTGAGTCGATACACTTGTTCCAGCGGCGTTCCCATTCCTGCAACGCTCCCGCGAAGGCATCACCGGGAACCTCTCGAAGACTCGTCGTCGACCTCTTCTCTGCCCTCCACGAACATCTTGTGCCACCGAAAGATCATGTTTCTGGACATGGCTGACCCCCGTAAGCCTGGTTAATCATACCGACAGTTTCGGTAGACGATTTCCCAAGCTTTACCGCAAATTTGATGGAATAACGCTGCTCCAAAAACTTCGGCATCGCGTTCCGTGACGTGGGTCGAGCGTGGAGGTTCGCGTTAACAGAGCTCCTCACTACACCACAGCTCAGAGCCGACTGCCTTTTTCAGCGTCGCTTGCCAACATACCCCCCTCCAATCGCAGCCCGTAAGAGCGGTGGTGGGCGCGCCCAGCCCAGGAGTCAGTACACTTATTTTCCGGACGAACCCTGTATATATAGTGGTGGTAGTGTCAGCCAGTACTTAGCCTGACGAAATTAACCCATTCGCCTGTTCCATTCCCAGCGACGGCTATGGTTTCCCAGAAAGATCTAGTATCCGAAAAATCACACATAGGTAGCGCTGAGGGTGCTGAAAGAGGCTTGCCCGGGAATCAAACCGGGGCCCTCCGGTCAGCAGTTCAACTCACTACTCCTGAACTATTGTAACTCTTAACTATTATATAGAAACATAAACACAGTAATCAACCCGAAGGTCGGTTTTTTAGGTGATGGTAGAGTTCACCCAGTAATAAGCCCGACGGTGCGTGAAATTCACACACCAGGGCCTTTCCCTGTGCCGGTTATGGTATCCCAGGAAGACCTGGTACCCGAAAAGTCACATAGCTTGGGTGCAGCTGCAGGTGCGCAGATAGCCTTCCCCGGGAATCGAACCCGGGCCCCCTTGTCACCAGAGCAACGCTCTATTCCCTGGGCTACCGCGACCCACAAATAATATGTATATATATATATATATATATATATATATATATATACAATACATATACAATACATATACATATATAAATAATATATAAACGCAAAAAAAAATATTTTTAATTAAAAAAATATTATTTAGGAATCGCGCTGTTTTTGCTCTATACAGGCCAGATTTGCATTATTTACATTTTTGGCATCTTAATTTATTGTCTTGTTTGATTTAAAATTATTTTACGGATGTTTCTGGTAATGATAATTTTTTACTAAAGGAAGGGTTATTACATTGCATCATCAGGACAATGAAAATTGACAACAATGTGACTTCTGACCATTATGACAATATCATATACTGGCTAAAATAATTTGAAACTTTCGTTTACAATTCTTTCGTATATTTACTATATACTCGTATTAAACTCAGCTGTAAAAGAGGCAATTTAGGAAAAACTATGCTTAAATTTACTGCCGGAGACCTTAGTTGTGCCGTTCGCTTAAAAATTGAGTTTTTGAAAATTACTTATCAGATGCAATTTATAGTTGCCCCCATTAAGTGGAATGTGAGTAATTAATTTTTTTAGTTGTTTTGGGAGAATCCTGTGACTGATCGGTGTTAAATTTAGGACAGGTGTCCGCGTTTGCCAGTGTTGCGTCGAAAGGTTGATTATTATAAAAAAATATGGGCTAATATGTTGGATCGCAATGTGATGTTTTCGTTGTTTGGTTTGCTTGGGTTTGTGATGCCGGTCAGAAGTGGAGCTAGCGGGATGGAGGCAATGGGTGGTTGGGTTGGTGGATGAGGCAAAAGCTGCTCTGGAGGTGAAAGGGAGAGGAGGTAGAGAGGAGCAGGAGAAGGGAGGTGGACGCATGGGGAAAGGAGTGGGATTGAAAAAATGTGGATTTTGTTCACGGGTTTCCGTGGCGAGCGAGAGAAATAAAGGTAGGTACGCGGGGAAAAATCGAAACGCGGTGGAGACGAGGGGGAGGGGGTACGAGGGAGGCAGGGGGACGATACGGGTGAGGGTGAAGGAGATGGAGAAAGACGCCAGCCCAGCGTGTGCCTGGTTGGAGAGGGGGGGGGGAGGGAAAGGGGGACGCGATTAAGCTCGGACGCACGATTGTATACATTTTTGTCCCGCCTTGCTCCATTTCCATTTCATTCACTGTCGTCTACGCCTTGTATGCTGCATGTCCGTGTGAACAACCCACGCGTACATGCTTCGACGGTCGTTGGTTCTCGTCCCATTTGGAGGGAAAACGGATTGCTGACAGAGATCAGTGCAATTATTATGAACGTCATCCAAGGGTGTACCACAATGTAAGGGTTCTAAATAATCAACTACAATTTTTCCAGAGATGTTTTACTGTTATTTATGTGGATGCATTAACATCAAATCGAAGCTAAAAGTAGTTCTGTGAACATTTTCAAAAGCTTTAATAGTTGTAAAATAGGCAATCATTATGAAATGGGGAGTACTTTGATATGGAGCGCTGTTGTGTGCGGCTCAGAAACGTGGTCACTGAAGCAGGAGGATAGACGTGGATTGGAAGTTTTGAAATGTCGGTGTGGAGATGATTGGAGAAGGTGAAATGGACCGAAAGGGAAACAAATGAGGAAGTACTTTGTGTGGTGGGCGAAGAAAGGGGTTTGTGGGGAGAAATCCTATGGAGGCAGGAAAAAGGGATGAAGGGCGTATTGACTGGCAGTGGGATGCTGAAAGCTGTAATAGAGGGGAGAATATTAGGCAAACAAGGAAAGGGCAGGAACAGGATAGGGATGTTGGACGGGATGAAGGGAGTACTCGGAGATGAAGAGGGACTTGATGTAGATTAGGTTGCTGGATTTTGTGGTTTGTTAGGAGACACAAAATATTTATTTGGTAGTTGTGTCCATCCAAAAACCTACCTAAATCGGTAGATTATTTAATAATAATATCGAATGGGGTTTGATAACCTAGCGAATAAAGCCTTCAGTTACAGACTAGAAGGACTAGTTTTGATTCTCGGGGAATGTTTTACACCCCTAGCTTCATTAAAACTGCGAACATTTTCGATTTTCGGATCTCCCTGGCAAACTGTTGGCAGCCACGGGAAAAACTACTGGAATCCATGTGACCTCATCGTGAATTTCAAAATCCCTAGGTTACTTAGTATGCAGAACTAGCTTTGGATGATTCACTGAGGCTTTCCAAGGACTATGTGGCTCGTTAACACAGAAATAAAAGTTGATCAACAGCGTATAATACGTGTATAAAATATATGTGAATCGATCCATTGAAGGAAAAAAGCCGCCATGATATTTTCCCGTAAAGAGTACGGGCTAGTGAAAATGAACTCGATTTAAAATTATTGATTTAAGAAATATACAATTTTTAGAAACCATTGAAGGATACCTTATTTTAATACTGAAAATGTCATTGTCCTTCCAACCGTTTCATCTAGCACATCACCTAAAGAACTTTTCTCCCGCAGTCCTTCATGTCCGACCCGATGCAATTTTATGTCTGTGAGAACCATTTCAATACACTGCAAATGTAAATTATATAATAAATATATTTTTTAATTAATCTTGAAGTATGATACTTCGCCGGTGTCTCTGAAAAAATATTGTAACGATAATGGTAAGCTATGGGTCGTAAAACTTTCCCACGGACATATTTAATTTGGTCGGATTATTATTTCCAATAATGAAAAAATGAACTCAAAATTTTTAATGTATAGTAAACTATCATTTCCCGTTTGTCACAATGAAATGCAGTTCTTCATTTCTGAAGTCAAAGTGAAGTTATTATATCGAAAGTAAAGAGATTTGATATCCTAGTGGTAGCAAGCTTGCTGTAACACCGTGAATGAACTCATAACTGTGGCATTAAAGAATGTGACACTATGCACACTTTAATGAAATGACAATGGAGTGGACAGTTGATATGGGTGGCCATCGGTCTTCCATTGTGTCTGCAAGCGGAAGAGAATCCTTAATTAGCTAAAAGGAAAGAGTGGTCGAGTCCAGGGGGAAAGCTGAGTTCATAGCGACGTAGTAGGAATGGGAGGGGGGCCGGGTCTGACAGCTGCGTAACAACATCCCAAGTTGTTTTAATGCTGGAGTGGTTGTCTCTCCATCTCTTAATTATCGGGGCCTCAGTTGGTCGCTTTTCCGTCTTCATGCAGTCCGATAGGCTTGGACGTCCCCATTGTCTCTCTCAAGCATCTCGGATCCCTTACCCACGTTATGTTTCAACAAGTCCTCAAATTTAAGCTGTCGTGATTTTCGAATTCATGCTTACTTGTGAGAACAGCAGTTATTCTTTTCAAAAGAAAACGATCTGTGTGGAAATAATGAGATAAATTTATCCTTGTATCATGAAGAACTTTTGACAATATTAAAAAAAACTATTTTTCTTGGAAAATTTTCAAAGGATGGAACTATTATGAATTTAATACTCTAAAAAATTCCTTTTCTTTGGTGACCAAATCAAATCCTCGCTATTTTGATTTATGGTCTTTAAAAACACCGTAAAAAGGGAGAAGGTTAAAAATCTAAAATATCACCATTTTCCTAGAGTTGAGGATTCCTCTCTTCGATTGCCATTTGGAACATAAAAATTACCATCAAGAGCTTAAGAACTTTTTTTAATATGATGATATATTATTTCAGTGAGAGATATAATGACAACTTCCTTGAACTTGTCAAAATATGAAAGGAAAAGAGAATGAGAAGAAAAAATAAGGATCCCCGACATCGTATGGAAGGGAGCTACAGTTTACGCAATAAAAATGACCATCCCACCCTGGTCACTTGAGCGGTTGAATTTAGTCTTTATATGATTTAGATTTCATTGTCCGCGTATAAAAGGGTGGTGGATGTCCGCAAGCACAAGATTTTCACCATAAAATGATGACGTCAACGCTCAAATGGTATACCAATTACTGGAATGCATTTCGGGCGTGCTATCGGAATTTTTTTGTCTCTTTTAAGGCTTCCGGCATCCCCCCCGTTAATATTCCGAGAGCATATTGATTTAGTGAGCTTGAATGAGATACCCAAATACCCGTCCAGGAGGGTTGTTTCGTGGAGTCCTTAGGTAATTCAATCAAGCGTAATTTATCGATCGTCAGTGTTTTTATCGTAATCCAGGCCAAAAAATCTGACGCTGTGATTTTGGTTAATGCTTTCCAGAAGTCTATACAGGATGGGTCTATAATAGTAAAAATCTTGAAACAGTGATGATCTGAGTACAAGTGATTTGCGCTTTTCAATGGAAAATAAGGTTAATATTATTAAGATAAATTTACATAGTTTGATGGTATTCCTAAGGTACTAGAAAAACTCATGGTGTAACAAAATTGTCCTAGGGATGCTAAACCGTAAAAGCGTATGGTGTTTTGTAATGAGTGTAGCAATTTAGTTTCTGAGTGACAATTCTGAATAATAGAAATATTTCTGGGATGATTTGTAACGAAGAGCTTGTTGAAGAATAAGGGAAAAGTAACTATAGGAATCACATTCGAAGGAGAAATATGTTGCTGTAGCACACGCCTACAGAATATAGTTGAAGAGGCTGTAATGTCTCATAAGGTGGGACGGAAGCAATACGGTGAGAATTCTGTGGTAGCTGTAATAATGGGAGAATCAGCAGCAATGCTGAACACAAGAGATGCTATCTCTAGGGATTATAATGGTTATCTTAAGGAAAAACAAAACGACAAAGAGCAAAAATTTTTTAACTACCATCACGACGAATATTACACCGGAGTAAAAAAAATGTCCACAAATAAATATGTATATATATATATATATATATATATAAATATAAATATATATATATATATATATATATATATATATATATAAACACAGATATAGATTTTTAGAATATAGAGACACAAAGAAAGGACACTCACAATTTGATTCTGAAGACGACAGCCGTGCTGTCGAAACGTCAAATAACAAATTGTGAGTGTCCTTTCTTTGTGTCTCTATATTCTAAAAATCTACATCTGTGTTTTTATATATTTGTGCGTCGCCGAAGAGCGTTCCATTTCGAATATTTTATGTATATATATATATATAATATTTGTGGGTTGCGGTAGCCCAGGAAGTAGAGCGTTGCACCGGTGACAAGAGGGTCCCGGGTTCGATTCCCAGGCAAGGCACTCTGGGCACCTGCAGCTCCACCCAAGCTATGTGATTTTTCGGGTACCGGATCTTCCTGGAAAACCATAACCGGCACAGGGAAAGGAACTGGTTTCACTACCCTGAACCCTGTGTGAACATTCACACGCCGTCGGGCTTAGCACGGGTGAACTCTATCCTAACCTATCAAACCGACCTACGGGTTGATTACTCTGTATATGATATATATATATATATATATATATATATATATATATATATATATATATATATATAAATATATATATATAACGATTGTACGGAAAAACTCACACGAGGGCCCCAATAATGGGCTGACCCAATATAACACAAATAGAACAGAATAGCAACATTTAAAAGAAGACTCACACGGTAAATTGTTCGAGATTTCGGCCCTCTCAGAGGCCTTCTTCAAGAGAGACTGCTCTTGAGACACCTAGCCGACTCAAGGACTCCTTCTTCCCACGGACAATACGGGATAGCAACTGCAGGGTTATAGCTAGCAAAAATTCCACTTGCCACCCTCAGCGTCTAAAAAATAATTAGTTGTATTTAAATGCATGCTCTTCCACTAACCTTATGTGTTTTGTTATAATAACCCATTCTTTCCGAATGACCTCATTCGTGTTCTGTTCATCTGTTTTTAAGTTTCCCTTTCAATCCCTCGTCCCTCTCCGCGGGGGAAATTCCTGCTACCTGCAACGTTGGGTCGCATTCCCTGCCTTTTACAGACCCTTTGGGGGGTAGAGTGTTTTGTGGTGCATTTTCATGTGGTAGTGATGTTTCATTTTCTTGCTTGTTGTGTCCTGGCTTCCGTGTTGTAGGATGGCTTTCGTGCTGCATCATGGGGTGCAGTTTTTTAGTTGTTTTGCGGTATATGTGTTTGCATGAGTATTCGATGAAGGGATTTTTGCATGAGTGTGTGCGCTGCTGTGTGTGTAATTTTCCGTGTTGTTTTTTTGCATGTGGTATTTTTCCTTTTTACGGTTGGTGACCTAACACCCCCTGCCACACGCCCTTGCGGCGGCTTGCGGGGTATTATGTAGATGTAGATGTAGATGTATGTATGTATATATATATATATATATATATATATATATATATATATATATATATATACATACTCGTGTATATATATGCATACAATTGAAATGAAAAGTGGAAGAATATTTAAATAAAATTCATTCAGTTTCGGGGAGAGTCGAGAAACACCGAAGCTATTGTAATCTTTGGTTTCTTAAGCAGAAAGGAAAGAACGTTTTCATGAAAATGTTTTTTAATTTCATGAAAGAAGGATTATGAATTTGGTTTCGTGGAAGGTTAAAGTCTTTCAAATCTGAAAATATTTAGACAGTTCTATAAAGACATTAATAAGATTAGGCAGCTCTATAAAAAGCGTATCGTAAGCAATCCAAAGAAGAGGAACGATAAAGAAGATTGAAACAAATACATTTAATGTGATTTCAACTTTTCTTCATTTATAATGCACGTAATGAGATCAAAATGTGGGATTAAAGAAAGTTTATTTATAAGGTTGGTAATAATTTTATATTTTGTAGACTTCGATAGATTCAAGTTGTCGGTATGTGAAGTAGTCGCTGGCCGTAAAAGATACAAGACGTTTATTCTGACATTTTCTGAGGTCGGAAACTTTTCAGACCACCCTCGTAAGCAAAATTCACATTGAGCTTTATTTTAAAACGTGGTGACAGTAATAAGTGGTAATGAGTAGAATTTTATTGTGTAGGCATGATGCATCCATTTTCGCCAATTGTTTTACTACACAACTCAATTTCAGCACAGCTTAATCTCCTCGGGTGTGAAAACATTTTAATGAAACTGGGAGGTATAATAAAAGGATATTATTGGAAATGGATGTTAAGTCATTTTTAACCCACATTTGAAATTGCATCTAAGCATTAGATAATTTTGTTGGCATTATTAAATGGTGTGATGAAGTATTAAAAACGTATTTTTACCGAACGGCCATTGGCCATTTCCGAAACTTCGGATTTTTAAGGAAATGAAGTGCATCCAATATCGTATGCACAGAATGATTTTTGAAGGATATTATTTCAATTAAATAAAATTATTTTATTTTTCTATTCTATTCCGCATGTTGTAGACCGAATCCTTTTTAATATTATTCCCCAACTTGCTCCTCAAATGTAGTCGCCTCGCTAGGATTTTCTTGAAATCGCGGCTGACACTACCTGAGGAGACAAAAAGCGTCGAATACTGATGCTTGGTACTTATTTGAAATTTTCTGTTGATGTGAAATGAAACTCTGTAGTCTAAAATCAAACCGTGTGATTTAGTGCTTCTGTTGAGAAATGTACAGTCTATTTACGTGTAGGTAGAAATGCTGCAAAGTTACAAAATACTTAAGCATCTATCTGTTCTTGCGGAAGTGTTAACTTAATAATGCCGGTAATTTTTTTGATTAGATACGGTAACATAAAATTTGTTCTTGGCTATTTTTAATGGGATGTTTTGTCAAAAAATAGACATAAAATATAAGCCTGGTGGGTAGGTCGTTCAGCAACTGGCTGGAGATTCAAGTTTGCATTGGTACGTGTACGCGATCACTCCTTAAAATCTCAAAGGTCCGAGTTTCTCGTTACCAGCACCTCGTGGGAAAATGAAATGGTGTCACAGTTGCATAATTGACTTCTGAAATACATACATACGTGCCTCATGTTTTGATCTAGCCTCAAATATACAAGAATAAATGCTTTTTTTCAATGAAAACACGGTTACTGAAGTGATCTGTGAGAGAAGAAAATTCGTCTACCAAGCTATCTAATATTATTTCAAATAATTTATTGATGTCTTGATTTAAGGAAATGACTTTGTCTTCGTGAAAATAATTGAAGTCCGAACAGTAATATAGTGATAAGTATCGGCAATGCTAGGGAAGCATGTCGCATATCCTCCAATCAGTCCCCACTCCGGGTAGATTCTGCCACAAAATTTGGAACAAAACAATGTAGAATATCCCCTTTTACTAATTTCTTCCAGACTGGTATATCTATTTTGTCTATGATAGATGCATGCGCTACAGCTATTCTGGTTTTTAAACTTATATCGAGGTCTGATACTTTGAATTAAATTCAACAGACATTTTCAGGGTCTAATCCTCCCTGCTGTCGTTGATGTATTTCCATATCTTAAATGATAAGATAATTTATTTAATAAGCTACTCAGCATAATTATTTTATTGTGGTGACGTTCAAGAATTCGTTTTGGGGGGGAGTTTTATTAAAATGACAGATTGAGAAATAAGAATTTTGGAATTATTCAAATAAGGGAAATTTTTTGACCACTCGCCAACATATATTATTTTTCACTAGCGCTAATTAATTAATTTTTTATTTGTATTAATTAATATTTTAATATTGAATCCATTTTTGTCAAAATCGCTGGCGCAATTATTTTTTATATCAATAACCATGAAATAACGTGACAGAAGGCAGATGACATTCAACGCTTCGAGCCTCGATTCGACTGCAAATCCAGGTTAATGATTCAATTAAATCAATGAGAAATGCTTACATTACATTTTTATCTTACTAGATTTGAGGTTGCATTTTAATTGATCAAGCAATGCATCAGTCTCATTGTATTAATTTAAAAGCAAGTTGTTCATTTTTTTAACGCCACCGATTAACAGCTATAGTTTCTCTCAAATAGTTTTTAACTCCACGTTATTTTTCATCTCAGATATGGAGAAATAGTTTGAACCAAATAGTTGATGTTTTTATATTAACTCTTAAACTACCGCTTATGCTCGGATAAATTACATTTTTCCTGTATAATATGTGCCATAATGTGTGGCATTTTTATTCATTACATGCCTGGAGAGTGATCATTTATTTAGCATTTTAAAAGTTATTTTTGATTTTATTAAGCCAATTTCACTGTACTCCACTGTTTTTAGACACAATTACACATCAACGCAAGTATTTGTGTACTTAAAGGTCAGCTACTGGCGCTTCCCTAACCAGATATAATTTTCAACGTATAGCTTCAATGATCAGGTGAGTAAAAGAGTGGATATAGAGAGGCACAACATTTACCAGATAAACAAACAAAAATAAAAAACCTATGTTTGTTCTCAATAAACAAAGACATAGAAATGAAAATATTGTTTTCCAAGTATTTCTTTTTAAAAATTGGTACAGCGCATTTTCGTATAAAGTGAATTTATTTTTTTCCCGTATGAATTTGTTGGAAAAATAGTGCTGATAACAGGCGAGTAAATACGGTATTTTATTTAGGAACGCATGAAGCTTTGGTGCGTAGTTCGAATTGATGTTTATTCATTGGTGGGATGCATCCGTGCGTCATCTGTGTTCTAAACTGGATGCGTTCCCCGGTCCGTGCTTGCTAGTTTGAAACGTTAAATTTGACGAACTGCAAAGAATTAAGAATGTTATGAACGTCGAATTCAACTTAAAAGATCAATTTTTCTCCCATAATGATTCGTCCTCCATTGGGGGAAAGAAAAGCTCCCGTCATCAATTATCTTTGAAACTTGGCTTACTGCAGCGCAAAAATTGGAGCGTTGCGAGTTTCGAAATAAAAGTCTAGTTTAAAAGATGAAAATAGACATGAATGCTTTGAAGTTAAAATGAGTAGGTTTCATTTTATGACTTGGAATGACAAACAAGTCTTGCCTCTCCATCGTCTAAAAATGCAATTACCAATCTATATAAAGCTCTTCCATTGACTCGCACATTAACGGTAATGATATGCAATCGATACATTAAAAAAAAAGCGTTTTTACAATCGGTATTCGAGAACTTAAATTAATACTTAATTCTCTAAAAGCCGTAATAACATTTAGAGGGAAGGCTAAAATTTACTGATTGTATTTTTAGACTGCTTGCGCCTACATTAGTTTAACTATGTTACATCTCGCGTATACGGGTAACACGTAAAATTTACCCTCACTTAAGCAAAACATATTCAGTAAAATATATCCACTCCAATCTCAATTTTTTATTTTGCAACTAGTCTATTTCTTTTTTATAGTAATCTGAGTACAAATTATCTCACTTAAAATAGGATATTTATTAAGGAAATAAATAACTGCTGTATATTTATTTTCGATTTAGTCTTAGTTTTTTAAATTAAATTAAATTATCATGTACATCTTTGCCTCAAGATTGGTTGACGGCAACGCTGAATATCAACTGACTCAGAACTTAACGTGATCACAATTTTTAAAAGGTGAAATCTAATTCACCATTTACATAACTGCATGATAGCGTAATCATTAGGAAAAAAAACTAGTTTGTCCGAAAATATTTAGAGCAGGTTTTATAGACGCTTCGTCGTTTTTCTCCCCGATGTAGCCCATGTCACTACCTACGTGGATAAGAAAGCATTCCCTTTTCCCTTTTGAAAGTTGCTTGTTTTGGGTTAGGATTTCAAGGCATATGGTGTACAAGGGGGTGGCGGGTGTCCCTCTTTCAATGAAGCGAGACAGAAATGAATTGATTTCATAGGGCAGGATTGAGAAAACGGCTTGAGGCGACCCCTCTCTCATTCCTCTAGCGAAGAGGGGACATGATGGAGAGTGACGCATCCGCGAGGGGAGCGATGGAGACGTCCGCGGTCTCCGAGGGGAGCCCTCGGGTTTGGGTCCTTAAGGGCCGCACGACAGGGAGGCGGAGGGCGGATCGGGGAGGACCCAGGCGTGTGTGTGTGTTTTTTTGTATCCGTCGCGTGACATGTGGTTTGGACCGGCTCTCTATTCACCTTGACAGGAAACCATTAATTTGATGGCTGCACCCGCCATTGGGAAGGCGGGCGTTCGATCGCTCGGACGTATCGATCAAGGACGTGGTGCGGGTGATAAAGGTGGAGGAGATGGGGATGGGGGAGGAGGAAAGAGGGGGAGGGGAAAGCAGGGAGAGAGGCATGGGGACACTCACCCTCGCCCCCTCCACTGCCTCCTCCACCGGTTTCTCCTCCCCGCCTCTCTCGTTACGTTCTTTTCTCGTTGCAATGGCACTCCCGACTTCCTTCCTTCCTCATCCTTTCTTCGAATCGGGACGGTTGGATTTTTGATGGCTGAGTGGCGGATTTATGCAGAAAATCCGAAGGTATAATTCCGATTCTGAGAAAAATTGAACACGATTCCTTCGATTTTTTTTGCTGGAGATTTTCTGGTTTCTTGTCATATTCCCTCGAGGCTGTGCTGTAGATAGTACGGGGAATAACCGAACAACAGTTTTGTATCTCCTTGCGCAAGGGATAAATAAAAAAAAACTTATGTGTATTTATCCTGATTTTTTGCAAATGAAAATAATAACCTCAGCTCTGGAGCATCTGCTATGAAATTTTCATCGGTCTCATTATTCTCTTGTAATTTTTATTGGGAATTATACAGTTTTTGTCAGTCTATAGTTATTTTGTGTTTCATATTTTTACATGTTGATAGGTTTTAATTCATATATTACTGAATGGGAAATGCAGGGCGTTCCTCAACCACTTCATTGACTTCGTGTAAGTGGTACAAAACATTAGTTCCCTATAGTAGCAGAATCATAATGAAACCGCTTATGTGCTATGTTATGTGTTTTATATTAAAAATAGATTTGTAATATATATGCATATATTTATTAATTTATCGTATAAATATTAATTTTATAAATGGTCACATTTATTTATTCAGAGTGAAAGTGGTATCCTCGCGGAGAGATTTAACTTTCAACCCCACTTTCTATTCCGCAACTGGAAGGGAGCTCCATAGTAACTCCTATGGAGCAATCCAACATTTAGAAGAAAAGAAAATATCAGATGGGCCAGCTCCTGCCATGATTTATCGATAATGTTGACGTTTCGTTTTCGCATATCGAAGATTCCCTAGTTCTAAATATTCTATTTATGAACTACTTGCACATAATGTAATAAAGTGGGGTGCGGTAGTCCAGAGATAGAGCTTTGCACTACTGACCATAGGGCCCGGGTTCCATTCCCGAGCAAGGATCTCTGGGCACCTGCAGCTCCACCCAAGCTATGTAATTTTTCGGGTACCAATTCTTCCTGGGAAACCATAAAATGGGAAAAGGAAAGGAACTGGCCCCCCTACCCTGATGTATGAATTTCACACGCCGTCGGGCTGAACTGTACTGGGTGAACTCTAACATAACCTACCAAACCGACCTTTGGGTTGATTACTGTGTTTATGTTTTTATAAATATAGGTAGGAGGAGTAGTAATCAGGACACGTATTTTATATCAGTACTTTTAGTTCGGAGGCATGTATTTTAGATAATTTTATTCACATTTATTATTCGACTCTGTATTAAAGAACCCGGCTGGACGCTCATTCTTAAGCATAATGTTGAATATTTTACCGTATGAGTCTTTCCTTTATTCATTAATATTTTTTATTTCAATATTTAGTTTAAATATTCTATTTAAATTTACCTAGGGGCTGACATATTGTAGAATTGATTTTAAGGGGTGAATACTTGAAAAAATATATCTTATAAATTCGCCAGGAGAGATGTAAACAGAAAACAATTGGACGCTCATGCGCTCATAAAAAAACAACCTGGTCACAGTTGATGCTTCTCAGTTTATTTACCTTTGTTTTATATTGATTTAAATGGAATATATTCGTACTTCATGTCAGTTACGTTCTAATCCTGGTGCTGAGATTCAGAAATAACTCCAATAAAATCTGTCTTAGTGATTGTTCATGATGCTGGACAAGTGAAATCCTATCGCTAATTTCCTGCTGGTGTCGCTTTAATCCTTTGATTACCAGTAATCGTTGTATTGGAGTCTAGGATTATAAGCCTCAAACACCACACATTACAGAATAATGGGTGACATATTTAGGCACGAAAAGATCCCAAAATAAAAGTGATATTTCATCAAGTATCAATAAGTAACGCCACCGAAGGTCTTCGTTGGGAGTAGTGTTTAACGCAGGAGTCATGGCAATATTTTCATGATGAATTGAATTACTAGTTCAAAGAATTGCGGAAAATACCACCACAGTTACTTTAATAGGGACATGGATAGTTACTCTAATGGAGACGGAGAGGGAATTCCAGGGATCCAGATACGATTCCCGTTCAAGGCGACAGATTTATGAGCTGTGAAATTTCTACATTTGAATTAATAGTGCATAGAAGTTGAACGGCTCATGAAAAATGAAAAAAATGTGATTTTTTTCTAAAATGCATTGTAAATACATCGATTTTATGTTATTGAAAACGATTTCGTTGAAAAACTAGAATGATAAATATTGAAAATATGTTAGGGACTACCTTGAAAAATCCTAAAGAGTATTTAACCTTATATTTTCTAAAACTCTATCAAATTTATATTTTAGGAAACAGAATTGAAAGGGAAATTTTACGATGGAACCGATAAGCAAATATTAGAATAAACGGGAGTGATGTAGACAATGGTGTCGTTTGGTCGGTAGTTGAACTGTATATTTCCTCCCACAAGGGGACAAGGATGAAAAAAAATCTGCGAAACCTGCAGAGGAAGACATTAAGATTTAGACAAACATCGAAGATGTCAAGATGACAGAGAGATTCTGAAGGACATAAAAGCTACTCAATTTATATTGGATTGACAATAGTGACAGAACAAGAGATGAAAAATTACTCCAATCGGAAGAGTATTAGCGAAGTCCTCTAGCGCTCGCATAGGTACAGTATCTTACAAGCATGAATAATCGATGAAGTTAAATCCAGCGATGCACGGGAGATTCCTGAATTAATTTTGGTTGTTTGAACTGAAACAGTATTTCCAATTTAATTCCTTTCCGCTTATTTAAAGCACCCATTTGTTGGGCTTGACTCGCATTTCCGCACAGCTGGAGTATTGGTAGAGGTTTAGTTTTTAATATTTATTTTATTCGTATTAATAACGTCAGTTGATTGAGGGTGGGAAAAGTAGCAACGGACCAGGGGGGCTCATGGGGCGGCGGGGGTTGGAGGGTGACGATATCTTTCAGTTAGGGGCAAAGTAGGTGGCAGGTCGAGCTGGATTTCACCGGGCGAGAGAAGTTCGTGGCATGAAAGGAATGCATTGTGAATTGAATCGGAAAAGACTCGGCCTCCCAACTCCACCCTTTCCCATAACACCAGTCTCCTCGTAAATTCCTCATTCGTCGAGTCAAATAGCGGCAGTGGTGATGTTTTGTGTTCTTTCGGTTTAATCCCTCCTCTTCGCAAAATCCTTTGCGGTTCCGGCTTAGTAGGCCTGCACGCACTTTGGTTGCCTGATGCTGCGTGCTCCTCGTCGGAGGGTCACGTCACCCGGGGGCGTACCAGTGAGGGGAATTCGGACGGCGGCTATTTTGAGCTCTCGAAATCCGGTGAAGCGATCATACGCATTTTATCATGGTTACGCATTACCATGCGAATGAAAGAGTGATATTAGAAATCCTATATACACTCAGTATTTCACAATCATATATTGCTAAATATCAAAACATATATAATATCTGTATTCATGAAAAATTTTATTGAATTTGCAACCATATTTTTTTAAATTTTTTAAATAATTTTATACCGAATAAAGAAAACAATGATTCTATGAGAGGAAATGCTGAGAAAATAATGAGTTCTCCAAATTTTGGTAGTTCTATTGCAGATGGTATAATATTCGCCATATTTTTCTATGAGAAGGATCTCTGTTTTATTAAAAGTGGTAACCATTTACTTCATTAGCACATTAACCCGCAGCAATTAACGTGGATCGTAGACTTTTGCAGCGGTTATAAAAAAATCGTAATCCCTAATTTGTCCTTTACGCGTTTCAAAAAGCATTAACTATTTCACCCACTGTTTTACTCCCACTTAAAAATATTTTCAATGGATAAACTTTACGTGTAGTTTACGGATGGTCGCTGTAATTTTCATTTAGGTGTATAATGTAGCCCGATGACTATTTCATTCCAATCTCCTTGCCGACTTTCGAAGATAGTGCTTGAATGTTGCATTTTTACTTATAAATACTGCTAAAAATACATATAAATACATATGCTGAGGGTGACGAGATTTTCTGTGTGTAGAGTACCTTTCCACCGAATATTTCTCTCGCGGTAGTAAGCATCACCACGTACGAAGCGATGAGACGAAATGTGTCCGAGTAATTAACGGGAGAGACTCGATGAACCACTAAATGCTCCACATCTAGAAAAACCCGTTAAAAAATCAGCATAAACCAAAACCGCGAAAATCTACATCCAATGTGTCAACTGCGTATTACTGACACGTTAAATTTATCAAATACGAAATATTTTTCCATACAATGTTGTGGATTGATATAATCTAATTCATTTTCTGGTACATGTAACATGATATTATATGCACCTTGTACCATAAACCAGTTATTGAAATCATAAAGTTAATCCTTAGGACTTATTTTTGTAAATATTAATTAGACATTTAAGTATAAGAGTTACAATTTAAACAATTATTATTCTATATAGTTTACTATAATTTAGGTTTATTAGCATAAACAGAGGGTAGCGAATACAAAATCTGACCGCTGCACATGGTTTTATATCCGGGTGGATCAGGTGAGTTTCAATTTCATCCGGGCTTGGTGATTTTTCTCCGGCCAAATATACTGGGAAATATCAGTCGGCTAAGCGTAGTACGTGTATACATTGGAATGCCCCAGACTGATCAGTTGCGAGTGGCGGATGGAGGGTCGGGACGGAGAATGTTAGGAACAGGGATAAGAAAGGGGTGTCTATTACCGCCTCTCCTTTTCAACAAATATGTTGATGAAACTGTGAAAATAGTGTAGGAAAAACTAGGGATACGAATAAGTGCGGTCGTTGGCAACCGAAAATTTGGAATACGTGTGAATGTCATAAATACATTTATGTAAAACTGTGAACACACATAAAAGTATGTATATGTGTGTATATATATATATATATATATATATATATATATATATATATATATATATATATATATATATATATATATATATATATATATATATATACACATGTATAATATCAGTCCACATCACTTATATTCCCATATTGTCCCTCCGTTTCATGTAAACACACGTCAAACTTGCACAATATCTTCAAATCTACAAAGCCACCAGCGCGCATTCCCGTCTTTTTCTCCGACCCTATCGCCCACGCTGCATATGCTGCCATATTTTTCGACCCACCAACCTGACTCCAAAAACTCCAAAAAAAAAGCCCTACCCAAGCCACCTGCACCTCAAAAGCATAATCTACAGTCTCTCCTATTACTCCTGTTCTGCCATATGCGTGGGCGAATGCACAACTACTATTTCTCTCGGAATGAGCAAATACCGCTAAACTAATATATCAGTCGCTTTCCTTAATTATATCACCCACACCCACACTGCTTCCTACGACCAATTCTATGACAACTGCTGTTCTGTTTCCTTTCTAAGTTTGTCTCTATTAGTGACCTAATCACTGCCTGGAAATCTCACGTACCTCTCCTATTTCTAAAATCAAATTGCGGTAATCTCCTAAGTAATTATTTTCATAATCTCCATCCTCTCATCGATCTTCTCAACAACACCAATGGGTGGGTGCGTGCGAAATAAAACGTATATATTGTTCTGTAGTACTCACATTTTTCCCTTATTCCGTATTTTGAAATAGGAACTAGCTGTCATCTGACGAAATTTTCTGGTCAAATACCTCCCTCATATATGCCATGAGTTAGTACATAACACTCTTCCTCCTACCTCAACCTAAACCGGGGGTCTAGATGGTGCGGTGGCTAACGTACTGGCTTCCCACCTAGAAGGCCCGGATTCGAATTCCAGCGGAGGCAGATATTATCCAGTGGTATCCCGATTCCTACTTGAGGTGCTTTGTGGAGAGCACTTTGAGTGAGTACGCTGTCCATCGGGTGGGAGGTGAAGCTACGTACCCCTTTTGTTAAGAGAAGGCTAATGCCGAAGCCAGGTTTTCTCTCCACCCGTCATCATTTCCTGTCCATTCCTAATGGCGTAAATGACCTCAGCTGTCAGTCGACTCCCCTAAAAACCACTACTACATAAAAACCCTCCCTCCCATGGACTACAGCCCCACTGAGAATATTGTTTATTTGATTTCAATTCCCTTAGTGCCCGTTTTCTCTCGATGCCAGGTTTCCATTCCCGTTTTATCTCACCTTTGATTAAACCTGGACTTAATCGATCCTCATCTACGTCATATCCTCTAATCACATGGTGCGTTCCAAAAGTAATGCGATTATTTTTTAAAGAAATTTATTTAACAGATTTTCACAAGCACTTAAAATTCTTCAAAGTACTGTCCTTGAACCTCTACTCATTTCTTCCAGTGACTCAGCCATGACCGCTACGCGCCCTGGAAAGCATCTCACGGGACCTCTCGCAAGGACTTCGTCACGGCTGATTGGACCTTCTATGAACGAAAAATGGTTCCTTTCAGGGCTGCCTTAATCCGATGGAACAAAGAGAAGTCTGCTGGGGTGACATCAGGAATATAGGGGGGTGGGGCAGCGTAGGCACCTGGCCAGAAACTTGCGGACTCGTAGCGCGTTGTCGTGGTGGAGTTGTCAGGTAGCGGAGATGTTATTTCTCGTCCTGATGGCCTTTTTTGGAGGCTTTTCGGCACATCCATGTAGTAGGCAGCGTTAACTGTCTGTCCTTGAGGAACAACTCCTTTAGGACTACTCATTTACTGTCAAAAAAGATAATGAGCATTATTTTCACTTCTAGGTTGCTCATTCTTACATTTTTGAGCTTGGTGGACTTGCCGGTGTACCACTCAGAGCTTTGGCGTTTTGTTTCTGGGTGGTATTTAAAAACCCAGGTTTTATTACCAATTATGACATTGTCCAAATAATCAGGTTCATTTTCAATACGTTACAAAAGTTCACTTAAATTTTCGCTCTTTTCGTTGGTCTTTCGTGACACGGTTGGCGCACGGACGTTTACAATAACTAACCTCCTTCCGCTTCCACAGCTTAGAGAGTACTGGATTTGATTTTGCGGCAAAGCTTAGCGTCTCATCCACCTATTCTAAGTCGTTTGATCCCACTCCAACTAATAGGAGTGGCGCGGGAACTTTAATTGCATTACTATTGGAACGCACCCTGTTTAGTACCAGAATATATTTCTTCCATTTCTTTTGATTCCTCTCTGAATCAGTTAATATTTCTCCTAACTCTTCTTTGATTGTTTCCATGGATATTTACCTATTACTTCCCAACAGTGATTTCATCGTTCTGTACAGCGCACCCATTTCACCTTTACTTAATGTCCATATTCTCGTACTGCGCCTTCCCGTACGCTTACTTTGCTCTATTTGTTTCTCGCAATTTATCGTTTGACTGTGTACTTTCTTCTACCTATTTTTCTTTACACTTTTCCATCAATTTCTCCTATATATGCCCGTTTAATTCTTTCATCCGTAATCCATGGTTTCCTCGTCCTTTTCTTCTTTACTATTCTAATATTTTCGTTTGTCGTTTTCATTATCCCTTCGGATATCTTCCAATTTTTATTCAATAAACAATGCTTCGGTCCAAGGTTACTTCTCCATATGCCACAGTCAACATTCGGAATGCGTCCGCGCACTTAATTTCGTTTTTCACACAAAATTTAATATA
Source organism: Hetaerina americana (assembly GCF_022747635.1). Taxonomy (NCBI): domain Eukaryota; kingdom Metazoa; phylum Arthropoda; class Insecta; order Odonata; family Calopterygidae; genus Hetaerina; species Hetaerina americana. The sequence continues at coordinate 19,951,794 of NW_027287427.1, forward strand.
TATTCTTTGCTCCATATTTTGGAACAGGCAAAAATCGAACACAAGCTAAAACAAGTCCAAGCAAAACAGCTGTCAACAATTAACTGAACATTCCAAATGGCCGAACTTTTGGCATAACTGAGAGACATAAGTATTAACATAACACCACGAAAAAATCGAAAATCAAATATACGTAACCCGCGAAAATTAAAAACTTGCGATACTTTTTGAAAAGACATTTTACATACAGGGTAAAGCAGAATGGACTCCCTAATTTGACGAGTAAATTGAAAAAAAATCAACCAAGATAATTAAACTAGGTTTTAATCCTGAAAACTAAATCCAATTTCATTTTTTTATTAGGTTTTTAAAATTATTTCATCCAGGTGAGCGATGCACACATGGAGTCGTTCAATAAAGTTTTCGAAAACTTGTGTTATTTGTTGTGTTGTTATTGTGTTTCGAAAACTATCTTGTGTTATTCTCGCCATGACATCTTCTATTGCCTCCTTAAGATCTTCCAAGGTCATTGGTTGAACTTTTTAAACCTCAGCTTTAATATATCCAAAAAGAAAAAAAACCACATGGGCTCAAATCCGGGGAACGAGGGGACCATGGAACATCCCCTCGTAAGATCAGGCGGCTGAGAAATTGTTCTTGCACGCAGGGTAATATGCGCCGTGGCACCATCCTGCTGAAACTAAAGGGTTCTGTGTCAAATTTCTCACCATACTTTTCCATTTTAGGGAGCAAAATTTCTCCACCATTTCACAATAGCGCACTGAGTTCAAAGTTGACCTTCGAGCTTTAAAAAAGTAAGGCCCAATAATGCGTATGGAGGACACAGCGAACTAAACTGTCAATTTGGGGCTATGAAGTGGGCTTGGGTGAAATTTGCGAGGGTTGTCAGTCATCCAGTAACGAATATGTTGCTTATTTACTGAGTAGGAGAGGTGAAAATGCGCTTCATCGCTATATCACAGCGCCCTCGACGTCACCACCACACTATCATTGTTTTTAAGAACGTTTATACAACACAGCCTCGATTCTTACCAGACCACTGCATGGTGATTACTAAAAAAGGCGCCATTTTCCCCAGCTAACGACACTACTCCTACTCCGTTAATTTACGTGCGCACTTTTCATTGATGGTTTATAACTAGGGAGTCCATTCTGACTCACCCTGTATATATGTATATCATATATGTATATATATGCATACATATGTATAAATATATGTATACATATATTTAAATAAATAAATAAATGTGTATATATGTACATATATATATAAATACATAATTTGTATTCCAAAATATTTCATAAATTAAAATTAATTAAGTAAATATTATACTTGGAATACAACATTTGTTAAAGTATTGAAGTTGGAATACTTTTTAAAATTAAAGTTAATAAAAACCCTTGCAGGTATAGAAACAATTATTGGATTGCTAAATATTTCCATTACTTGCTTGAAGTATTTTTGATATTTTTTCTCAAATTTAGGTATTGAAATCACCGTCAGCCATAAAATTACAGTCTGGAATATATAGCAATTGGCCTTTCAATGAGTGTTTAAGATAAGAGAGTGAAAGGCTACACCAAGAATTCAATTATCCAGAATCGACTGACACTGTGAGCGCTCAACAATGTTAGCTGTGGGAACTCAAGATCAGCGGTTCCCTTCGTTTTACGCGCGGTTCTCAAATGCAAAACATGTTTCACGTTCGTATGGCCATTGTTCATGACTTCAGTATTTTTTACGTTGCGGTTGTTTCCACCCCTCGGTTCATCATAAATTCCACGCAGTGAAGTGAGAAAAATAATGAAATTTTCACGTTCTGAGACTTGTAGCTTGATAACACCTCTTCCCGAACACGCAAGGGGTTGACTTTCGCTGAGTAATCCAAGGAGTTTTATCCTCATTCCAAAGCAGGAACAAGTATACATTAAGACGTATCCATTCCTTTCGCCCCCAAAAGTTCCGAAAATTCCTTCGAAGAAAGAACGAAATCCCAAGGCAGCCGTCGCGTTTACGCCCGCCGCCTTCTTAATTTGGACGACGGTGCTTAGAGTGGTATTAAACTCGCTCGCCTTCTAGCCCACTGTTGCCCTTCCACCGCTTAACCAAAACCACCGTTCAGCAACAAACAGTTCTCGGGAGGCGAGAACAGTTAACAATTGCAGCATCCTTAGTTTGCCTTCAGCCGCCACCCTTTTTCCTGCACTGCCTACGGATGGACGTCCTAGTCTGCGTTTATAGTTCTCTACGCGCCTTACATAATGTTCCCTTTTGCCGCTGGCTTTAATGTGAGGAGCATCGAAAGTTATATTGACGTCGCATCAACTTACTTGGGTGTCTGAAAGTAATCCTAAGACTGTTCACATTGGCGGAAGAAACAGGTTTCAAACCCGTGAGCCTTTTTCACGTAACTGACCCACGTAGCTTCATCTTGACCCGATATTTCGTCTCATTTAGTCAAGAATTTGTCCATAAGGTTCGAGCGGGAATTTATAGCCAGCCTTCGACTGAAATTCGCTTGGTTTCTTCTTTAAATATCGAACTTATTTATTTTCCCGGAGGATTGATTGATACTGTTTTATAATTCTTTCTCAAATGGTAATCAATTTCAAATCGCGCGTAAAGTCATGAAATAAAACTTATCACCAACTTGAAGTCATTACGCTGTTTCTTGTTTGAATGCATGTTGATTGTTGTGCTTTTAGTGTTCTAACTTTCCAGGGCTATTTCCTTTTGGGTATTTCGCGATTATATGGGCTCAATTCACTCATTGTCTTATTGAGAACTTTCTGAGATGAGTCTGCCAAACTTTGCGCCAGGTTTCTCCAACCTGACAACATTTGACGGTCTGTGCTGTGCCTTTAGAGACCATGTTGCGTGCAGTGCACAGGCGTTCGTATCAGGATCCATTTTCAAGTTAGATTTAAAAATTAATAAATTGTTTTATATTAAGCGCTGTTTATTAATTTGAAGAAGAAATTAACCATTTGTAAAATTACAATATAAAATGAAGTAAGCTATCTTCTTTGAGTCCAAATGAGGCCAAAAAACCCTTCGGTAGCAATATAGCAGTGGAATTCATCAGCCTGCACAAAAAAAGGAAATTTAGAATGCAATTAATAAACGGCATTATATCTCTGGTATTTTATTAGAAAATATAGCCAAAGGAGCGTTCCTTTTAGGGTGATATGATCCAATCTCCACAGTGCGCAAATGAGCAGCAAAAGTAGGGGCTGTAAGTAGAAAATTTCTTCCCCTCCTGAGGCGTTGGTATCCGCTGATATTGAACGGGTGGAAATTCCACACTCTCCCACCACTGCCTATCCAAGAGAGGGCTGAGTTGTTCTTTACCCCTGGACCTTTCCTCACATAATGTCCCACCCACCCTCGCCCCCACTCCCACTTTTTCTCCCCCCAATCCTCGTTAGACCTCGCTTTTTCTTCCTCAGGAAAACATTTCACTCGATACCTCTCCCTGTCCTGAATTAGTATACGCACGCTCCTGCGTATATCTTAACTATTTTAATTTACATCAATGCAAGAATGTATGTGTGTATATATATATATATATATATATATATATATATATATAACACTATAATTAATACTATTGAACCCTATAATAATATAATATATAATAACATTTATGGGAAGCCTTAGTCCAGGGCGTTGGATTACTGACCAGGGGGCCCGGGTGGTGCGATTCCCGGGCACGCCTCTCTCGCCACCATCAGCTAAGCTGGGCGATTATCGCCCGCGCCTCTCTGGAAAATCTCAGCTCCACCCGAGGCACAGTGAAAGGAATTGGCCCCCCTACCCTGATGTGTGAATGTCACACGCCGTATAGGGCTTAGTCCTGGGTGAACTCCACCATCATCTACCAAACCGATCATCGGGTTGATTATTGTGTTTATGGTATATGTATACATTGATAATGATTATTTTATGTACGTTATATATACACACATATGCATATGTATGTGTGTATATATATAAAAGTATATGTAAATATACATATATATATATATATATATTTTTTTTTATACACATGCACACAAACTATATGGGTACACTCACGAAAACGAACATTCTTGCATGGATGTGAATGCACAGTTTGTGTGTATAATTATATATATATATATAAATATATATATATATATATATATATATATATATATATGTATATATGTATATATATATGTATATATACACATATATACGCAAACACGCGTATTAGCGTGTGCATACCTATTCAGAACAGGGAGAGGTACGTGGAATACATGCACATATGTATAAATATATGTATATATATATATATATATATATATATATATATATATATATATATATATATATATATTCATTATATATGATACATATGTATAGAAATAACTATCAATGTATATGTATTTTACCCTCATCCACTTGAGACGTTTCCTGCTTTCTTCCACACCCGGTTAATCCCCCGGCTCCGCCCCTCTTTAACCACTCCAGCTACCTTCCTTGCTTTATCCTTTCCACCACTCACCCTTTCCCTGTCTCTCTACATCCCTCCCTTCACAGTCACTCCTGCGGTTCATTCAGTTTCCTTACCCCGCTCCCATATTTTTCACCCTTTTCCTCCCCTCCTTCTGCACCCCCGGGGGGCTTGTTCCACTCTCCGTTTCCTTAACGAGGCTCTCTTTACTTCACAAGGGTAAGAAATGAGAAAAATTCTTAAATACCGGCGCTGAAGGAGGGAAAAAATACAAGTTAACAAGGTAACCCTTTATAACTGCGATTCGGTCGGCATTTTGAGGAAAAAACTTCTTGTTCTCTCTCGAAAACTGTTCGGGCCACCGTGGCGTTTAAACCTCACATGACAAATGTATATGTGGGGAAAGGAAATGTGCATACTTGAATGGTACACTTTCAAGTAACCACTTCCTTTTTTTTATATGGCACTATTAAATTTTCCGCCTATTAGTTGAGGTGAACTGTTCATTAGAATTAACCTGTTTTCGCTACATATTACTTACTTTCATGTATCTGCTTAAGGCTTAGCGTTATTTAAAATATTTTTCGTTAAAGCTGACGCGTCTGGTGTGACATTATGGCTTTATCGTATTTTACCATTTATATCACACTTTGTGCTGGCCACTGATTTATTCCGTTACAAAACGTACGCATGATTGCCTTAGCGTCATCAAGTAAAATCCTTAATTCCAATACATTCTTGGATATATGTAAACCAACTAGGGGTGGAGAGAAGGGAGGATTTGGCACTTCGAGTGAGTGTGGAATTAGGATGAAGGCGGCCCTGTAATGTTGTAATCTCTCTCTTGGGAATATGTCTTATATTATTTTTAGATAAATATTAGATATTTATGCGGCATAAGAATAGTTGGTTTTACTCCAGTATTTCTTCGGCGGCAGTCGTTCCAATTTGAAGCAAGTTCAGTTTACCTGCGGAGGGCGCTGAGGGCAACAACCGCCGGGAAATGCAATATTTTAAAATTAATTTTTTGCCGGAATAAGAGGCGGAGCCTTCTGCAATTCTATAGAAGGTATATGCAACGTCTTTCCTCCCATATAGTACAACTAGATGTTTATTTAAAATGTTATAAGAGGGGAAGACAATCTATTAAAAAATCTATTACAAGGAAAGTGATTCTGGAGCTCAAGTCAGTGGTATTGCGGAAGTAAACATTAATACAAGGAGAATAATCTTAATATCAGTATAGGTAACTTTAAAAATGTCTTTTTGTGCCACCTGAATGTGGGAAATGGAAAAGTTTTACTATAACAATCATGGCATTTGTGTTTTTGCGCGGTGGCTTTCAAAACTTCGTCCACCAAAACAGCAGGGAGTCGGCGTGCAGATTTAGGCAACAGTTCACGATTTACTAGAAAAATAAACTATTATATTGTTTTTATTATTTTTATTTTATACACTCAAAATTTGTATTGGAATCATTTTTATATTACTTGAATGTTTGTGATTTTAGTACTAAATGTTAAATTTGTCCCAGATTATCTCTCAAGACTTCCATGAATGATTGTCTTGGGCATGCCAATGATTTTCAGGACATACAATGATGGAGGACTCACAAATGTAGGGTTATTTTTAGGTGTATTATCCCAGTGAAACAAAACATCACTATTTTTTCAGAATATTTTGTAAATCCATGTCCGTCTGAGTGAGTTCAACTCTCGATAACTTGCCATTACCTGGGAATTTGTCTTTATGATGGTACAATTTGGTCATTTATAATGTATACCACTCCTTTGTGCCCTCATATGTTTCTCAGGTACTACAAAAATGTCCGTATTTTGATATATCTATTTATACGGATGCCTAATTTTCCGATTACAGGAAAAAAATTCCTTTAAGTATCTTGGAAATCATTAATCACGGGTATTAAACACATTAAGGGCAAGCCACGAGACTGTCTCTCGTTCTAAAATTTGAGATTCTATCTTTACCAATTATATAAGCACGTTCCCATTGCCCATAAATAATCTGTTGTAGTGCCATGTGAAACTGAAACTTCATTTAGGTTCAATACGTTTTTCATTTTATGTAAATTTAATGGGCTGCCTCTGTTTTATGTAAACCCCTATTTTGATAGCGAAACTCGCGAATCAGTTTTGAAACTACCGAATCACTACAAAACGCAAGTTAACTTTGGCATGCAATCTGTGCGGAAAGGAGAACCAAAGTTAGAAAATTTCATAACATTTTAATCTGGAATGTGGTAGTCCACACGCTAATCAATGGTAATAGCGCCAAGGAAGGGAGAAAAATACGTAAGATCCGTGTTCGTGACGATCAGTTATTCCATAATATTTCCACCCTAATTTTTCTGTTTCTCTGGTTTGGAAAGACTCCTTAGGAACATGTAGAACGAGAAGAATATTTCATAAACTAGTCCCAACATTTAATTCTGATAGTTTTAATTACACTTTTGCATGTACCGTGGACAAGGCAAGTGCTTCTTTGCAATGAAGCAGCACTTTTCTGTGAGATTGACCTTTTATCATTTTTATGGAAAAAGGGTTTCTTTTCAGCCAATTTACTTATTTTCATTGTCTAGGGGACCTATGTTTAAACATTACCATAAAATTTCCGGTGGCTAAACAATAAATTAAATATAAAAAATTGTTTAAAATAAAATTATGTTTATCAGAAAGACTCAACAGAAACCTTGGCGTTCCGACCAGATATCATTTTTGGTGTAGGTTGATCAAGCGTAGTGGAAGTAAGTTCGATTTCCACACGAGGTACGTTTTTAAATGACTAATGTATATTTGGAAAAAGATATTTACCTGCGTTATTTTTTACGAATTATATGTTTGACGTCAAAGCATAGTAAGTACCGTAAAGAAATAAATAATCGTGAAACAATCTTTGCGTGTTCGAGAACAACCACGTAAATGTTGTTTTAATTATTGTCTTTTAATTAAGTTAGGCTTTAAATAGAAATATCAGAAGAACAGGCAATGTTTTGTGCTTGCCATGTCACACATGATATATATGTTGATATTCCACGAACTGAAAGAAGTACGAGCTTATAAGTCTTAAGAATATAATAAAGATTTCTGTAACTTACGTTTATCTATTACTAAATATCTCTTACGCCTTCAATTTTTGTTATTACCTCAAGTGTCTAAATACAATTGTAAAAGGAGAGAATAATATTTTGTGGAGAGGAAACGGTCTAGGTCAGTGAAAAGAGAGAGAATAGCCAAAAGAGTCGTAGAAAGGTCACAAAAAAAATTGGTCCAGAGAAGAGTAACTTCCGAAGAAAACTCTTTGAAAAACTACATCAAGAGAAGCCAAAATAGTGTGCAGGAGTTCGTCGGAAAAAAGAGGGAAGGAAGTGACTAAAGGTGTCGGGTGAGGAAATTAAAATCAGTTGTCGAAATGACGGAAAGTGCAGGTCAGAAAGTAAGTGGGAGGATAGAATGGGTACAAGATTCAGAGTACTCGAAAATGATTAACAAAATTATTCCTCACGGATTGGCTGATCTGCAATCCGTCAAAGCAAAGGTCGTCAACTGTAAATTATATCGGAATTGCTGATATGCAATATTTTCTGATGGTATTATTTATTTTTATCTGAAGATCTTAAGATTTATATTTTGTGGCTGGTTACAAACTGGTTACGTTTTTCCCTGAAGATGAAGAGCCAAGAAGCCTACTTACGTGTTTGCAGCAGAGCGCAGGTATTTAATGTTTGACGATTTGATAATGGCCTTAATTCTATAATCGATTCTCTTCCATATTGTGGTCCCCCATGATATTCCCCAGGAATATTTAATTCACACCCAACTAATGTTGGCACAAAATAGGGCTTTCCGTGCATTTCCATGAATATAAAATCTGTTCTTAAATCGACAGAAACTTTGCCTTGGGTTGATTTTTGTGGATTAGTAATTTCCTGAAATTCAGACTCAAAGCTTTTGTAGTTGTATTTGATTAATAAAAAGAACATTTCATAACTATGAGAAAAAATCTTCGAAGTCATTGAGAACATTCTCGTTCACATCCGCTGCTTTCGTGTTTTGCGGCACTCGCGGGAGTTGAGTATGAACCGTCATGTGTCATAAACCGTCCACGGAGCAAGCCGGTCTCTTCTTCTTATTCCTTTTTTCCAACACTTGAGCTCAATTTTTTTCCTAGTTCACCACCATGCCTTCGCCGTCTTCTTTGAAGTTTTTCGTAACAGCTTCTTTAGCCATTGGGAAAGAATAAAAACCTATCTCAACTATTCGTTCGTATTTTTTTTCATTCACCAAGCTGCCTATCGCTTGAAATCAGAAACAGCCAACGACTTCAATTGCACGTAAGTAAACCGAACATGAAATGTCAGCCCTTACCAAGTCTAAAATTATACATTATGGCTTCCCACCGGAGCATACCAGAAAACAACCGGGAATTTCAGATGCCATCGATTGAAAGAGGAGGCATGCTATTCGCGGGGAACCAAGTCTTTCATCGAGTAAAGCCGCAGCTGTGTAGTCGGCATTATGAAAATTTAATTAAATTATATCCGCGGTAGTTGCAGCATGCAGCATGGCTGAAGAAATGCTAGCATTGAGGAGAATGGAGCAAAGTTCATATTTGGAGGGAGTAAATGGTGAAACCTTGTCCTTTTACCTGTTAAACTGGCATTAAAAGAATCTTTTCTCGCAGTGCATGCCTCCGTAAAAAAGTTTCACTGAGGTTTCAAAGTAAAAGGCGCCTTGACGTGTATTTTTCTATATACAAAATACTTCGAAAGCTGTTGTTTCTTTATAAAAGTCAATGTATGATGCAGATCGGTAATTTTAGAAGCCTATGGAGGAGCATACGTCCTATTAAGGTCCATAGAGCAATTGAATTTCGGTTATTCAATGCTGGGATACCATCTCATTTTCCTTTGTATTTATTTCCAGTTAACAGAAAATCACACCTATTATATTTTAGATTAGGATTTCCAGAGGCACTGCCACTAATCAAAAGTATCGACTCTCTGCTGACCTCTCTACCAACCTTGATCATCACGCCTGAAAAAGATGAACAACAGTACAATAGTTTGCAAAAAAGTTAACTCATGAAGTTTTGCATATTGACGGTAATTGCATTTAAATTTTAAGAGTTAAATATTTTGCGCGTTAATTATCATGTTAATTCACAAAAAATCATCAGAAAGGGAAATGTGCCACAAATGTTTGTTAATTGCTGGTTAAAATACGTTTTTGTTGTCATCAAAGCTTCAAATCAGCACATGGCCCATAAATCACCACCGAGGAAAATATATAAAAATGTGTATTTTTTAGTCAAAAAGCGGATTAAATTCATGCTACGATAAACATTTCCAGTAATAAATGGAGAAATTTCCGCTCCATGATCATGAGCTTTTCTTCGAGAAATTTTTACTTAAATGCCAACTTAGTATTTATTTCAGTCTCTTTCATTAGAACTTTCGTTCTCTTTGGTAGATTTTTTTATTTCATTCCGAAAACAAATTATTTAGAATTTACCACTTTAAAGTCGGAATGTAAGGGCCTCCAAAGGCTAAATGGTAAATTAAGGCAAAGGCTTAAGTTTCCTTATCGGCAAAAATTGCTTTGCTTGGCAAACTTTGCTTTGGTATTCAATTCGGAAAAGAACTCACTTGAATACTATAGGAGAGAAAACAACTACAGTCACTGCTGTGTTAACAATTTAATGGCAGACATAATTGCAAGGAACTATAATGCAAGAGATCACATAATAAAATACTTAGCGGAGGATTGCTGAAATTCATCGATTCGAATGTTTGTGACATATCGATTGATAAGAATAAGGCAATGGATCAGGATAACCTGATCAAATAAATTTATTTCAGCATGACTAGATTATGGATACAAAAGTTCTTACTACAACTCTTTACTTCTACCTAATTCCCTCACTGTAGTTCCGCCTTCCCATTCGATGGTAATGTTAAATTTTTAGCATTATTTCTATTGTGAAATATTTTCCTAATTTTTCTTTAGAAAATTAATAATTAAAACTTTAATATTAACAAAATGAAATATTAATTAATCATCTTCTTCAGGTGCTGAAGTTTGAATTGGAAGTCTCATAATTTATTGACACACATTGCTGGCCTATTGATCAGATATTATGACGTTCGTCCATCACATTGTGCTTCGAAATTCTATTTACAAAGTGTTGCCTTGAAATTTTACATGCTGCTTCAACTCTTCTTGGCTCTGTTGAAGTTTTATCATAATATTTTTGCATATACTTGAATTCTAATCCTTTTTAGACTTAGTTCAAAGGTTTCCATAGGCTCATACTAATTGGTACATTATTTACGTATTATTTGGTTAAATTAAGTTATGCCATTAAAATGAGGAAGTGAAAAATCATGAACCAAAGAATCTCAAAAGCAGGGCTGGAAAAAATCAATATATCATTCATTATTGAGGATTTGGTATGCATATTTTGTTCACGGCATACTAGTATTATTTTCCGAAGGTACTAATAGTTTCTGATTAATGCCGCTTATTTGAAAAAAATACTGGCAATCAGCAATTTATGCTGAATGTGGCACGGGTACTGCAAAAGCTGGTTATCTTGAATACCATATCTTTCATTACTTTTGAATTCTAACGACTATCTCCGGATCGAAGCCATGATGGGAGATGTAGGACTTTTATGATAGGTCCATCAAGAAACGTGCTTGGCGATAGAGGGAAAATTGGCTCTTGGAATGTGAGAGGTGTACACTGTAGGGTATTGAACGTGGGAGTGCACAAGAGGTGGTAAATGGAATGATTGCGAGAAGAATGGATGCCCTGCGCGTATTTGAAACAAAGCGCAAGGGGAGTGATGTTGTTACCGTGTTCGCCTCTTTTGGAAATTCCGTTAACGTTCCACCACTAAAACTTATCGAATTTGGTCGTATACATTTGTAATTCGATCCACGCAGGAGTATTGTCATACAAGAATTCTCACGAGATATCGGGATTTGTCGCCGTATACCTTTCGGCAAAAAAAAAAAGATAATTGATGAATACGAGGATCGTACATTAATAGATAGTATATTTTACCTTTAGTACAATATGCAAGTCACGTTGCAAAAAAATAAAATAAAATAAAGGCTTTCAAAGAATATCATGTAATTTCAACAAACCAATATCTTAAAAAATATTTGAATGCAAGTTATATAACGAAGGGACACAGTACGGAAATCTTACCAGGAAAATTTAAAGAAAATACCGTTTACAGGTATATTGTAGTGATTGCTACTGTATAGGTCGCCGAAAAACTACACGTATTCGACTAAATGGTATTTAATAGAGCGTATAGATGATGATTCAGCGTCATTCAAAAATATTTTCATCCTTAATTACCTTAGCATTTTTTCACTCATGTAATCAGCAGTCGCATTTTAGAATTTTTTACAAGCTAGGCTCACGAGATGTCAGTTTAAAAATAGTCCGTCAATTCCCGAATGTTTATTCATTTATCTAATTAACGCATTGTGCATTAAAAAAATGTATTCAATAGCAGTCATGCCGATTTTCATTAGGCCAATTGCTAGGTGATTCTGAACTTAACGTGTCTCTCCTAATACGGCTGAGATAAATGATGCTATGAAACTGTGATGGTGGTGACAAACGCGCACTAAAATTTTCCACCTCGGCCGAGAGAAGCTTTAGACCATCGAACGATTGACCTACTTCGGTGTTTCCACCCAATTTCGTCCCGCCTTACTATATTGCAGTGTCACTTGACCCATCAACGGAATCGGGTTCTCTCAAAAAATGCTTTTATCAGCAATCAAAATACCTAAGTCTGTGGACATTAAGTGGAAACCTAAAGTTTTTACCTTAATTGTGCCATACATTTAGAGACTGCATGCACATAAATTTCTAGTTAAACAAGAGTTTAGAAAGATTGATTCCGTTTGTCTAATTATAACCCGGCGGCCCTGTGTCTTGACTAGTTGGCGCAGTTCCAAAAGTATTGAAAAAGTCGATCGAATAGTAAAACTACAATTCAGTATAAATTTCTTCCACTAAATCCCGGAGCTATCTTGGAAATATTCTAAGCCATACGAGCTCTGTGTCATGTAAACGCAGCACCGACGAATTAGACTCAGTCCTGGCCCGGTCAGCCGCTCAAGTGATATCTTCGGTGACCATAAGGACCTTTCACAAACCGCATGACATTTTTAGTCATGGAGAGGGAGTCTGACGTGTACCAACGTTTCGTCACGTAGAAGGGGTTGATTTCACGTCGGTTCTCATAGCACTTTTATTTCTAGCGGCTGGGATTGACGCCAACCTTGAGCCCTTATACAGGTATAGTGCCCACTACTGATACGAAAACCAATGTCGCTCGTTTCTGTTACTGCAGAATTTACTTCACAGAATGATTGTGTGCTCTCGTTATAATGTTTCCTTTGAAAAGGGTCCTGTCTTTATTCTGAAAACACTTTTCGTGGAGCTGATGAAATAAGTTGAAGAATCGCTATTCAGTTGACTCTGCTTTGAGGGATTCTGGATGCTGTGACATGTCACGTGCCGCCCTGTCACTTGGCGCGGACGGGGGGAAGATAGATGGCAAAAATCACGTCACTCGGTATATGAAAGGCTCCGTTGTGGCCTTCCCGTAGCCCGGGTCCACGGGTTTTATTCCTTCTCGGGCTGTTTGTACTGATTTTTAAAAATCCCCGATAGATTTCGTTAGTTACGAGTAGATGCTATAGACAAAAGGGAAAACCAAATTTAATTCTTAACGCTAATAGATGCGGTTTATTCTTAGCCGAAAATAATTTCATTCAAATTTTTGCATCGAATGCTAAAGAAATGAAGCAAAATGAGAAATTTAGAAATTCAAGCAACATATTTAGTTAAACTTCTTCTCAAGAGTTTCTACTAAAATAAATGAGTCGCGTGTATGGAACGAGGTTGAGTGTTGCCGGGATCAAAGTATGCATTTCAAATTTTCCTCGTTGATTTCACTTTGGCGAAGATTTCTTTGACCCCGGTAGTCATACTGAAGGACAAGACGTGAATAAATATGTGTTTGAGGAACTGAAAATTCACTAATCGTAGTCAGTCCTTCAAAATCTGACGTGATTGTGCAGATGTGGATTCACATTGGTCTTTTTATTAAAAAAAAAGTTCTTTTGAATCGTTCGCTGTTTATATCAAAATAAGATAATTATTCTCATAAGCATTTAAATGTTACTTAGCTAGTTTTGTTTTAAAAGAATAAATAACTATCAAAAAGATGCACATAGCTGATTTTTTCAGTAAAAATGGAGAATGGTATCAAGTGGTCAATCAGAGGGTTATTTTTGTTTCTCTAATTAATTTCGGCATCGCTTTCATTGGTTAATCCTATGCTCAGTGCATCACTGGACCTCATTGCATATGTGGTTAAATGAGTACGCCACCGTTTATGGGTCTTTTGCGCCTTAAATGTAGATCATTCCACACCACATCGCTGCGCTGAATATTTCAGAGAATGCGCTTTTAGGCGCAGCCGTCAATCGGCCAAATTCGCCGGTTAAAACATCAGGGACCAATTAGAAATTCTCGCCTCTGTCCCCGTGATATCGACGTGGTTCATCGGATTGTATTTCCGCATTATATTCCATTGGAGTGGGAGAAATTGGAGGTGAAGTAATTTATACCTCCAATGAAACTGCGAGTTGAAAAAAAGGAGCTGTCCAGAAAATTAAGATATTCATCCGATAGAAGTGTGGAATTATCATTTACAACAAATCCCTCTTGAGTCATATATGACAGGAGAATATTATATCCCGCTGAAAATTATTCCACTCCATATAGGGTTCAAGCGAAATTTGTCCGATGCAGTCATAAAAATATGCAAATATACTGAAAGCTGTCTTAAAATAATGAAAAAGTAGCCACAAAAGTTCGTGTCACAAAATTTTCCCTTGACTTTTCTGGCTCTTCGGACGCCTACGGTGGTCCTTGCAACCCTTAAGGTCCCGAAAAGTCTTTGACTTGTCACTTGGTACTTTCCAGGGGTCGCACCACTAGCTGTTACAGCAGCAATGCTCGACGCGGGACTCGAAAACGCGACCTTTGAGTTAGAAAGCGAGCGAGTTCTGTACAAGAGTAACCAGGCCGACAGTTTGATGCAATGCATGCTGAAAAATTTTCCGTAATTTATATTATTCCAATTGTAATGTTGAGATCTGCCCTGAAAACGACTCCGATAAATTTATGTTGGATATTGGAAATAAATTTTCCGGTAGGAAAAGAAAAGTAGAAAAATCAGGGAAATGATCAAGTCTGGGATTTCACTTTCCAAGGCACATTATTTCCAACAATCTATGAGATGTTCTGCTCACGGGCATCTATTAAGATGTCAGATAGATTTAAGATAAGATTTCAGATAGGCATAAGATAGATTTAAGATGTCATTCTTCCCACGAATGTAAGGGATAAGAAAACGTCCGACCACGCTCGGGAGGAAATACATTTTGCGTTAAAAGTAACCTGTTTGTAATCACCCCCTGCCACACACCCTTGAGGTAAATTTCAGGTTACTATTATTATTATTAAGTAATCTACCGGTTAAGGTAGGTATTTGGATGGACACAACTACAAAATTAATATTTTGTTTCTCCTAACAAAAGCAACCTATATAATATATAGATTACCATGAATAAGAAAACCACTTCACTAATCTTATCCACGTGATATTTCTAGATAAAAGCCTCCACGACAAAAATAATGAAATAGTGGGGTCATATAACAAAAAAATATGTTTTCAGCCGAATTAGCATAACTATGAAAGCCATAAGGTTTGTCTGTTCCTCGTCCTTATTTATCGACTTAACTTCAGTAACAACCTGGCTAACGTGTGTTTCATCATTTCTCAACCTTGGCGTACATTAAATTACCTAAACCCTGATAAACATATATACTCCCAAGAATAGTTTTTATTTCATGAATTAAATACTCTTGGTGTTTTATCAATCTTGCCTTTTGGTCATATCTTTAAAAGGCACAGTAAGTTCTCTAATCCATGAGGTATATTCCCTATTCGCTTTAATAATTATCTGCATGCATTTTTCAACAAGTTATTTATTCACATAAGTCTCAATAATCTCGAAAAACATTTATCAAAATCATTTCCACGAAACATGGACCATAATTTCGGACAGAAATTGCCAAATTCAACTTACATATAAATGTATGTGCTTCAAGTTGCAGCCTACCAATTAACTTATTCCTTTTATCACCATGGTATTAAATTTGCGACTCAAATTATCTGACTTGAGTAGTAATTATTTATCTTTAAATTAACAGAGATGGTGCGTATATTTTTCTAAATAATTATGACATTTAATGTGAATATGTGAAGTGACAGCTATGTTATTAAGGGTGTTATACGGAGGTGGTATTGATGTCTTTTGCGGAATTTCAACCCCCCTTAACCACCACCCTTAGGCAACTTGGCTTTTTACGTTATCGACTTTTATTTGATGGATATTCTGGTGTGGCCGGACCCAAAATCCTCTTGAGTAAATGGCAAGGGGTACTTATGAGGCGTTTAGAGCACATTATTTTTATTTTATCCATTCTTTCCTTTCATAGGAGGGTAAAGAGATCATGAGTCATATTTTATCATATCGGCCAAACTTAAAAAAATCTCACCACCAACTTTGGAGTTAAGTCCATAAACCCGTCACAAATCAACCTGTTAACCCTTAACGACACTTATTGTGTTACTCTTGAACCTGTCTATCCATCTTCCACGTGACTCCCGTTCCAGGGGCGTACTTTGTAACGTGTGAGAAATAGCCGCCGACGAATGAAATCCAACCGCTCTCTCTGTCGACATACGGACTTGCCTTAATACTACCCCGCCCTGGAAAGCACCCCCCTCTTCTCTACTCTCCTTATGCTCCCCTCCTCAAAGTTTCCCCGTCTCCACGGCTAGTTCCTTCCCCTTAGAGTCCCCCTTTCGCACCCGAGCGGGGAACTTGGAGCGCAAACGCCGCGCGCGCCACCCCGTCAAAATCGCTGGGCCAATGGGAGGCCGGCTCGGTCTCAGGGCGAGGCGGCGGGGATGTGGGACAGGGTTGGGGGGGTCCTATCGCGACCCGGCACAGTGGAGGGGGTGGGTTTTCGCGTACGTGCGGGCCAGGGCGCGGGAATCGCCTGGCGTAGTCAGTAGCGGCCTGCGAGGCTGTGCGTTAACGTTGGGACTCGCCTCGGCTCGACCCCGCCTGCCTCACCTCGTGTGCTCCCCTCGCAGTCTGCCGAAACTTCCCACGGCCGCCTGCCCTCTCCTCCCCTTCTCCTGGACTCTGGACGCACGCAGCCGTCCCGTGTGTTTTTTGGTCTTACGTTCGTGACGGTGAGAAAATATTTACCTCTCCTAGTTTCGTTCAGCGTGAACTTTTCGGTGTCTGGGATGAGAGGGATTTTGTTTTGAGGGTTCTTAAGGAAGGAGAGATTTGGAACAGCGCCTGAAGTTTGCCGAAGACCCTTCTCTGCCGTGTGAAGTAGGGAGTTCTTCATAACATCGTCGGTTGCCGTTAATGCTCTGAAGTGTTTTCTGTTTTCTCTCCGAGGAGGGCGAGACATTATTACCTCTCCATTTTCATCCGAAAAACTGTGAGTAGTCGCCTCATTTCACATTTTCCTTCCAAAAATCTTAGGAAGAATGTTATGACCATTGTTGAGTTGGTCCCACAAGACGGGCGATCAAATGCCTTCCCGATTATTGGTAAAAAATAAATTCTTGGAGACGCATTAATTTTAAAGGCTTTCGGATTTGCATTATCTTACGGAATAAATGATTATCAAGCCAAACTAATAAAAAATTTTCGTGTAATTAATTGGTAAAAAATAATCGGCCCCAATGTATCTTCATTGAAATTCCTGAAAATTTTGCATAATTGCGGAAACAGTCATTTGGCATTAATTTTGTCAAAGTAGACATTACCGGCCAGGATTATGATCTGTGTAAAGCAAGCTAATGCTGAGGAATTACGATGGGCATCGGACGAACTAGCATTATGCCTAACAACATAATTATGGTGAATTAAATGCAGATTTGGCATGAGGAATGAAACACTTATGTTTTACGGCTTTCAATGTGTTCCTTTCGGAAACTACAAGATATTACAAATTTATCGTAATATTGTAAAGTAGCGGGCATATTTTTGCATAAACTCAACCTCTGTCATTGTTTCTTCTGCACTAGATATCATTTGTAAAATGCTTACTCCTAGATATTGATTATTTTGTTTTTTTTTCAATGTTATTTTCGTGACGGTGAGGTATTTTATAAAAATGCAAGAGTGATGACTACTACGGAGAATTCTCATTAGGGAAAAATTTTGGACTTGACAAAAATACCGAGCTCTTTCTTTTCCGGTAGGTAAGAGACGAGTTTTTCTTTCAAAGATTGCTGTATACTAATACTGGGGAATAAATGCAGTACAATTTTACGTATTAAATTAAAGTCACTGATATAAAAGTCATTTTAAGTGCTATTTCACACAGAAAATGCTCTTCATTTATATTTGGCAAAACCAAATTCACACGCACTCAACAAATTTTATAATAAAAATACATGACGTAAAGGAAAATAAGATTCTCGTGTTTTTTTAGAGATTTAAAAATAATTTCTTACAACATTATAAATTAATTATCGAATGAATACGCGTTTTACAGAAAAAAACAATGAACAAATCATTCCTAGCCGGTGAGTGAGCAGTGAGTTAACCTCCTCATTGCTGCTAAATTGAAGATATCTAGGCGGTTTGGGTCCCCCTTGGGCAAGAGTTTTGTGTTAACATGCGTGATTTGCTCCGCGAGATTTCTTATGACAAGTGAAGGCTTATTGAGCTCCCAAGGGTGAGCGGATCATCGAAAGTGTTGGCATGAAATGATTCATATTGAGGCAACATACATCATATACACATCCAGCTAATATTTTCAACCATCAGGAATAGAATACATTCTTCTTTAGGATATAATTTTGCTGTTAGAGTTTACTAGGAGTAAATTATATTACGAGCAGCTATGTACCTTGCCATCTGCTAATTCAGATGCGCGACTGGGATTCGGTCGACTCGGCAGGCGGTCGACGCGGCGGTGAGAAAACCAGGGCATGCGGCCGGGGCGTGAGGGGCGTGCCTTGAGGGCCCGATGGCCGTGCGGTGAACCTCGCGTTAAGTACTGGTGCTTCGGAAGACGGTGTTGTTCTTGCGTTCATTCGTCAAACGGTTCATTGGAAACTTTCAGACCTTTTGTCATTCACTGCATTAAGCCAAGTCCGTGACTTGAGCAAATACATCAGGATAGATGAAGAAACGAGACATTTTTGAGCGATAGTAACAAGAGGTAGACGATCGAAAGAGCGTGTCTCTGCAATTATACGCTAACTGTACTGGCAATAAAAATATAGGGTTTTCTCGCAAAAGTACATGACCCTAAGGTTTTTTCCTCACACTTGACCTGTGTACTTCAAAATAATCATGCACATGTCTGAACTTGAATCCATGATCTTTGCTTAGATTTGCGAGAGAGTTTTCCCCTGCCGCAAGGGAAAATTTTGGTCTGTTACTTCTCTAGTTGCGGTGCGTTATTGAAAAATTGACCGAGAGGAACTGATCATGTAATTAAGAGGACGTAAACTGACAAAGTTTACTGTTGCTATTGTGGTCAGGAAGCATGGTAGGAGAGATGGTGAGCTATTGAATAGCAATTGGACGATTTTTATATTTTTTTGGAAGAGTACTTGAATATGGGAAGATTTGTATCGAATTTCTTTTCCTTAGAATAGTTGAAGAACACCCGCAGTAAAAGAAATCATTCTCGCAGATCTCTCAAAAGTTTTTCGTGTCCACTCGGTTACATTTCTCTGAGCCGGGTTGCCAGTTATTGCAATCAGGCCTAATATAGTTCAACCTAAAGAATGTGTTACATAAAATTCACCTAATTGGTGAATGTCGTTTTACCCTTCGACGTTTTCATGTCAATCAGAGGTGTTATTAGGGGGATTACGTGACCCATCACAAGTCATATTACGAACTGCCGATTCGCTTTCCCTGTTTAGACTTCGTATTGCTACAGTTTTGTCTTATTATTCTCGGAGTTATAGTATTAAATCTGAACTCAAGATTAATATTATTTCAAATACTAGCTTAAAAATGAATATTGCAAATGCCATTATAAGATGATAATTTTTGGCGTCTATGTGCATCTCATGGTTGTGGCATTCTTCCTATTGATAGTGGAATTACGCTTGAAAAATTATCCATTAAAATGAATTTTTTTCCTCTCTGATCAAATTTTTAAAATATCAATTCATCGTCATCACTACTGCATAGAGAGAGAAAAACATCTCTCCTACAAATTCCCGTGCTACCTTGAATTTGAATTTCAAGCTCTTATAATTCGCACATTCTAGCCAATATTAGAGTAAGGACATATATTTAGTGAGAGATAAAATTAGAGTATTTTAATACCTTTGTTTATTAGTTTCATTAGTCATTTATATATATTTTAGTATGCAATGAGTTAGAAGCTCAATAAGCATGATATTTCCCTCTGTGATTTCGATGAATTATAGATGCAATGTATCAGTCTTTTATGACCATTTAAAAACTTCTGAAATGTCAATAATTTTCTTTGTATGTACACATAAACTCATAAGCGTAAGCAAAGGAATCTCTTGTATGAATTAAACATGGAAAAAGTAGTTGAAGCTTATATTTGAGGCTAATCGAATCCTTATATTACATTTTTGTTACTCATTTACCTTTTTCTAGTCCAGTAGGACAATATAAAATCTTGGATATAAGAAATTATAAAAATTACAATATTATCAGACGTTTCACCGGTTTCCAAATAACGTAACAGTATAAGAACATTTTGGTCATATGGTGATATTTCTTCTCGGTGTCAAATTTATTAAAAGTCATACGTTATTTCTGTTTTCAGAGTTTTGTAAATATACGCGATACGTGCTTGGAATTATGATACACCACTTAGCTCAATCCCTTTCCATTGCATTCATCGATATTTTAAGTTTAGAGTGAACGTATAAATTTTCTTTATTGTCTACTCATCCTGATTCGATCCGTGCGTTAATGTAGATGATTGCGTAGTACGAATTTCATACGCTGGAGTAAAATATCTTAGAATTGGACTACTGAGTGAAAAGCTCACAAAAATGGGTTCACTCAACCATTTGTTTTAACTGCTTTCTTCCTTATTTAATGCACACATGAATTTCTTTTACTTAAGTTTGTGTGTGTGTGCGCGCACGAGAAAAGAAAATAACATTTATTTTAACCATTTATGAATGGACAGAAAATAGATAACTCGAATCTATAATTCATCATGACCCATGATTTCATGTTTATTGAGTTTCAAACTACTAACATGCCAAAGATAAATTATTCATCTGCCTTTATGTAATCGTAGTAAATTATTATTTTGGGTAAAACGCAATAATTACTATACTACAGTGACATTGAAAATTAAATTGTTGCAGTGCAATAACTCGAGATATTTCGCAAACTCTCCCATTAGTTAAGAGAAAAGAAATAGACAACGAATTCTTATGGATAAGTTTTTGAGGAAAAACTGACCCATGAGTTCAATGGAACTGAATTCATTCTGTATTAAGGAAAAAACCATGATACACATTGATATAATTGTGTTAAATAATTCTCAGTTAAAAGTTCATTCTAAAAGTTCAGATCCTGCGAATATTTTTAAATTCACGCTATTTTTCTTTATATCATCTTATCCTACAAGTAGGCAATGGTGTTTGTTGGCGCATTTCTTTGGCCTCCGACGTGTCATCACAGGAAGATATGGCAATGCTTTGCAAGGATAAATCACCGTGCCGGCTGGAGTAGAAGAGCGACTCAGTGACGGGAATGCAGAGCTGTAGTGTTTCTCACCGTGTCGCGTGCCTTGTCGGGCGTGCCTGGGCGTGTCATATGCGAGCGTCTCGTTCTCTCACGGGCTAACGCCATCCCGGTTGGTGTAGGGTCTTCCCGTAATTTATTCATATTTGCATTCCAACGCCTGTTCGCGCCTTCGGTGACCCTTGGGTGGGAGAAAGGATGCACGGACACTCAGACTATTTGTTGAGATTCCATCAATATTAATAAACGCTTATGAAGTTATTCAGAAAAGGAAATTCTCTTTTGGCAACACTTATTTTCAAATATGACATCTCTCCTTGTAAAAGTACAGGAATTAGTGTAATTTGTGGATATGGTTTCGAATGAAAATGAAATCTACGGGGTGCTCTCCCTCTATCAGTGAAGTTCTTCGTAACGATAACGTTTTTACTCCCCTGTTTTTGTCCGTTAGGGAGATTTGAGAAATCAAGATGACATAGTAAGCCATATTGAGTTAGATTTTTAAACTAGGAGTGATTTTACAAACAACATTCTTATTTTCCATCTTTTTTGTGTTACTTGTGTTGCTGCTATATTATATTACACGGGAAATAATTTATACACTTGCATGAAACTGAATAGGAATGATGAACGAAAATTCACAACGAAGCTTATGCATCAAGATATTGGATAGCATAAAACCTGTGAGAAATACCTTTTGGAAGTTTTATTTCGTTATTTTTTCCTCGATTTAAAGTATAGTTTTTATCATTTCGAGTAAATTTTTCTATTCTGATATTTGTAATGTTTCTAAAATTTAATGAGTACAGTGACGTTGTTAGTAATTTTTTATTGGTTTAATGATTTTAAGTTATACAGTGATACCTAATCATGCCTAACAATTACTTCAGTCGCATGATGATAATGGTCACTGATTGTAAAAATATATACTTGACTGATGGGTAGTTAACACCATTGTGTGCGTCGAATTATCTAAATATTGGATACATTACTTAATTAAGACTAAGATATTTTCAAGAAAATATTGCTATTTATTACTCCTCTGGTTACTAAAGATAAGTTCGACATTTTGGATATTAATATCGGTATACTACCGGCTAAGGTAGGTTTCGGATGGACACAGCCCATACAATGGTACAGCAATGTGTTTCATTGTATCTCCTCACAAAACATAACCTGACACCCCGAATCTACAACAAGCCCCGCTTCAATTCAGAACACGTTCTTCTTCCCTTCATTCTGTCCGATATGGCTATCCTATTTCTACCCGTTTCTCGCTTGCACAACGTTCTCCTCTCTAGGACATATTTAAAAATCCCAATGCCAATCAAAATACTCAGCATCCATCTTTTCTGTAACCTTTATATGTATCTCGGCAATCTCCTCTCCTGCCCCACTATGCCTAACTTTCTCGTTTGTTTTCCTTTCTACCAGTGTCTATTCCACCTTTCATGTTCTTCTCTATACTCAAATGTCAAAAACCTTCCATCTGCGCCTCATATTTCCTATTAGCGATTCTATTTCTAGCCCTTCGTTGGTAGGATGGTAATTCGCCAAGTGATATCATATCCCAAAAACTTGACCCATCAATATTGGTGCATAAGT
The DNA here is from genome assembly GCF_022747635.1 of Hetaerina americana. NCBI lineage: Eukaryota > Metazoa > Arthropoda > Insecta > Odonata > Calopterygidae > Hetaerina > Hetaerina americana. Next base: position 19,974,804 of record NW_027287427.1, read on the forward strand.
AGGTAGTTGAGTGAAATATTAAGGCAATTCTTACCCGTTGCTAGGCAGCAGTGATCGCATGACATAAAACTGGTTTTCAAAATAGTTGCTCATGCATAAGAAAACCTTCCACTCCTAATTCAATGATTGTCTTAGTAGGCAAGAAAGAATACCGTTAACCAAAAGAATAGAATGAAATAAACCTTTAAAAAAATGCGTAATTACGAGTACTAAGTTTTTCTTCCGATAATATTTTCAAGCTTGCCAAAGGAATCATTTTGGAAGATTTCTAAATGTTCTGCAATTGCCTAATTTATGCGCCAGACACTTTTTTATGCCATAAATCTCTATGTAAATAGTTTACTCGAAAATATTTTGGAGGAGATTAACGGAGAGAGGCTATGAAGAATATTTTTCCCTTCCAAAAGGTTTTGACATAAGATATAAAACGGAGCATCTTTAGTTTTGCGTCCTCACCTGTAAAATATGAGAGATATCTCTGTCTGATGAGCGATGTATTTATACATATATCATAAGATTATGACAGTTTTCTTAAAAAAATTCCGTTTTACTGGCTTGTACAAGTACGTCTAAGAAGACATATATATATATATATATATATATATATACATACATATATATATAAACACACACACACACACACACACACACACACACACACACACACACACACACACACACACACACACACACACACACACACACACATATATATATATATATATATATATATATATATATATATAATGGTCTTTTACCAAAATTCAGATGAACTGTTTTTTTCGATCAAGTATAATGCGTACATTAATGTGTCGTGGAAGTTCTTACGTATATGCGGTATAAGGTAAAGGAGTACTCTAATAAAACGAAGGTGAAGTGATCTTTTTAGCTTTGCTCTTGAGAATACTTCATGGGATAATATACCCTAGGAGGATTTTCGATTACAAATCCTGCTAGGATATGAATGCCAACGATAAATTCAGAACGGCAACCAGTTACGGAGCGATGCATCTCCACAATTACATAGTGTGCTATCCGACCCTCGAGGAACGCATTTCACAATGCACTAATATTACCAATAGATAAAATATCTCCCAATAAATATTTCTTGCTGAAAATAATTTATGATTTAGTGCACTCTACGTATCATTTTAACCATAAATTGAGGAGAATGGCATGATGCAGTGGTCATGGCATTTGTAACTCTACTAGAGAACTATTGCACTGCAGGAAACTCTCCGTTTGTCATGAATTATCTATAGGACTTCTGCGAAAGTCATAATAATCACAATGATGGCGCCACTGTTAAGGGTTGACGTGTAACTACAAAATACCTCCGCCGAAATCTAGTTTCGTAAAAGCAATAATGTGTGAACGAGGTTAGCGGAAGGGGCCAATGAAGGAACCCGGATTGTGCGGTGCCTACCCACCCAGAGGGCCCGGGTTTGAATCCTGGAGGTGGTGAATATTTTTAGTGGATCCCGCTCCCTACTGAGGTGCTATGTGTAGAGCACTCTAAGTGAGTACGCAGTCCGTATGATGGGACATTAAGCTGCGGTCTCGTTGGCGCCTTTTGTTAAGAGTAAGCTAATGCCGACGCCGGGTTTCTCTCCACCCTTCCTCCTTTCCCATCCATCCAGTATGGCGCAAATGACCTTAGCTATCGGTCGCTTTCCCTAAAATTACTTCTGGAGGTCTATGAAGCTGCATAACTGAGGCAAGGGATGTCTTAGGAAAAACTTAGAATCTAGAATCATTAATTGAAAGTAGCGATAATGTTGTGAGGGTATTATTTAGCTTGAGAAATTTTTTTGTATAAAATTTTAGTTATTTCCTTGAAATTCACGATAGTGTTAAGGAGCAGATTCTCCACTGATATCCCGTACATACCTAAGTGGCCCTAGGAGACAATAAATGTGCAAAAACACTCCAGGCATCTCTGAGAAGAAACTTGCATCATGAGTGTTTCTTGAATTGTCTTTTGAGTATGCTAAAAATCTTTTAGAGCAATGCCATCATGACTCCAGTTTTTATGCTGGAAATATTAAGTATTTATTATCGCAAATCCGTCCAAAGAATAGCTGAGTGCTCAATGACATTTGTTACAAATACTGAATTTGAGAGAGTGTGACTTAGTATTGCCATTAGTCGTAATCTCTTTTTTATTTAGGGAAAATTAATGGACTCATTTGTTTTTGCCGAATGAAACTGAGTGCAACTGGTGGTATGGGATCAGCTGCTTCATCTACGTTTATTTTGGTGATACATTGTCTCGCCTTAAAACTTATCACAATCAAAATCAGCTATACTGAACCATTCATAATCGCTATATATGCATTTAAAATAATCTGAAGATGGAAATTACATACCGTTATCCATGCAGTAATTTTGCAAATGAGCGATGATTACTTAAATGTCTTTCGTGGTCACTAGTAGGCTGGCTCTCCGAAGATGTCGGGTACTGCAGCGGATCAGGGCAAGCTGGAACAACGCTTCGAGTGGCGTTCTCGAAGATTTATTCATTATACGGTCTTCCGCCCGTTCCAGCTTCGGAGGACTAAGTCTCCCGACGAATGTTGGACCAGAGTTGGAAGTGATTCGGACGTGGCGGGTACTTTTATTAGTTAGTACTCCAGACCATTCTATAGGCCCAGCTGTCCTTAAATAAACTGATTACATCCATTTTCCCTCCCACTGGACTGTGCATAATCTAAAATCGGTAGTAGAGTGAGAATGAACCACAGGAAACAGTGGAGGCTCATAAAGTACAAATATAAGTGCTTATTTTGACGCAAGCCTCAATTACTTGCTCGAATGAAAAGTCGGAATCAAATATATGTAGATAGCACGTTCTTAAGGCTCGGCTGCTCACTTATGGTCCACATCCCATAAGAGATCTGTACGAAGAATTCTTCCCGTCTGGGGACAGAGAATTTTGCACATCGAAAGGTTAAATATGTGGCAGTTTTCGTTGAGGCTACCAAAGACAAATTATTTCCTCTCTATTCCGGCGTGAACACTTGGACGGATTGAGGAGATGATGGGGGTAGAGAAAGACTTGATGGACGGGAAAGCCGGAGAAAGGCGGAATTTAAGCAGTGGAGAAGGCGAGAGGAGGTGGGAAGGGGTGGACGGACGGGATGAATAGGGCGGAGGGAAAGAGTGGGTTAGAGGCATAGATAAAACCCATTTCGGCCGACCAAGGCCGTTATTCTTTGGCCTGCCCGGCGTCGGAAGAGGGAAAGGGGGTGGTGTGTAGTCGGCGGAAGCCATGGTTTGTGCACGGGGCGGATTTTAGCGCCGCCCTTGCGGGAACGACCCGCTCTGCCTCTCTCCCTGGCCGCCGGAAAAGGAAAAAGCAGGGTGTGGCAGGTGGGAGGAGGAGTGGGGGAGTGGTTGATGGAAGGATTTATACACTCTTTTCCTCGAAAGCCTACGTGAGTGAGTGGTGCATTTTTTTGTGTCGACTGGGGACCGAGCGTCCACATGTGGATATAAGGCTCGCGTTAGGGCTCCTTATTTCATCACGGGGGTGATTATTCGCTTGGCAGGCGCACACAGTCTATTTGCGTTCATCTATGAAAATAAATTAATTTTGAAATAACCTCATTAACTACCTTTTCAAATACCTTTTGAAATAACCGTATCAACTCTGGAGATGATCGAAAAAAAACGATTCTACATTCTAGTCGAATGTATGCAATTAAAGGAGGTAAAGATTGAGAATTATAATGAAACATTTCCAGGATTTATCTGTTAAACTTTATGCCTACATGATTTAATAATGAAAATAATCAATTAAATTTAATGCTGGTATAAGCATTAAAAATATATCCTACGCATTGATCATGTAATTGTTGAAACGATTTACTGGTTAATTGAACATGTTCCCAGTACCAGTATTTCAAAAGAAATTATATTGACACTTATTTTAAGGTAGATGGAAAAGTTAGTAAGTTTAATTGAAATAAATACGAGACCGTGCAATGGTGACTTGTCTGTGAATAACAATGGAATGGAGACTTGCTTAAAACTAATTCTCGATTTAAAACTCATGATGGAGAGAATGGCCTATAGAGATTAATGAACAAGAATATAGAGTATACATATATCCATGTTTAAGTTAGAATAGCCTATATAGCTAAATATTAATTAGTTCCAGAGTAAATTAGTCGGAAAAGAGCAGGACTTACGCAAATAATTCGTGTAAATGGTGCTATTGTAGCGATTTGATACCAATTACCTACTCTTATTAATATTTATTGATATGCTGCTGTACTTTGCCTTGGGGTTTTTACGCTTATATTCCACATTCAGCAGTAATATTAAAATGTATCCAATAAACTACAATATTGATGCCAATAGGAAACTTTTGAAGTTGCATTTGAGAGTTTTAAAATATTTTAAGTTTCTGTGAATGTATTTCAGTGCTATTCACAAGCATATTCAGAAGATAGTTCGCAATTAACAAAAATAGCATTCAAATCATTCAACAACTCCTGGAAATGATATTCAAATTATTATTGGGGAGACTATAGCAGCGATGAAATATTTACCGTTGATAAAATTTTTGTAAAACTTTGCAACGTAGGGTTTAACTGCGCACTGCGCTTATTTAAAATAATTGATAATTATTACTATCTCAGCAGATTAATGATACCTACCTTTATCTGAGTTAAATTATTTCCATTTTATGTTGATTTACGTACTTCCAGGAATACTTCATGATTATATATTACTTTCTAAGGAGGAATCACTTATCGGTGATTCCAGAAGTGATATGTGCCGTTTTCCCATGGCCTGAATTAACGAACGTTGAAGCAGAGGCATCTGAGCGAAAACGTACGCCATCAACTCGATTATTAAAAATGCGCGTCTAATGTTCGTAATGCTATATTGCAGAGCTCACTCACTTTTATTTTTGCATGGAGTTTCACTGATACATATATGGAGATAGACGAGAGAAAGGACTGGAACCACAGGGAAATGCTTGCTAACCCACCCGAGGTGGAGCATCATGGTAAGGAGAGGTGAGGGTGGGGAAGGGCCGGCGGATTTCGGGAGAGTTGATAGAGGTTGTTGAGGGTGGGGTGAGGGGGGGGTTTGGTTGGGGCTGAGGTGAGATGGGGAGGCCATTAATCGGGTTGATAGAGAGAGCGGCCGGCGGGCGGCAGGAAAAAGATTGGGTGGAATAGCATGGGGCCGGCATACGCCACATGTTGGTCGGTCGAGCTAACCCTACGGCCTCATTTGACCCTGCGGCTGACTGCCGTTTCACAGTGCCCCATTTGACCCGTCCCATTCCTGCGCTCCTTTCCGTCTCTTGACTATTTCCTCTCCTCCTCCCCACGAATTATCCTTCCCCTATCTATTTTCTCCTTCCTGGACCAACGCCTACCCATCACTCTTATAATTTGTTTTCCCATCACCCACGTACGACCGCCGGGGCGTCAAGTTGCAAAATAAACTATTCTAATTTTTTTGGGACATCTAATATGGATGCATTTTTAAAAACAATTAAAACTGCAAAGTTTTGGACGAGTAAATTTAGAAGAGGTTTGTCCCAGTTGGGTATGAATAACACATTTAAATTAACGTGAGAAATCTCTCTCTCTCTCTCGGGTACCGTTACACCTACGAGGGTCATCCGGAAAGTAGTACCCGTTCGTGCCGCATGAAGTGCTGACGACGCAAGTAGCCGCTGGACGAGGTCAGATAGCTTCAGTGGCTTGTCTGCCTTCTCTGAGCCAAGTTGCGTGACGCTAGCATTGCCTGTGTTGTTTCTGTGATTGTTTACAATGTTTAAAAAAATTGAGAACGCCGCCAGTTGTGAAGTGAGGGCAGTGATTAAATTCCTCAATGCAAGAAACGTTCGCCCATGTGATATTCATCGCCAATTAAAGGAGGTGTATGGAGACAATGTAATGGACGAGTCGTCTGTTCGGCGGTGGTGTCGCAACTTCAACATGGGGAGGGGGAACACACACGACGATGAGCGTTCGGGTAGACCGTCTGTCATTACAGACCAACTGGTGAGCTCAGTTGACGAATTCGTGAGGAACGATCGGCGCGTCACAATTGATGACATCTGTGAGCATTTTCCCAATGTTTCTCGAACAATTGTTCATGAAATTGTTAAACACCATCTGCATTATGCAAAAATTTGTGCAAGATGGGTCCCTCGCGTATCTCAATGAGCTGGCGGCGAAGGACTATGCAGCAGGAATACAGAAACTTGTCACACGTTATGACAAATGCCTTAATTTGCTTGGAGATTATGTTGAGAAGTAGTTTAAAGTATCCTCTTTCAAATAAAATTTTTTATGTTTGTTAATATTTACTTTTGTGTCTTTATTTCACGAACGGGTACTACTTTCCGGATGACCATCGTACATCTATAATTGTGTCATCACTGTTGACTATTAAACCTTAAATTAAATTTACTTGGCTAATATTTGGAAATTATTTGTTAGTAAAATTATTTACTCACCGAAAGTGTTTTTCATGCCTAATTCATTTCTTTGGTCAGTGACAAAATGCAAAGTACAGGTTTAGTATTGTGTCTCATTTTCACAATTGCCACTCGGTAATATTAAAACAAAATTGTTTTTTTATGTACGAATATCATAAAGGCTCGAACTTTTGTCTGACGGTGCTATTAAATACTACTGGACAAAATGCCTCGGAACATAAATTATTTTATTAAGTGTTAGAGGTGAAACAATCTCTAAGATAAGTGTCAACATTGTGTTGACCCTTCCGCGATGTTTCCCACTCGGCCATTTGGACTAATTTTAACGAAAATACATCATATTTATGAAAACATTTTTCGTGATGTACCTAATTTATGTACAAGGCGTCAAAATTCTAAAAAAAAATTAGGGCCCAGAAAATTTATGTCCAGTGGAACAGATGTCACTCTCGCCTAAGTGATCACGTAGATCTCGGACCGTAGTGCGGTCTCTCCACATGCAACAAGTAAGTATAGCGCACCACCAGCTGGAAACATATTTGGATAGAATATGAGTAAGAGCATGCATGATATGGGGGTGCTTTCATATTTTATTTTCTGTTTACTACTTACCGTAGCATCTAATTGACATTATGGCTCTGTTTAATATACAAAATTTAAATCAAGGTAATTATTTAAGAGGTTCATTTTCTTCAATTGTTTAAATTTGCTTTCTTGAGATGAAAATAAGTTTTAGGAGAGTAGACAAAAATTTCTAAAAACTCGCACCCTAATTGTACCATGCAATGAATGTTGGAGTGAGACAAAACCATAAAATTTGAGCGTTGTGGTTATATGGTGTGATGCTAAAGTTAATTGACGAATTGAAACTTCCCTTTATTAAATCATATAGTTTTTAATGAGAATATTCAATGTAGCAAAGAAAAATAAATGCTTTTGAAGAAAAGGATTTTGGGAAGGTTTGCTGAAAAAGATTATTGCAAGAATATACCGGGCTCCATAGTTTACCTTGAGATAAGATAATTTCCTCGCAATTTCAGGGAATATACGAGGGTTATCCGGAAAGTAGTACCCGTTCGTGCCGCATGAAGTGCTGACGACGCGAGTAGCCGCTGGACGAGGTCAGATAGCTTCAGTGGCTTGTCTGCCTTCTCTGAGCCAAGTTGCGTGACGCTAGCATTGCCTGTGTTGTTTCTGTGATTGTTTACAATGTTTAAAAAATTGAGAACGCCGCCAGTTGTGAAGTGAGGGCAGTGATTAAATTCCTCAATGCAAGAAACGTTCGCCCATGTGATATTCATCGCCAATTAAAGGAGGTGTATGGAGACAATGTAATGGACGAGTCGTCTGTTCGGCGGTGGTGTCGCAACTTCAACATGGGGAGGGGGAACACACACGACGATGAGCGTTCGGGTAGACCGTCTGTCATTACAGACCAACTGGTGAGCTCAGTTGACGAATTCGTGAGGAACGATCGGCGCGTCATAATTGATGACATCTGTGAGCATTTTCCCAATGTTTCTCGAACAATTGTTCATGAAATTGTTAAACACCATCTGCATTATGCAAAAATTTGTGCAAGATGGGTCCCTCGCGTATCTCAATGAGCTGGCGGCGAAGGACTATGCAGCAGGAATACAGAAACTTGTCACACGTTATGACAAATGCCTTAATTTGCTTGGAGATTATGTTGAGAAGTAATTTAAAGTATCCTCTTTCAAATAAAATTTTTTATGTTTGTTAATATTTACTTTTGTGTCTTTATTTCACGAACGGGTACTACTTTCCGGATGACCCTCGTATTATTTAGATATTTCTATGGTAGTTGTCACGTATATACGCCCACAGAATATTCAGTCTATACAAATTAGAACTCATTTAATGAAGGCAAGGGTGAAAAAATAGGTCCGAGTAGGTCATTTTTGGAACAAACTTTTATTTACTAACCTCCTTAAACAAAAAATCTTGTATAGGTATGGAATAACTGCATGCAGTGCAAGAAAACTTTGGACTCGGCAGGATAAGAAATTTTAATTAAAAACGCAGTATTCACTCCTTGCAATTTTGTATTAATTTCTGGTCGATTATAATGAAAGTATGGTAGTTTTAATATTCGTTAAACTCATAAAATATAAGTTGAACATAGGACCTGCTATCAGATCGATATTTTTTACTTAACAATATTTAATACGTTAAAAATAGTTATTAAAATGTAATAACGAAAATGGCGTTCATAAAGATATTAATTGTTTAATAAAAGAAGAGGAGAAAATAGGGAAACATAAAGGATCAGGGATTAATAACACCCACTGTAAAATGGTAGAACACAATACTCCACGTAAGTGGTTTATTTTCAATGACTTTCTAACTCGTGAGAAAAACAACGTCGGTTATATCTACGAGGAATGAAAGTGCACGAAAAAAAGAAATGCATTTAATGCAAGTGTTTAATAAATTTCATTTTTCTTTTCAAGGGATTTTTAGCAATAGGGTATTATTTGTACGACAGCACTCATACTGCATTCAATACTGAAACGCATAGGGGAAAATATTATTGATGAATTTAGAGAAGCGACTAATTTCTATTCAGCCTGATTCCACGCTACCTAGGTAGGTGTTAAGAGTAAATTGAATAGCCGTCACCCAGAGCTATAAAGCCATTTTTTTCTCTCAGGCTTACATATATAGACGCCTTACATCGTAATAAGCATTGAGATTTGTGCACGCTGGCTGGTGCAGAAGAATTCGGTCGTTTCATGCATCTGGATGGGAAATCTCGCACAGATTTCATCACCCATTGGTATTAGGGAGATTATATGTCAAATAAAGCCTTATACACCGTGTGTGTTCAATTGTGTTTGACTAATTTAGAGCGAGATGGCATAAAAGTGGCGTTTAATCAAAATTATATTTTTACTTATCAATTTAAATCCATTGCGCCATCACGCTGCTCAGTTGGCTCTTTGGATGAAAGTTATCGTTCCCTTTTTTCCCCAGCCACCACCTACGCAATGATGCGTTGCTAATTGTTTTAAATGCTGCGGGTTATGTACTTTCATCATATCTACGATCTCCTTTCTGTTTTTAGAACTCTGAGCACCTGAAACACTACCGTCATATTCAATCACTCAATCAGTCGTGAGATTTTATCATCTAGTCTATGTATTTAGTTTTAATTTGCCAGTGTGTTTTCAAACTCATAATATCATTTGAAATACTTCACCAAGTTAAATATAAATATTAAATATTTTATTACTCGCATGCAGCATTGCTTTAATCAGGATCCGTTATTCTGCTTTGAATATAGCCAATGAAATTAATTATGGTGAATCTTTTTTTATAAATTGATGGCACCTGAATTAGTTGTTCTTTCCTTGCCTATTGCTTTGTCGCTTAATCCCCGAAAAAGTCACTATATTTGCCCTTAAATTGCATTGAAGGTGGAAACAGGTGTAGGGTCTAAAGAGTATTTTATGGTATCAGTTGCCGCTCTTCTATAATTTTGCTACCAGCGCGGTTGCCTTGCAAATATTTAGCTTATTACTGCTAAAGCAAAGGTTTTTGTGCATAATTAACCCCAATTACTCTGTATCTTACGATGCACCTGTAAATTCTAGCGGCTTAAGGCCAACATGTGGACTGCCTGACCCATGTGTTTAACTCATATTAGTCGCGCCGCATTTAAATCATGGATCGTTCTTTTCATTTTAATTTATGATTTTACGTTAGGCTTGTACAATTATGCTTTAATGCATACTAGTATTAAAGCGATAACAAAATATTTTAGGTTTTTATGTAGCTCTAAATGAGATAATAAGGCGAAATTGGAGTGCTTTATCATATATTTTTATTTAAGTTGGATGAAGACTGGCTCGATATATTTTTTTAAGGTGAGTCAATATGCGGAACATGGGTTTAGGGTGTCTTCAACATTTGAAAGGGCAACTTGTTGAACAGTTTCGTGATTCACAACATTTTGCACCTCATTACAAACTATGATTTGGAAAAAAATTAAAAACTTGACTGGAGAATAAAATTAGGGTACCATAATTTTGACATTCCGAATTATGAATTGAGGGCCAATATATTAACCAGATAGGACAGTGAGTGGGTTGGCGTTAAAAAACTACCTACTACAGTGGCTTGGTTCAAATACAGATGGCTCAGGGCGACCTCAGCTTCAGCCAGGTCATAGTTATTGGTCGTTCAGTCCTAAGATTGTTTGACTGCAGCCAACCTGCCCCATCTGATGCTAATTGGCTTATTTCGTGGAATTATTGGCCTTCCTCTTCGGACTTATCCCTCTATTTCTTCTTCTATTGTATTCTTCACGAATCCATTGTGCCTTAGGGAGTGGTCAATCCATCTAGTTCTTCTTTTCTTAATGGTGTTCCATAAGGTCCGTTCTTCGTCTATTCTTCTGTATACTTCTTCATTCTTATTTTATCCGTCCATTTGATCTTAAGCATCCTCCTCCAGCACCAGGTTTCGTAGGTTTCTAGTCTTTTCTGGTCTACTTTTCTGAAGGCCTATGCTTCTGATCCATAGAGTACCACACTCCATACGAATGTTTACACGTATTTTCTTTGAACACAGCAGTTGTCTTTTCATTGTGAATACTCTCCTAGCTTAAGCTATTATTCAGTTGATATCTGTAGTATTTCTTTCGTCCCATGTGATGGTACTTCCGAGATAGGTGAAGGTATCCACTTCCTCTGATTTTGTTGTCCTTTCAGTATGACTACTGTATTCCGCTTCTCTCTTCCACATACTAGGATTTTAGTTTTCGTCTTGTTTATGTTCATGTTGTATTTTTGTAGAACATGATCCAATACGTTTAGTGATCTTTGAAGATCCTCCTAGGTTTCTGCTATTATTGCAATATCGTCAGCGAAGCGCAGTATGTCTATGTCTTCTCCATTGATCTTGATTCCGTTTAATCCGATGCCTTGTGGTTCTGTTATTGCCTCCTTCCGGTACATGTTGAACAATGCAGGTGAGAGGTTGCATTCTTGTCTAACTCATTTGCTACTTTTAGCCTCTATTATATGGCTTCCATCTCTTATTCTCATTGGAGCTACTTGCTTCTTGTTTAGCTGATAGATTATTCACTCAGGCTGAGTGATTTTTTCGGGTATCAGTTAATCTCGGGAAGCTGTGGACGGAACAAGGAAAGGGACTGCCCCACCCCCCCCGTTCATCGTTGAAGCGTGAACTTCACATGCTTTCGGCTATATTCCGAGATTATCTCTAATCCTCATTTTCCTCTGAAATCTGTGAGTTGGTTGATATTTTTTGGTTATATCATGGGAAATTTACTGACGTACCATCCCTCTAATTAGCACAGTTGAAACAAAAAAGATGGGTGTTTTGAGAAACTACCCTTGAAAAAAATTGCACTAATACATAGTCCGGGCGTATGAGAATCAGGACTCAACGGTATTTGTATATCCTATGAAAATAGTGATTCTACTTGTCTGATCAGGTAGAAATGGATGGATTCTAATACGGACGCTTTTGTGTGGCCAGTTTCACAATTCGACGTCAGTGGATTCCCCTACTTCATTAAATCATGTCAAGCAATCAAAAAGTGAAGAAGAGTCTGATTATTCTGTGGATTTTGCAACATCACTTTCAAGTTTATATCTTCTCCCGTTCACTGTTCTCTAATTTCACCAGAAACAATACCGGAAATCGATCGTCAGATCTTTTCTACTCGCTAGTGCCAATTATAAACTGCACCACTCTTGGGTACTTGCGTCCATTCCTCCAACCCTTCCGCGCACCACCGAGAAACCCTTTTGTCCTTATGTCATGGCTGTCGAAGATGTAGAGATTCATGCGTTTAGTTTTAATGAAGCCGTATCATCTGGGGGCATGACGGGACATTCCCGCGGAGATATCCTCAGCAAGGCGCCGTCATGATGGGAACGCGAAACCGCAATTGTTGGCGGGGCTCGCCGGGAAATTTAAGACTCCACTCCGTCGATCAGTGATGATAGAGTTTTATTGTCAGCGTGTGCATGTGCATGATCATTTTTACTTTCCGCGAGCATGAATTTACGCAAAATTATTAAATAAAACCTCGCAAGCATCTTTTTCTAAGCTAAGCTAAAAGCTTTTTTTTTCATTTTCTTTCGTAATCGCGTCGGTTGCGTGTATCTTATAATGCTTCAAATATGAAAAGACATGCGGAATGAATGAAAATCACCGGGGAGATGTTTAACGGTATTGCTATAGCATAATTCTTCAACTTACTTAAACTAATTCTGCTAAATGGTAATATCATACGAGAGCAAATAATATTGGTCCTATTGGAGCGAAAATTGAACCGTTTTCTTTTACATTCATGTCTTGTACTCTGATCTACAGATAAGTCTTAGAAGTCTCTTCCAAGGGCTCATAAATTCCATTACTATTTGACTCATCTTTTATAAACGCTGTATAACCGTTCCGAAAAAAACTATTCTGCCGCTATTTTATTTACGACTAATTTCTACATTTACGTCGCGTGGGATCGTTCACGTGTCTTTCGGCGCCATTATAATTTAGTATCAGTTGATACATGCCTATATATTTTAATATTTTTAACTCTATTTTTGTTGGTCAGTATATTTATTAAAAGTTAATGGTCGTATTCAATGGTGCAAATCAATGGAATTGTACTAAAATCCTGAATGATCGGTTTTTCCTGCTGAAAGAAACTCTCGATATTTTGAAATAATATGCTGAATAGGACAACATTGGCTGCCAATTTGTTGCAATCGATATGTGCTAGAAAAACCTCAAAGGTTTTCACACATATTTTCATTAATGTTTGGAGAACAAAGTCAAAATCAAGGCAAAATTCAAACTTATTTTTTAAATGCCTCTCATAAAATGTTTTTTTTTCGCAAATAAAAAGTTACCTCCAAAAATGAAGGTTTGCTCGTATATTGGCAAATATTCGCTCAGTTACGGAAACCAACGCCTTTGTGTTATTGAATCAACCAATAACATTAGCGGGTGCTTGTAGGTACCGCAAATGAACCGAGTTTTGTCGAAATTTGATCTTACTTTTTGATGGTTTAAAAGAGTTATATCAATATCATGGAATATAGGGTGGGTGCAACAAAATAAGTAATTTATATCCACTCAATATCCGTCACGGGAAATCATCAGCAAGACGTTCATTAACAGAAAATACCTAGATTTTCTGAAAATTGTTGGTAACGAATGGGACTCTCGTTTGTTAGCATTCGAAAATATTTTAATCGGTACAGTATTGAAAGTATTAACAGTGCCTAATTTCATAAGATAGCTTCGATTGCGCATGCTGACTAGAACCTCCTTCGTGTGAGAATTTATATCTACTTCATAAAATAAATAGCATCTCCATTTTAGTCTAGAGTTCCAGTCCAAGTCCACAATGCAGGTAAGCGTACTTACGTTAGCAGCTTAACAGTAGTCAATAAAGAAATGAAGTTAAAATTCTAAGGATATGTTGCTGTTAATGAATGAAAATACGTTATTGATGCACGGTTAATGATAAAAGGCAAAATTAAAATTAAATGCATGAGGGGATGGATCAGGCATTTGAGAAATTACTTTTGGAAAACCAACTTTTTGGTGTGAAACATTTCAGGAGTATTGCATTAGTTGAAAGTTTAACCCATACCACAGCATAATGGCAATGAACAGCAATAGCATATGGCTCAAAAGATATAGGCATATGTAATGGCGACGACTCACTTAAATCCATTGTGGTTATTCTTTTACATAGTCACACCTCCAGCCTCTGAACTCTGTGATGCTAGAATCGTCGCCCCCGTAGATAACAGAGGCGAGAATGAATAACTCCTCCTCTGCTGGAGGCTTGACATGCAAAGATGGATGCATTGCAGGAAGGGTATGATAAAGACGGCTCATGACAAGAAAGATAGTGGTTTATGCTTAGCAGTGAAAAGGCGAGGCGATATGATGTGCCCTACCTCGTGGTGAGAAACTGGGCTGAAACTTAATTGGACGGAAGCATGCTGAAATATTTCTTTTTGATGAATAGCACATTAAACTGAAAAATACCTTTACATCTACTTTTTTAATCTTTCAGGAATGACATTAAACTGTAGTGATCGAGTCAATAACGATGTAATCTTAGAATATTTGCAGAGGTAGCACGAAAGACATTGAGATTTTTGACAGTAATCGTATAAACTTCATATTCATTCTATAGAACTACAGTTAAAAGAGTTATTGCCTTCGATGAAATCCCTCCTGGCATTCTTAAAAGAGTAGAATGAATCGTATTTTTATCGTGTTTTCTTCAAACATCAATAAATAGTCAAAGAAATGTGTAAAAGGTTGATATGTTACAATTCATACTTTTCGAAAGTCGGGGCATAGAATATTCCACATATTAAGAATGGAGTCCTTATTTATATATATATATATATATATATATATATATATATATATATATATATTATTACGTAATCTACCGGTTACGGTAGGTTTTTGTATGGACCAAATTACTAATTCAACAATTTGTGTCTTCATCTCTGAGTACTTTCTTCCTCCCTTCATCCCGTCCAACATCCCTATCCTGTTCCTTCCCTTTCCTCATTTGCCTAACATTCTCCGCTCAATCACAGTCTTCAACATCCCACTGCCGGTCAGTACACCCTTCATCCACTTTTCCTGCCTCCATAGGATTTCTCCCAACAAACCCCTCTCTTCGCCCACCATACCAAGTACTTCCTCATTTGTTTTCTATATATATATATATGTATACATATATACACACACAAATGTATATATACATATACATCACCATTTACATGACATACTCGTATATCAATGATGTAGAAACACTCACGAGAGGTTGGACGGTGAAATAGGACATAAGAGTATAACTAGGAAACACGTTTAAGTATAACTAGGACACTCACATTTAAGAAAGTTTAAGCTTTGGCCTTCTCCTAGGCATTCTTCAGGTAAGACTAAAAGGTTTAGGGTGAAGGGAGTGCGAGGGTTCGGGTGGGGAAAACGCCGGGCGAATTAGGAAAGGGGTAAGAAAAGCAGTAAGGATCCAGTGGTGACGGATGAGTTTGGGAAATTCAAAAGATCGGAATGACATACAGTATGTTCGTAGATTCACGAGTTCTATCTCTTTGTTGGCGGAATCGGGTAGGTATATACGTATATACATACCTACGATTTGTATCCATACAATTTGTATATAAATATATACATATATATATATATATATATATATATATATATATATATATATATATAATAATGGGCTGACACAACATAACACAAATAGAAAAGAATAGACACATATAAAAGAACACTTACACAAGAGAGACTCTCTTGAAGAAGGCCCCTGAGAGGGCCGAAAGCTCGAACAATTTACCGTGTAAGTGTTCTTTTATATGTATCTATTCTTTTCTATTTGTGTTATGTTGTGTCAGCCCATTGTTGTGCCGCTCGTATGAGTTTTTCCGGACAATCGTGGTATATATATATATATATATATATATATATATATATATATATATATATATATATATATATATATAATATCTTCGAAATGGAACGCTCTTCGGCGACACACAAATATATAAAAACACAGATGTAGATTTTTAGAATATAGAGACACAAAGAAAGGACACTCACAATTTGTTATTTTACGTTTCGACAGCACGGCTGTCGTCTTCAGAATCAGAATTCTGAAGACGACAGCCGTGCTGTCGAAACGTAAAATAACAAATTGTGAGTGTCCTTTCTTTGTGTCTCTATATTCTAAAAATCTACATCTGTGTTTATATATATATATATATATAAATATATTTATAAATATTTTCGAGAAAACATATCTCTTCAGCGATGGCACAAATGCACAAAAACTTTAAAAATTTATGATTAAATCATTAATGCATAGAAACAGAGTGAAGGACATTCCCATTTCAAGTTGACGTTTCGACGGCACGGCCACCATCTTCAGAGTCGTGACGTCAACTAGATATGCGAGTTTTCCTCCTTGAGAGATGGATTTTGGATAATTCTACTTATCACAATATTCTAATGTTAAAAAGTTGCTCATGCAGCTTGTGTCGAGAATTTAATAATAAAATGGTTTAAATTTGTCTGGTGTGTATTCACCCCCTGCCACTAACCCTAGCGGAGGCTTGCCGGGTACGTAAATAAATAAATAAATAAATAAAGAAGAGAGACAGCAAGGCCTCATAGTTTTAATTTATGATAGCGTTCATACTTCTTTACTCTTGAAATCGATTTGTATTTTATTCGTGTGGTATTTTATTTATCTCTTGTGTCAGTCGTTCTCAATAGCTCAACCGCCCCAGGTGTCACAGAAATAATTCTTTTCAACCCCTCTTTTTTTATACTTGATGCGCTCTCACACTGCCAAAAGAATTCAGTGCTATTGTTAACTTCAAAGGCCAAATTTGTAATCAAGCTATATAAAAGATGCCACTCCGCCATTTGTATCAACGAGTAGCGCAAAGAGGTGCATAGACAATTTAAAATTGACCTGATTTTAACGTCGATCGTAACGTGAAACGCCCATAGTGAATAAAGGTTTACCTCTTAGATCATAATTAAATGATATGTATTTATTTCTACCTCAATTACAGGGATTTTCAATGTAAAATCAATATCAGAAATTCGTCTCAGGCTTGCGAAAACGTGCCTGTTATTATTGAAGATCAATTCCCTAACCTATTTTAAATATATCTCCCAGGGACTTTCGTACATTTTCCCTTTTTCCGCCATCCCTAGTTACCCCTTTGTTATCACCGATTATTCAGTCCTTATTCCCAACTTGCAATCTCCCTAACTCCCATCCCCAACAAGAGGATTACCCCAGAAGGAAAAAAGTTTTTTCCGGCGACACAGAATCTCGCGGCGTCCGGCGTGTTAAGCGGGAGCCGCAGGTGCTCTGAGGCCGGGCAGCGTGGGAAGCAATGGCGCCCGGCAATTGATTCCTCTAGTTCTGCCAAAACCCGAGAATGCCTCTAAACCTCTCCAGAGCTACATCACAGTTGCCCGTTGCGTGCGTCTTTCTCTCCCCCAGAACCCATGTCGCCTCCCCCATCCCTCCTCCCCCTAACACACACACACACGCCGCTTTGGATTCCATGTTGCGTCGTGGCACTAAATCCTTTTCGCCGCCTGACCATTGGATATCCTTCCCTTTCCGGACGATCCGTTTTATTTCGAAACTCGTCCATTGCTTAACAATATGCAGTTATGTGCGGAATGCCTTTACCCGAATAGGTTTAACAAATCTGAATTTCTGATCACGCAGTTACCTATGTATTTTTGTGTATTTTAAATGAAAAAATAAAATTTAATATAATGGTAAGCGTTCCGACCTATGCATTAAAATATTCAAATTGAAAATTTCCATTGAAATTTTAATGTTTTTTTAGGGAGAAGTATTGATTAGAGAAAAGATTATGAAATGAAACCAACATTATACGAGTGAAATGATCGAGAGCAAAATTATAGCATAAACAGCATAAGATTTCTCAACTGTTGGAAATGGAAACCCTTTAGTACTGAACCTTAATGTGTAGGAACAAAATGCCGCGCCTCTAAGAAGATTTAGGATTGGTGAAAGTACCGCCCACTTATTCGTGAGGATGAGTCCTAGTAAGTTATGGCTTTTCTCCTCGATGCTCGACCATTGCAATAAATTCAGTCGGTAAATGTTTTATGGTATCGGTGCCATCGCGCTAGGCACGGCGAACGATGCTCTACATCCAGTCAGCCATCAAGGGAATAGGCGCGCTCAGTTTCGCGTAAAAGATTTTCCAGATGTCCCGTCAAATGCCGTCCGACATCGGGCATATTGATAACCGAATTAGAGCTGATTCTGTGGGCAAATAAGTGACCATGCCAAGGTAGACGGCTTGGCCAGGTCTTCTTTACCAGCAATCTTACGAGATGCTCATGTGAAACAAAACTAACAAATCTATAGCATTCCGCTATAGTTAGAAAGCCAGGGCAATTCCTATTAGTAATCAATAGATATTACTGTAAATTTATGTCATTTTTCAATTTCAGCGTTAACATTTTTAGACGTCAACCTAGAATCATGCGCAAACGATTGCTTTTTCGTCTGTAGTAATCAGACCTAAGTGGATACGAAATGTGTCCCTAAACTATAATAATAAAGAAAAGCCCATTTATCTAAGAATTATGTTCTTCTAGCTTAAAAAACAAAGGCACGCCAAAATAAAGGTTATACTTTTCGTTACGCCAAATTTTGCCCACTATGCGTATTTCAGTGGTTGGCAGTAGTCTAGGGGGTAGAGCGTTGGACTGCTGGCCGGAGGGCCGGGGTTCGATTGCCGGGCAAGCCTCTCTGTGCACCTGTAGCTACTACTAAGCTATGTAATTTCTAGAGTACCAGATCTTCCAGGGAAACCATTACCGGCACAGGGAAAGGGGAAAATGTGTACTACCCTGTATGTGTACCCCCTTACTCTGATGTGTGTATTTCACACGCCATTGGGCTTAGTACTGGGTGAACTCTACCATCACCTACCAAACAGACCTTTGGGTTGATTACTGTGTTTATGGTTTTTTAAAATAATTTCCGCCCTTTTCTTTGGTAAATTATAAGTTGAATTTTTTGGTTGCTTTCTTTATTGTATGCTAATATTCTCTCACCTAGGACTCCATCTTAAATAAATCCTCATTAAATATACCTGAACCTTACTTTCAATCATTTTGACTGTTCTTGTGACAGCTTTTCTTTCGATTTTTCCTGGGTCACGTTTGTGGGACATTACGTTTACCCTTCATACTTCATGGATATACATATTACTATGAATATTGTTAACCATCATATAATCATAATTCATGGAAGCTGTGGTGGTACTTTTTCCGTGGTTCCTATTAAATTCATTGGAAAAGTAAGATTTAATTTTCATTTCGTAAATGCAATTGAGATAAATTTTGTCATGAACAGCTTTGACCGCACCGCGTGACACTATTTTCCCCTCTCATGATCTCAGCTCTAATTTCATTTCAGAGATTGGCTAAAGCTCTATGGAAACTGTCCACCAAATTTAGTGGCATTTATTTTGGAATTTGAGTAGATATCTCTAAAACATCGACGTTATTTTCCTACCTAGTTTTCATATATTTAATCAGGATCATAAAGCCGCTCTAAATTGGCGAAAAATTGCTAGTGGTAGGGATGGATAGCTACGAAAAAAAGCAATTGACCTCGATCATGATTTTAATTATAAATTAACAATTTATTACTGAGTTCAATTATTATTTTTACAAATTTCAATCGAATATAGTTAGATAACGTTTTACGGAACATTTTACGGTAATGATTAAGTTTCAGATAATTTCAGTGAATTAAATGCATATATTCACTAAATTTAGCTTGAAAATAAATTCTAGCTCTGAAACTATTGGCAGAACGATGTAATTTTTGGAGTAGTAGAATTTAGGGGAAGCGACTGATAGCTAAGGTCAGTTGTGCCATTAGGGATGGACAAGAAAGGATGAAGGGTGGAGAGAACCCTGCCACGCACCTTTTTAGTGGCTCGCAGGGTATTGATGTAGATGTAGATGAACCCGGCATCGGCATTAGCCTACTCTTTACGAAAGGCACCAAGGGGTCCACAGCGCGGCGTCCCATCCGACGGACGGCGTACTCACCCAAAGTGCCCTCCACAAAGCACCTCAAGTAGGGATCGCGATACCACTGAAAAATATTCAACGCCGCCGGGATTTGAACCTGGGCCTTCTGGGTGGGAAGCTCATTATTCGACTTGAGATTTAAAATGATAAAATAGACTTAGGATTCTCCTGATGCAACTTCTCTTCTCAATAATATTTACAGATTTTCAGAAAATCTGTATGGCTTGCAACTACAGGTAGGTGCAATAGAAAGAAACCATAAGACCAAAAGGTTATCGCTCATAAGTACGCACTTTTTATCGAGACTAGCATATTGTAAACAGGTATGACTGCAAAATAATTAACATATGTACATTTTGCTAGATTTAATATCTATCTTGCGTGTTGTAATATACAAACCAATACCCAAACAAAATGCATGGAAATGATAATACCCAGGGTTTTATGAAATCTACTCTTTTATCAACGAATTACTCTTTCTATTACCTGGAGGGCAAGAACATATCTTCTTATTTTATACACATTGAAATCAACTAAAAATGTGATTTTGTTGGACCATTGGATGCTCCATTTTTATCTGGGGGGATTTAATTTAGAGAATATCGCGTTAAATTTATTTTAAAATCATGCATTAATTTGAACAATTCATTTTCTTAGAATATACTGTTGCTGCAGAGAGTTTTATTGTAGTGCAAAACATCTTTCATGAGAAGTAAAAAATAATCTTATTTATGATAATTTCGCATATTATTTTGACAAATAAGCATTTAGTTTACATCCACGTAAACTGTTCATCTCTTCTACATTCTTATCATATTCCTTACAAATGCAAAGCACCATAAAAAATTGATCTAGACTCGCATAATTTATTAGGAGGAAACTTGGGAACGCATTGACCATCGAGTCTTTGACTATGGACTCGAGACTCAAATCTGGAGTGCGGCTCTGAATCCGTCCAACTTCAAGCGTTGCGATTATTCAAGTGCTCCAAGATCTTCCCGAGAAACGGCAGGTGGCATAGGGCGGAGTACTACTCCCCGCAAACCGACGCTTGAAAATTCACACGCCTTAAAACTAAGTGCGAGATGGACCCTCCCATTAATTCCTACATGATCTCAAAGATTATTAGGGGCATCATTGCATGAACATATTTACATGGATGATTTTACAAAAATGTCTACATTTGTCACTAAACACATCTGTGTTCAATCTCTCCTTGATATTACACAATGGTGGATTAACGCATACTATTGTGAATTGATTGAACAATGCACAGCATACCTTGTGAAAATGTGACCAGGAGAATTCCTCTTGCCTGTTCGCCGGCAGGGCATCCCTTCGAAGCTGTGTAACTTTCCTTCCGGTCAAAAGCCTCGTATCTTCCGGTCGTTGGAGTTTTGTTTCCAGCCATAGTTGTAGTCAGACTTTGATTAATGGTGAGGGAACGAAAGATGTTTTATAGGGCACCAACTCACTTAAGGGGCGCTAATGGCCCTTGGTCGTTCACCGGGTCCATTAAACCAATACATTTACGGTATTTAAGTCCTCTGGTCACCCTCCGTTACATTACATTTCCTTTATTATTACCTGCCAACGAGTGTGCCCTAAAGTTTGTTTTTCCTTTGCTTCAGGAAGACTCCACGAAGTTAATTGGGGCGGCCCACTCCTTCGCCCCCTTGTGGCTTAGCCTAACTTCAATGCCATGTAGTGAATTAGAATGAAAAAATTTCATTTTCTAGCGAAGAAGTGGTTGAATTTTGAAGCAGGTGAAATTTAAAACTAGTTTATCCAGCGTGGCTGAACTTCATACAATTCGTATAGAAGTGAAGTTGTAGAAGTTTCTCTCGGCGGGGCTTACGGTAATCTCTGATGCCTTACATATTTTTCTAATTTATATACTTTCAATTTTATCCATTTTACCTTTTATTTTACCTTTGCATAAAAGAGTAAAATTCATTCTTCGATGCCTGCTCGGTCTATAATAACTGTGAACTACTTACAAATTGACATGTTACCAGGTTGATCGTTAGTTGTTTTATATCAGATCGTTAAAACGATGTCTGTTTTTAACTCTTGAAAAAAAAGTGATTCATATAATTATCGAGAGTAAAAAGATTACGCATGTATGTGTGTGTTTGTATATATTTTAAAATTTTTTTTACATACATTGCATATTATTGGGTCGAATAAAAAGGGAAACTCTGAAAAGTGTCCCCATTGGACTTGGGTGTCCTTTTATATTATTTATTTGTTTCTATGCAGTAGTAATGTCTGTACTGTGTAGTAGTAATGTTCTATGTGGTAGTAATGCATGTAATTTGAGAGTACTCCGTCCTGTCGCTGAAAGTTTCTGCCCAGGATGTGCATGTATGCGTCGATGATGATGTGTGTGTGAATTCAGGGAAGTTAGAAAATAAAAAAAATGGAGAAAGCAAATTGCATGAGATTGCATGAGAATGGAGAAAGCAAAGCATGCATTGAGATGTCAAGTTCGCGGGAACTACTCAATGCTTACAGGCCATTCGCAATAATTAGGAGGAGGGGAGGAGGGTTAATGAGTGGCGGAGATAATGTAAAAATTGAATAAACATTTTTGCGAATATAGATAACATGGAAATGACCATTATTATTATTATAAATGATAGACAATCAAAGAATTGTCGCTTTTTATCTAGATATCTCTGCAAATAGGTAGTCACGCAAAGGGAGTAGGCAGTGTACATGACCAACAGGGGGAAATAAATCGGAGGTAAACTGGAAGAACAACAATTAAGTTGGGTCAGAGTTTGAAGCAATGGTTGACGAAGGAAGAGAATGGTATATGGTACAGAGTTACAAATTAAATGGCTGTGGAGAAAAAAGAGATCTGCAGGATAATTCAGAAAAAGCATTAGCTATATTAAAATAAAATATCAAGGGCATAATTTATCATAGAAAATGAAGATATCTAGCTTATATTAATTATACTAAATTATGAGGCTCGAGTTTTGGCTTATGGTTGCTAAGACACATAGAGTTCTCTTTAGATCGAGGAAATACTATAATAGTAATTAAAAATGTAAAAAAAACATTTTACTAAATTTAGGATATAAGGGTCAAAATTACGGATGAATCTGGAAGAGGGTAGGTAAAAATGGAAATAAAGTCTGGAATAACTTCATTACAGAAATATTAATCTAGATTAATAAGAAAATGTTGCGTAGACGGGAGGAAATAGCTTGGGTTCAGAATAGTTGTTCGATTTCTAGAAAGCGAGATGGGAAACGAAGACTACTGGGAATGAAGATTCAAAATAATTCTTGCATCCAATGAGATGATAGTGATATATTTTATATAAATAGTTTGTATATTTTATATTTAATTTTATGGGCCTTTCCAAATTTCAGAGGTTTCCCTGAATTGCCAATTTCTCCATTGCCTTTCTCCAATTTTCTTCCAAACATCGATCCAACATCATTGAGACTATTTCTGTTCGTCATGTTTTCCAAGGCAGTTCACGTTTTCATCTCCCTGGTGGTGACCATTCCAGCAGAATTCCTGGCCATTCGTCCAACCTTCGAACATGTTGAAACCATTGGAGATCTTCAGTTTATTCTTTGCATCACTGATTCTTACATGTGCAATGCTTGTCTACGTATTTTACAAGTATTTTTTTCTTTTCTAACTTTGATATATTGGCCCCTCATCTTATCCTCTCCATATCAAGAGCTTTTATTTTATTTCTCAGATGTTAACTCAAAGTTAAGTTCTTCGCTCCATAAGCCAGTGTGCTCTCTACTGTTGTTTGAAGGATTACATTTTGTATTACCTTAGATTTAACACTACTTAATGGAAAAAAAACACTATCATGGCTCCTCTTAGAATAATTACTATTTAATCTACATCATATGCACAACATGTGAAATGGTGACTAATGGAATTGAAGAATAATGGGAATATATTCTGTTTAATGTCTTAATGGCTACTTTGGGCTGATAAATATCTTTACTTTCTTCTCTTACTAGGAATTATTCGGTTTTCTTTATCTTTACTCAAATTCCTCTTCCTTAAAATGCTTCCAATAGCTTTCTAATCATGAACTTAGTATCCTACCGGCTTTTGCCTCATCATCTGCAAACATTAGAGAGTTTATTGTCCCATGTCTAAAGTGGATGCAAATCCACTGGATTGATTCCATTGATCCATCATATTTTGGACAAATACATACGCATAAGGACATGTCACAGTCCTGCCTTGGTCCTTTCGATATTTGGAACACAGCAAAGAGCTTGTTTCCTATATTAACTGCAATTTGATACTGTTTGTATGCCATTACATTAAGTGTTGTCAGTTGAGATCCAATAGAAATGTTTCATTGCTCTCCAAACTTGACTAGGATGTAAAGAATCATAGACCTTTTCAAGATCCACTAATATCAAATGAATTTCCTGCCCCAAAATGTGCATCGTCTTAATTATTTAACTAAGGCTAAAAATAATATCCAAGCAGGATCCTCTCACAGTGAACCCTCCCTGCTTTTCCTGAATCTTCCCTCCGATCTCATTTCCCAACGTACGCATTGTTTATTGTTTTACTGCTAAAAAATCTGCTTATGAATGACGTTACAGTAGACGCCCATATTTAGTTCCTCCTCATTTCATTTTTTATAAATTGCTAATAAAGAAGATAAATACTTTTCTTCTAGTATTTCATCTCCTTCAAGATTTCGGTTGAACATTTTATAGAGAAACCATATCAACCTCGGATAGTTATCGTTATTCCCCCGGTACACTTGCCTATCCATTCCTAGGTTTATACTTAGTGCTTATTTCACTTATCCCTCTATAATGAGCTCCATACCCTGGGTTCCAGCTATATCCCAGCAATTTCTATTAATCTTTTCTGTCTTGTCTCAGCAAACAACCCTCCGATGTGTTGTTTCAATCGCAAAAAGGACTGTTGAGCTGATGAATAATTGTTTCAGTTTTGTTTTCATCATAACTTTCCAATATTCTACAGATCTGTTCCCAATGAATGATTTATTTACCCACTTACCCAAACTTTCCCATGTGTTCTCCTTACGTTTTTTGACCTTTGTATTGCATGCCTTGAACCTATTTGAATGTTCAAAACTCTTCGAGTTCAACTGTTAATATTATAATGTCTTCTTTACTTGCACAACTTCCAGTTCCTCTGAGGTTTTCCATTCCTTCTTCCATTATTTCTTCTCTTCCTTTCAAAAAGTCTTCAGCTGCTTTCACAATCGATTGCCTCGGAAAACTATACAATTCTTTAGCGTCCCAATCCCCATTGACACCAAGCAGTCTTTTATTAAATCTTTGTAGATATAAATATTTTGAACTTCTCCCTGCATAACATGTACCATATATTTTATATCATCAGTAAAAGCGGTTTTATGACCTCGCTTCTTTACATCGAATTGTATTTTAGCCTTACCTGGGGAGGATATTTTTGAAACAATTTAATGATGATCCGATCCATATTTTATTTCTCTTTTTTTTCTCATTTATCCTCTGCTTTGATCAATTACATAGTCTACTCGTATCATTGATTTAAGATTCCTAGATGGATTACCCTAGTAAACATTTTAACTTCTTTAATATCTGAAATTTCTTATCCTTAAGAACGAAGACCTGATCCTAAAAGAAATCAATCATTCTTCTCCAAATTGTCGTGTTCTGTATCTTTTCCACAAGGGCCTGAAAATCCAAAATTTACTATTCTTCCTCCAATTTTTCAGTTGAAGTTCCTCGCTTTGCTAACGTACAACCCTATTACTTTTATTTTAATGCCATTTACTCACATTGCTATCCTTATTATCCTGACGTCTGGGTTAACTTCCTTCCAATTACTTATTCTTTGTTTCAATTCCTTTTTTATCAGAACATCTACCCCGTATTTTGCCCTCTCACTGCTATCTATTCCACTCCAGAAAATGATATAATCACCAATCAATACTTGCCCTCGGCCCTTATTTTTCGTTTCTGTCATTACCTGGATATTCAATCCCTTTTTTCCTTAATAAGGTGTATTTTTTTATTATTTCCTCTTCTTTCCACTCAAACCCCATATATTCCATGTTTCATTGATCAAGGTACTTTTATGCGGCCAAAGTCGTTGTAGGTTAATCCTTCCGGCTTTATTTTCCTTGGGGAATGTTGCAAAATAATTTTACCGGGATGGAGTGTTCTCCACCGGGCGCCCATCTTGGGGGAGCAACGTTTTGTTTTTGAATTTTCTCTAATGTGACAGTATGAGGATTAATTTTACCATGCCTTTACAGTTCCCCATTATTTATAATGATAGAAAAGGAATGTGACAAGGTACACCACTCAGCTGTTGTCCTGGATTAAAATCCAAGGGCTGCCCAAGGGAGCCTTGGCTAACACTAAAGCTTTAAAGTTTTGTGGCAACTAGAACTTTCTGCGAAACCAAGGGTCGTGGAGGAAGGAGAAGGTACCCCTGTTCTTATCATGTGGAGTTCATACACTTAATAATATCGGTTTTAGTGAGCTGGTGAGGCGAGAGAGTTTGGTGAAACTGATCTTTGGTTTTACGCACATTAATGTCAGTATAGTATACGTGGACGTAGTCATTTATAATTTTTCTTCCTAGAAATTTAATGATGATTATTATTGCGAGGATTTTTTAGAAACAGTTTTTAATTTGTGAAACTTCATAAAGTTTTCAATGTGAATGAAACAAAATGATCATTAATGATGATGTTAATACATCAGATAATATATGGAGAAATTTTTTAGGCCATTTCAGTGAATTCAGAACATACTATCTTCAATGGTATGTTAGGCGAAAACCTAAATTCAATAAACCAGCATGTAATGCCTCTACCATTTGACTTCTTCATTTAGGGTCTTCTTATAATTCAAATTCATGCAATTTAATCTTCTTAATTGTGTGAACTTTTGTACGAAATGAGTGTTATCGCAAAATTGAAGAAATAAATTTGACTCGACAGACCCTGCCTCAGGGAGGTTCAGGGAAGTGTCATGTGAGTTAGAAAATTATCACAATGATTTAACGTAACTATCTATAATGCGACGGGATATCATAACGTAAACGTAAAGTATTATTAATGAAAATATTGCAGATGGAAATTTAATTTTTAATTACTATTTCTTAGACGTCTCTACTTATTCACCATTCATAGTTATAAATTTCTCCCAATGTTTGTAGACCTTTTGAAGGACGTCATCGTAGAACTCAGCAGATTGCCATAAAAATCTAAAACCATTGTTTCACCTATTTTCTCGGACCCTTCAATAGTTATATTTTGAGCTGGGGAATAAGAAATATTGCTTGCGGCGAGTTCTGATGTGACTACATTTCAAAGCCGCATCGCTTTGATTGACGGTCGCGCCGTGTTTGCTTCTGAAAAGCAGACGGCAGTGGTGGAACCCAGCATTCTGACACCTTTGACATGTGGTTTCCTTCATCAATAATTTTCCACAAACTGCCCTAACTAATATCAGTCTGATTCATCACGATTTGGATGGTTGATCTTCGGTTTTATGGGATAAAGTCCTCCTCTTTCTTCACAGAGGCAGCATCGTCCGTGAGTGTTGGTCAAGCACTTCTTGGATCGTCAGTGAGGGGCATGTGACCAGTTTGAAAATTCCTTTTCCAGCTTACATCTATGTCATATAATGGACTATAATTTTCATAAATAGCCATCATTATTTTACCGTGGAATCCCTGGGCAATTCAAATGGAGGAACTTAATCACACTGCGGGCCTTGATCTTCTTCATACTGCGAGTCACTTCCATCTACGGCTCCCTGAAACAAATCAAATGGACATTAAATCTAAAATTTAGAATTTATTATGCACATAAGGATCAGTTAATGTGAAGAATAAACTTTATTCTGACATTTTGGTTGATTATTAATGATATATACTTAAAAAGATGCCCCCACATATTTTTAGTCACCTAGACCAAAGTTTCTTACATTCATTATTTCCATCGTTAGAGAAATTGATGCGTTACAATAACGTTATACGTACCCTTCCTCCCCGGATCTTCATTATCACTAGTGAGAGTCACTTGATTCTACTCTTATTGCTCCGCCCCAAAATTAGTTATCCGAGTTAACTTCTTTTTCTCCCTCCTCTCTAGTCCGAAGGCATAGTAAGTCCCCTAGGGTCGTCCTTATTTCTAATTCCCCAGAATCTAAAAGCGAACCAAAATCCGCGCTCGTCTCTCGCAAAATGCACCAACTGGAAGCATCTTCAGCTTGGAAAGAATATTATTCTTATCACCGTAGACATATCTTGTCGTTCCATGCGATTCATTCCTCATCATTCCTTTCCGAATTCAGTCGTTCTCAACTCGAAGTTGGGATCTCTCCTTTCCTCTCCTCCACCTCCGGTACACTCCCATCTCCTCCCTGGGCAATCGGTTTTCGGATGTTGTCTTATTGGGCGAGATAATTAGTCTTCGGTCTTCTCTCTTCGCTGAGGGCGAGAATGAGGTGTTTGCTTTTTCCCTGGGAAGAAGCGGCGCCGATGGAGGGGGAGGTGTTTGGATGAGGGTGGGTTTAAAGCGACCCTTCTCTATTCACAGTGCTTTCCTTAAAGAGTGAGACAAGTTGCAGACTCCTAAAATGGTAAACAAAGTGGCCGTATTGATGTAAAGGGATTTTATAATTATTCACATATTACATTCACCTAATTTTTGGCTTTTTCCCTTCCATATTTCTATATTTAGTCGGAGCTTTTCCACATCTTTCGTGTTTCTTTATCTTGTACCTTAACGAGGCTCATGGTTAGCTGGATACAGATAATTACCACTCTGTCGTATTGTTCTTTCTCTTATTTTCCTCTGAGGTCTTAGTGGCTCAAAAGGACCATTAATCTCTCTCTCTCTCTCCATATTCCCTATTTTACGTTTCTCTGCACTTATTGAGACTGAGGCAAAATGCGATTTCATGCTTTGACACGTTTCACAGAAGGAAACGGCTCGAGTGGTTTTCTTCTTATTTTAGAATCGAGTTATATCCCGGGGGAAGTTTGTTTTGAAATTTGATGTGCAAAGAGGAGCGTGAGATGACTGTAATGGGATTGGTTTATCTCATTACCTGTCACAGTAATCTCTGACCGTCATGCATCCCATTCGAGCGCAAATGGCTGATCTTTACTTCGTGACCCAATTAAAGCGATCATAATGTGATTCAAAATCAATTCAATATGCATTGCAAGAGTTGTTTTCACTAATTTTCAACGAGTGCTGCTACAGCAACACCAAAAAAAACAAGTTAAAACAAAATAATACGCCTATTTTCGATAATTTGTTACAGAATGTGTAATGTAATTTATCTCAAAAGAATTCTCTTTTTCTTTTATCGCATTTATTTTACCATAAACGGAGTAAGCAACGTTAGGCAATTTTTGGGTAATGATTGTTTCACAAATATTTTTTCCTTGAAGAAATAATGGGATTGAATGGTCTCCTGCCTTCTACTACGCTTACTAATTGCTTTTTATTCGCGCTTGTAATGTATAAACGCATTCTAGTTTGTATTTATGGGCCTATGAATTTGCCTTTTGGAGTTACGATGAATTCTAGGAAATTGCAAGAGGGCTTAATAGGTTCGTGGATAAGTTGTTGCTAATGACGCTAGAAGGAAATAAAAGTATTCCCAATTCCACCCAAAAAATTACTTGAAATGTAATCGTTATTAAGTGTTGGATGTATAATCTACTTTTTGTGAAAATCTAATATTTAATTTCTCCAAATTGCGATAAATATTTGTTCCAAATGTAAGTCTAATTGTGGAAAGAACGTGATATTAATTACGGTGGAAATAGGAATTTTACTATCGTATGTTTTACGAAGCTTAGAAAGAGAACATATTTGCTATGGATACATTGATCGACAATCTTTTTTCTTTAGGATTATTCATCTTCGAGTTTTGCCCTGGGCCTTTTTGTTTATTTTAAATTAATTTGTAAATGAAATTTTAGAATACGTGCATAGGGAACGTACGCGATAAACGTTTCCTCGGCAGATTTTCCCCAGTTGTGTGTTCATGCGTGGGTGAGGACTAATACGAAATTTACGAGAAATCGTACATGCACCGTTTTTGTGATATGGTTCTGTACATGTCTAGACTGGTTCAACTTGACCAATATGCGTTGAAGCGCATCTTCGTTTTGTCCATTCAAAAAATGCCGGTGCTTGACATAATTAATATTTGTTTTTACATGCTACTTTACATACTAGTTTATTCAATTTATTGATTATATATACACAATGATAATTTGTTTAAATATTCATCTGCTACATTGGGACTCTCATTCCATTTTAATCAATTCATCAAAAGTGTTCGTCGGAAATTCCAAGAATTTTATTTCTGAAATTAATCCATTGAAGTTGAAATGAAATGAAGCTGGAACTGGAATCCAGTTAATTACCATCCTAATTAATAATAAATATCGTATTAGAACACTTAATTGAATTTGATTATCAGAAAATGTGATAATGTTTATGGCTAAATAGAATTCATATTGCAAACTTTCTTTTGCCTATAATCCTCACTAAAGAGGATATTTTTATTACATTTTTAAGCTTTTCTGCCTCCCCCATCTGTTCTAAACAATTTAAGGTCGTCTTACTCCAGAATCAAGAAAAATGACCCAAAGTGTTGCATAATTTGACTTCGCTCTTCCTAATTACCCCTATGCCAATGTATTTGCGAGAAATTCCAACTCAACTGTTGCCTAGAATTTTATTCAGACTTAAGGTAATTCACCTATTGAATGCATTTTCTAAATGTTTCGTACTTTTCAACGTAACTATATAAAAGATATGACTGCTCTAGTGCATTTTTACTAAAAAGTGTAATGATGCTGGTGGAGGAACTTGGGGGAACTATTTCAAAATTAGTTCTTGGATGATTACTAACATGGATGACTTTTACGCAATGAGGTTAGAGCAGAAACTCTAGGAACTTTTAAAACGGAAAAGTTGCAAGGTACATCAAGCGAAATTTTGAAAGCTGGTTGCATTTTAAATGTAGAGTTTTTGCAAAGTGTTTGATAAATGCGAAAATTCCACGACCGCTTTCCAGTGAACTGTTGATTGAAAGATTACGGAGGGTTACATTGGAGACTGCTTTAATTGCATGAGATGTACCTACAAGGTATGCTGTTAAGCTTTCTCTTCAAAGCCTGTTGAAACGCTTCTACCGAGCCGTGGCGACTTCCTTTCAGCATGGATTTGAGGCGGGGGAAGAGGAGGGAGTCTAAAAAATTTGGATCCTCCCTCACACGTTCGAGAAGCTTTGGGTAGATCCGCGCGCAAGTTTCCTTTTGTCACAGGTCGATAGACATCACTTTTAGGGATTCCAAGTTCATCATAAGCAATGCAAACACTTACTCTGCGATCTTTGTCCAACAAATCCTTCACTTTTGAAATATTTTCACCCCTCTTTGAGATCGAAGGGCGTCCTGAACGTTCGGCGTCTTCAATATCTTCTCTGCCCTCCCGAAACAACTTGTTCCTGTCAAAAACCCTCGATCTACCCATGGCGTCATCGCCATACGCTGCCTTGAGCTGCCATGAGCTGCCATGAGCTGACTCTTTCCTGGTTTTTCCTAGTTGCACACAAAATTTGATGGCGTAGCGCGGTTTCAATAACCGGTTCATGACGGAGCATAATGAGGTCACCTTATGCAGGTATGGCAAACAAACGATTCGCACACTGCAAAGGCTGGTAGCCAACTGCCACCGATCTTCAGCCTTTCCTAAGACTACCCTCCCTCGAATCAGTCAGAGAACCGTCCGTTTGGTCTATCCGGGTGAAAATTCCATACTAATTTTGGGACAGACCTTGCATTGTACTCTCCTACTAACATGCAGATATCTGTCGGGATTGAGCATATATTTCCCATTTTCGTCGCACTGTGTCACGAACTTTCAGGGCTGTTGAGGACATTCCTTTTCGTCAATCTCCTCTCCACCCATCCGAAGCATATTGTGATAGCGGTAAAGCATTATTTGGAACATAGGCTTCATTCCCAAACCTGGTTATCAGAGTCACATAAAATATTTTCACGCATCTTTCTTCTATGCAAAATAGCTTCGAAATTTGTGTGGATACCCTCGAAGATGGGTCAAGTCTTTCAACGATCCGCACACCATAACGCAACAGACAACTGACGCGGATCGCGTTACTTTCCGAAGACAAGATTTGAACCTATCAAGTTTCATCAGACGTGGAATAGTCAGTCGTGTTGTTTTCAGACTAAAGTTTTGAGGACAACCCAAAAAGAAGAATGAAATTCCGTCAAATTAATTTTTTTAAACAGAAAAGATATGCATATTTTCGTATAAAAAAACCATTTACCTACTAAGACAATATGTCCTTTTATGAACCGTCGAAAATCATATGGAATATATTTGTATGAGATTTAATACGTTCACAGTTAATGATTTAATGAAATGATATGAAAATATTTCATTTTTTTCTGCTTTTTATAGATATAAAATGATGAAAGATGATAATGATTGGTCTTATGAGACAATCCACGATTATTCAATCATTAGAAAAGTGGATATATCAATCAATTATATGGAGGATCATTTGATGATATTTTTGATGTAGCTATATAGAAGATATATTTTCCAAGTTTACTCTTATGGTACTGATTACCCCTCGTGGATAACCTACGATAGGGTTATAAAATGGCTCTATAAGCACACAAACACACGCATGACTCCCATGAACGCACATAATAACCGCAAAACTATCATTAATTCAATTATGTTTTTGAAACATTAAAACCTTAAGGCATAACACATAAAAATGATATATGAATAATATTATGAACTTATTTTAATGCCAGCATATCATTTTAACTGTGCAGAACCTTTCGTAATTGTCAATTATTTCCGCCAAATATTCCATTATTCAGAATAAAGTTATGCAAGCATGCTTTTATATATTGCTAAAATGTAAATTAGGATCTGGAAGGATAATGGTGGAGTTGTGCCGTATGCGCATGATGACGAATGTCCTCGATGAAGTCATAAGGAATAATATAAAAATTTAGAATTCCTATAAATTGAATTAATACATTTCGGAAGTGGTAATTAAAATCGCTGTAGAATTTTTGTATTTATTCATTCTTTTAGTATGTGATCGGCATGCAAAAAAATGCTAGGCACATACAAAGAAATCTTTCATGAATTTGGGTATAAAAAAAGAGGCCCACTCAGTTCTGTGATTTGCCTCTCTACAATTAAGAATTGTAATGGTTACGGGAGGATGTAATCGATGTAACGTTTGCGTGGAAATAGCGCAGTATCTAAGGACTTAAGACCACATTGAAAAAAAGCTTGTAAATTGATTAAACATTGAAAAATACGTGACCTACCTTACGTAGACCCTGTGTTTGTCAATCACTGAGTTGAATCTAAATCTATCTTATTTTTGTGGAAAATGGCTTATTTACGGTAACAGTTACTTAAATAAAGCTTGTATTCTTGAAAAATAACATATTTGAATTTTTCAAAGATTTTTCGTCAATATTATTCTTATTCTTGGAAATTAATTGAATTTTCAAGTAGTTACCGAGCTTTCTTAATTATTACCTCTATAAAATAAATACCAGGTAAGTAGATGCCGTAGTGAACATTAGAGAATGACTGGCTGATTGCGAAATGTTGTCGCAGAAATGCGCCTACAAAATAATATGCTTGGTTCTTATGACCAGGGATATCAGTAGATTTTTATTGCCAATATAATTAAATGTTATTTCTTTTACGTAGATCAGTTTCATACCCAGTTTGATTGCCAGGATATCGTTTACTGAATACGAAATGACTAATTTTAACGGTATTTTTTTATTGCTTTTATCTACAGTTTTAAAGTCTCTCCATCAAATTCATTGATAGGGTTATTAAAGGGAAAGCTAAACGTGTTAATTGATATCGATTTGGCTTTTGAGTTATATTGAAATTCGTGTTATTGTCGCATAAAAACGTTTCAGTATTCTGCACATCTATGTAGTCTTTCAGCATAATGTAAAAATTGCTTTGGAATCGAGGTCATAGCTAAAATACAAATTTGGATGTTGGATTCCTTTGATCATATATGTTACCTTTACTGAATGGACGCTTTTCTCTTGGTTCCATCTTAATTCGAAGGGAGACTTGTTTGTGACCAGAGCTATCGTATAATCGCCTCTCACCTATTGCTTATGGGAATGGTTATTTACACTGTTTAGAGATTTCAATGACGTGAATTATTTTTTTACGTTCTTGCTATTAAATTGATTAGGTTAACACTTTACAATACTATGTGTCAATAAAGAGTATCAGGGACATACCATTCTCCCAGATGGACATTTCTGGTACAACACCAGGATACGATAACTCATTATTTTATCGTGGATGAGCTAAGATATAAATGAGTACATTTCACAGAAAAGTGCACAATATCGTGAAATACATTGATAAGTACTTCAAAGCTGTCGTAAAGCAAGAGGTTATGCTATTTTTATCATAAAAAAGGTGAGCATCGATTCGTTATTGACATAGGTTTCAGAAAACCAAAGTTTTGAATTTCGTATTTGATAATGACGTACATATTTCAACGGTACAATATGAAAATTTTTCTCACTAAAATGGAAAGTTTTCGAAAAGGATAATACATTAAAGACCCTCAGACATTCCTGCTCCCAAGCGGAAAAGTTAAGTACGAATTGTCATACCGTGCCAGAAAAGATAAATTGAATCATTTAATCTCTTAAAAATTAGCTCCACAACCAGTTAATAACTCCGCTGTCATGATATCACGTTCTTGCACTCAATATCCAACCTGAAGTTTCCTCTTTGCCGAAAATATCTGCAGTCCGCCGGTCTTCCGCCCCTCGTAATTTCCAAGACTATGGCTGTCACGTTCCTTCCGACCCTTATGCAATTTTCCGGGGCACAAGCGCAGCCAATCCAAATTCTATTTCTTCTATCATTACCCCCTGGTTCCTCTTCTCTCCCATCTGTCTTTTGCCTCCCGTATTCAATTAGGCCTTACTCTGCTTTTATGGCGCTCTTCTTCCTTTTCGAGGTTACTAAAATGACTCCGCCTCCTCGGATTATTATGGATTTGTTTGGCCCCGCTCGCTCATCTTAATGCTGCCTCAAACTACTTCCATGGAAGTGACAATCTCTTTCGGCTGCGTTTTATTTCCATTTTTCGGTATTTTAATCTCCAAGTCGATTTCAGAAGATAGCAAGAGCAAGGGCCATGGGTTCATTTTTAAGGAGAAACAATATTTTTCGCATGGAAAATAGGATTTTTAAAGATACGTACTTTTACCCCTCGCAATTCATCATCGCGTGGCCGGTGTGGTTCATTGCGTCATTTTGCCCTCACATTTGGCACACATATTTCATATTTTTTGGTTTGCCGTCATTATCTTGATTTTTATTTTAGTGAAAAGGTGCACGTCGTTGAGGTGCTGGGTTAAAATCTACAATTACTCCATAGCATTAAAAATAGAAATTTCACGATTTACCTATTTCCCTTTATGTGAACCGCTTTCGAGGCGTATTATCATATCATTCAAATGGCGAATAGGTGCGTTATTACTATTTTTAATTTACATATGAAAATGGGTCACCGTATTTATTTCAGAATATAAGTGCATGCTTTATTTCAGGATTTCATGCTTTCCCCCAAAGTATTCTCTATTAGTCCTATCTCGTGACCTCGGCAGATGGGGATAGTACTTCGGCCTCTCGAAATATTTCCAAATCTCTAAAAGTAGTGCGAAATAATGAAATAAATA